>NC_090265.1:800895895-801207433 GCF_040414725.1 Anabrus simplex
CCTCGGCACCACACGATTGCTATTCTAATCCCTTAGCCTACATGCCCGTGCTTATATATCCGCATAGGAGTCGTGCTACGTTTCAATCCGCTGCAGCAACGCCTTCAAAAGGAAATTTTTCATCATGCCTTATAACGTATATTAGGTAAATATTAAAAAAATCAGCTCTATAAAATGAAAAATATTACGTAACGGACATCTTTTAAGGGACTACTTTTTAAGTAACTTATAAAAATTGAAATAATTTTTCTATAATCTGCTTTTTGGCGACGAAGGGAGAGAAAATGCCTACGAGTGCGGAGGAAGTGATCGTGGCCTAAATTAAGGTATAGCCTCAACATTTACCTGGTGAGAAAATGGGAAACCACCGAAAATCATCTTCAGGGCTGCCGACAGTGGGGTTCGAACCTACTGTCTCCCGAATGCAAGCTCACAGCTGCACGGCCAACTCGTCCGGCAAAATTGAAATAATATTTGAACCAATGCAGCTACATACACTGAAGAAAATGGAAACTGCAACACCCAGAAGGAGTGGTGCTACATTGCTGCAATTGAACATGCAGAACGAGTGTTCGGTTGTGCTTCTTTCAGGTCCCTCAGACCGCAAGTTTGGACAACAATCAATACAGGATATGCCCACCACGAGGTGCAATACATTGATGAATTCGTCGAGGCATGGAGTCAATAAGGCCCTGGATCGCTTCCTGAGGAATTGTGGCCCATGCTTGCTGCACTGCACGGGGCAGTTTTTCCACAGTTGTGGATGTCTGAGGACGGTTGGTCAGTTGTCGAACCATCATGTCCCACACATGCTCAATAGGACTGAGGTCCGGGGATCTGGCGGGCCATTCTAAGGTTGTGATGTCGTGGAGAGCTTCTCTGGAGATGCGTGCAGTGTGAACCTGGGCATTGTCCTGCTGAAACATCCCATTAGCAATGTTCGCCATCATAGGGACAACCACTGAATTGAGTACCCTATCAGTGTACTGTCGAACTGTCATAGTGCCCTCAACAAGCACTAATTGTGATTCCACATTAAAGCCAATAGCTCCCCAGACCATAATGCTTGGCGTTGGCCCTGTGTGCCTCTCGACATTAAGATCTGGGCGGCCCCTCTCCCCGGGTACGTCGGCGCACACGATTCCGGCGATCAATGCGGGCAAGACAGAAGCGCGATTCATCACTAAAGACGACCCTATGCCATTCGTCGACCCACGTCGATCTTTCTCGACACCAGGCCAACCTTACACGTCGCTGTTGTGGGGTCAATGGAACACATTCTGCAGGGACACAGGCTCGTAAGCCAGCTGCACGCAGGCGATTACCAACTGTTTGTTGTGTAACGTGGGGTGCCACAGCTGCTCGAATTTTCGCTGCTGTTGCATGGGGTTTCATCCGGGCCATCAGAATGACGCGGCGATCCTCTCTCACAGTTGTCTGTCACGCTGGACCTGTGCCAGGTCTATGAGTGTGGGTACCTTCATTTGACCACTGCTGCCATACACGTTGTACCGTAGATGCCTGTCGGCCAACACGCGCAGCGACAGTCCTTTGCGATAATCCAGCCTCACACAGCCCAATTATCCGAGCCCTCTCAAACGGTGACCGTTGTTGATAGCGTGCTCTTCTCTGTCGTCGAGGCATGTTTGACGGGGAACACTTCACTGCACATTCTGCAAGTCAGCTACGCTACACCAGAGTCCGTATAGTGGAGTTGATTCCTCCGC
Source organism: Anabrus simplex (assembly GCF_040414725.1). Classification (NCBI taxonomy): domain Eukaryota; kingdom Metazoa; phylum Arthropoda; class Insecta; order Orthoptera; family Tettigoniidae; genus Anabrus; species Anabrus simplex. The sequence continues at coordinate 800,897,623 of NC_090265.1, forward strand.
GATCAATTACGTGGAGAGACCTGTAGCAACAATCCAATGGGTCTGAAATTTTGATCGTTTACATACCTATATGGCATCGTTCCACATCTTGAAAATCAACACAAACGATCAATGCTTTCATGGTGTTGCAATTTCTATTTTCTTAAGTGTACCTCTAATTTGTTTGAATATGTGTTTATTTGTACCTAAATGCAACAAATAAATTTGGTAAAAGTCGGATAAAACTGTATGTTTCAAAATTCTGTCCTAATCTCCTATTAAAAGAGGCCCGACACTTTAAATAATGAAGGTATCGACGAAAGGAAGGGAAGCGCTATGACGGGTGTGAAAGTGGAGAACTCTCCAGGCCTCGCAACCCTAATACCGTCGGGGTTGGGAGAAAAGAAAAACGAACCAAGGGAGATCGGATAGGAAAGATGAAAGTAAGTACCCTAACTAATTTAAGTGGGAGCAATATATATAAATTCTACCACCCCCACCTACTAGGAGAAGTTCTGCGTAAAATCCGAGCCACCAGGACTAGATTTTTCACTCCACCACGACCATTGGCTGCGATTCGAACCGCGGCCGTCTTGGTGAGACGCCAGTGCAGTTGTCACTCGGCTACCATACCCCACTGGAAACATTTCAGTTTCGCCTTTTGATGATCAAATACTTCGCCATCTTCAACAACACGGTCGTGAACACTGTTGTACTTGGATGTTTTTCTAATGTTCAATGTTTTATATAACGTTACTTGATAACACGAGGAAAGGCAACAATAAACTGACAATTCCAGTGAGTGTTAGTTGAGAAAACAAGGTGTCTACCCCATTGCATTTCACGACATGGATGTGTTATTAACCAAGCTATGTTTGTGCTCGGTATTGACCTCATGAACTGCTTGTTACTAAAATATAGAGCTGATACCATCGCTCGTTAATATAATCTGAGTGGATGTGAAGAAATGAGGGCTGCCTTGTCAAGGGTTAGATTTTTGGGTACAATTTGCTTTACGTCCCACGGACACAGATAGGCCTTATGGCGACTACGGGATAGGAAAGGGCTAGGAGTGAGAAGGAAACGGCCGTGGCCTTAATTAAGGTACGGCCCCAGCATTTTACTGGTGTGAAAATGGGAAACCACAGGAAACAATCTTCAGAGCTGCCGATAGTGGGGTTCAAACCCACTATCTCCGGAATGCAAGCTCACAGCTACGCGACCCTAACAGCACGGCCACTTGCTCGGTCTTATTTTTTTAAATCCAAACTTGTATACGTTAGACTATGATAGTGGAATAATTATAAACTTTTTTTCCTTTTTAATCACACAGTTGCTTTGTGCGATAATTATATATGTATAACAAGCACAAGTCTTTCTCTTTTAAAAAGCAGATTTTGGTTTGGTATTGCTGTCTTATTTTCAGTTTGTATTGTAAGGATTTTTCAATATATATTTAGTTTTAGTATATTTATATGTTCATATGTGTGTATGTAACGTCTTGCGGAGAATATAAATACAAATATTATTTTAAAAAATATTCGAATAAGAATTCGATAAACATAGAAACTACATTTCCACTTCCGGGGAGGCACATGGTCTTGAGGTTTCAATCACTCAATACTGCTCTGCATTTAGGAAGTCGCCCAGGTGGCTGATCTTCTATCCGTTGTTTTCCTAGCCTTTTCTTAAATGATTTCAAAGAAATTGGAAACTTACGGAACATTTCCCTTGGTAATTTATTCCAATCCCAAAGTCTCCTTCCTATAAACAAATATTTGCACCAATTTGTCCTCTTGAATTCCAACTTTATCTTCATATTATGATCTTTCCTACTTTTAAAGACACCACTGAAACTTACTCGTCCACTAATGTTAATTCCCGCCATCTTCCCACTGACCGCTCAGAACATACCACATTGGAGAGCAGCTCGTCTCTTTTCTTCCGAGTCTTCCCAGCCCAAACATTGCATTTCTGTAACGCTACTCTTTTGTCGGATTTCACCTAAGAACAAATCGAGGTGCTTTTTTCTTATTTCTTTTCCAGTTCTTGAATCAAGTAATCCTTGTGAGGATCCCATACTCTATTTGGAGTCTTACCAGATACTTGTATGGCCCCTCCTTTACATACTTAATACACCCATAAACACCCACATGACCATCTGCAGAGATCTGTACCCATTATTTACAATCTCATTTATGTGATTACCCCGATGAAGATCATTCCTTATATTAACAACAATGTACTTACAGTGATCCTCAAAAGGAACTTTCACCCCATCAAAGCAGTATTTAAAACTGAGACGACTTTTCCTATTTGTGAAATTCACAACCTGACTTTTAACCCCGTTTATCATACCATTGCCTGCTGTCCATCTCACAATATTATCCAGGGCGTTTTGCAGTTGCTCACAAACTTGTAACTTATTTATTACTCTGTACATAACAGCATCATCCGCAGAAACCTTACTTCTGATTCTACTTCTTTACTAATATCATTTCTATATATAAGAATATATAAAGGTCCAATAATACTGGCTTGAGGAATTCTTACCTTAATTATTACAGGGTCAGATAAATCTTCACCTACTCTAATTCTCTGAGAGCTATTTTTCTAGAAATAAATCCTCCCATTCAGTCACGTGTTTGTCTAATCCAAGTGTACTCATTTTTCCAGTATTCTCCCATGATCCACCGTATCAAATGTCTTAGACAGGTAATCACGATACAGATAATTCGACCTCCTAAATCCAAGATATCTGCTATATCTTCTTGGAATCCTACAAGTTGAGCTTCAGTGAAATGACCCTTCCTAAACACGAAATACCTTCTATCGATCCAGTTATTAATTTCGAAACCATGTCTAATATAATCAGAAAGAATGCTTTCCCAAATCTTACATGCAATGCATGTCAAACTGACTTGCCTGTAATTATCGTCTTTACGTCTATCACCCTTTCCTTTATACACAGGGGCTTCTATAGCAACTCTTCGTTCATTCGGAAGAGCTCCTTCATGAAAACAATAATCTAATAAGTACTTCAGACATGGCACTATATCCCAACCCATTTTCTTTAATATATCCCCAGAAATCTTATCAATTCCAGCTGCTTTCCTAGTTTTCGACTTTTATACCTTATTGTTATTATCATTGTTATCATAGGAAAATTTTAATACTTCTTTAGCATTAGTCACCTCCTCTATCTGGACATTATGCTTGTAACCAACAATCTTTACATACTGTTGACTGCCCGTTGAAGATCCTCACATACATACTCCCCTTGTTCATTTGATTCCCGGAATGTCTTTCTTGGAACCTGTTTATGCCTTTAGGTACCTATACATACCCTTCCATTTTTCACTAAAATTTGTATGACGGCCAATAATGCTTGCCATCATGTTATCTTTAGCTGACTTCTTTGCTAGATTTAATTTTATAGTAAGTTCCTTCAATTTCTTCTTACTTCCACGCCCTTTTCTAACTCTTTTCTTTTACAGTCTGCACCTCATTCTTAAGCTCTTTATTTCTTTGTTATAATAGGGTGGGTCTTTACCATTCCTTTACCACCTTTAAAGGTACAATCCTGTTTTCACATTCCTCAAGAATTGCTTTAAACCCATTCCAGAGTCAGTTTACATTTATATTTGCCGTTTTCCATCGATCATAGTTACTTTTTTAAACTCCCTCATGCCTGCTTTATCAGCCATATGGTTCTGCCTAATAGTCTTATTTTGAAGACCTTCCTTTCTATCACATTTATTTTTAACTACAACAAAAAGAGCTTCGTGATAACTAATACCATGTATTACTTTGGTTTCTCCATAGAGCTCATCTAGTTTTACCAGCACCAAGTCCAGAATATTCTTCCTTCTAGTTGGTTCCATCACTTTATGAGTCAGCTGTCCTTCCCTCTACATTGCGTGTCCGCTACAATTTATTTGCCATTTGTTGGTCATCCTTCCCATCGTTCGCGTTACCTTCCCAATTGACATTTGATAAATTGAGATCTCCCGCTACACTCACATTCCTTTCCTTGTCGTTTCCCACATAGCTGAGTATGAATCATTGCCAGCGCTACCCTTTTCCGATCTGTACACTCTAAAGACATCAAGTTGCCTATTATCTTTAGAAATGAGCCTCACACCTAGAATTTCATGTTTGTCGTCATTAACTGTTTCGTAGCTTACAAATGCTTCTTTCACCAGAATGAACACTCGCCCTCCTACCATTCGTATCCTATCTCCACGATACGATACACGATGTCATCCCTAGTTGACGTCCAGATCTCTTCACCCTTATCACCACTCCCTAGACTACCACGTTTCCTTGAATGTACCTCCCTATAGCCCTTCTAAACGAATTTCTTAACTTATACGTAACACTGCGGTTTAAGAGAAGGCCATCTGAGTGCAGAGTCCTATCTCCTACCCACCCATTAGGATATAGAAATCTCACTCCCAATTTCCCACATGCCACTCCAGTCTCATTTAAATCCCCAATCACTTTCCAGTTACTATCCCTCCTACACAGTATTCCACTGATAACAATCTCCGCTTCCTTGAACTTCACAAGTGCTGGATTTACCAGATCCCATCCACCCCCAACTATGTTGGTACTTGTAACTGCTTGCCTTAAGTTGTTGGTACCAATGTGAAACACTGCCACCTTCTTCTTCCCCTCCTCCTTCTCTTCTACTTTCCTCAACTTCTTCCTCAACCTGAATGTTGCATCATACTCTACCCTGATTCCCTTTCCTCACACACTTTTTCCACAGCCTCAACCCAACCCACCTCATTTGATCCCCTCCCCTCCTGGTCAGCCCTACATTTCCCGACAGCTGCAGAAGCTACTTTCTCCTCCCTTTTCTCCCTCCTACGACCCTGTTCGACCTGTATTTTCCTATCCTCTGCCCTAAATTTCCTTTCCTACCTTTAACCCTTCCTCTTACTTCCACACTTCTCAGCAACATTTCCCTGTTCCTGATCTTCCCTCTGTTGTTCTATCTGCAGTGACTCGTACCGATTTCTCACAGACACCTGTCCTAAATTCTGATCCTGAATAGAGCCCTTAGCCTGCAACCTCCTTCCCCTTACAAAATTGGACCACCTGTCTTCTACAATTCCCCCCATTCCTTCCCATCCCTCTTTTACTCCTACTGTATCCTGTAATTTGTTTGAGGGAGGACTATCTTCCTTCCTCTCTTCTGAGAGAATCCTAGTTATCTCCCTCAAACTCCAACAAGAACTTCATTCCAGAAAATGAAGGAAGTTTTAACTAATAAAGACTTGACGAACGGTCTTCGCACTCGACTAACTTGATATTAACTTTTTATCTGCTGGGAGCTAAAGGTCGCTCGTGTCGCCGTTTAGAATGCTTGGAAGGTATGCATAGCCACTTATCGGCGTGGACAGACAAGTTGCCGGCTTAACTCCTCGACATTCCTGTGTAAATGCCTACCGTCCTTTTAAAAGGATAGCTGACGCTCTATTGTTATTTGCCAGTCATTGTAGCTGGCTATAATGAGTTCGGTAATGTTGCAGTTGTAGAAGGAGAGGTATGAACTTGCACACTACCCATTTTAGCTGAGTGAGCGTATGGTATGCGCCTCTAAACAAAATCCATATTACAATCATGGAAGACAACGTGTGCCAACGAATTCAAAGGTAATAAGATTATTTTTACAGTTACGTCACTGTTTCCCTTTTCATACCTTATATTCTCTTGGCATGTAAGAATTATTTATCGATATCATCTAATGTTGCCTTTGCTGGCGAGATGTAGTGTTTACAGTGCACTATGTCTTCTGGTATGGGCTATATCAAATTTGTTACTTTCATTGACCTGTCTCAGTCTCATCCTTGGCTTTGACAATATGAAAGTGACTGAGGTATGAGTGATGCTAGTAATACCATTGCTTATGCAGCCAGTCCCTGTTATGAATGGTGTGAAAATATCGCTCATAGGGTCGGTTGGTGCATGCATTTCAGTGGGCTTGACAAACTGATATGTAATAGCAACGGCTGGCTCGGTGAGGAAAGCAACGGGAAACTACCTCACTCCTCATGTCCCTAGTACGCTTCTTCAGTGACGCCTAGGCTATTTATGACAGCAGTTGACGAAGCTGCAGAGGATCAAACCAGCCTTCGGGCTGAATACCCAACAACACATCATGTAATGGTTTACTTTTATAGTAGTCACGCCAATGACAGGAGAATATAGGTGTCCTATACAAAGGACGGTAGGCAAATATGGGTCTACGACAACTTTCGGTTTTGTTTTCAAGTTTACGACTCTCGATGAAATAGTGAGTACACTGGAGGGTGATGACGATTTTGAAAAAACTGAGATGTCTTATAAAGAGAATAAATTAATCTCCCTGATACCACCACACCTCTTCCATGACTACAACTCTGGAATGGAAGGAGTGGATAGGGGAAACCAGAATATAAACCTCTACTGAATTTCCACTTGTAACTTACTGCATTGATGTTGATGAACAACATGCGTGGCAGTTGCAGAGACTGAAAAAAGGAAAATTACAATACAGGTAATGTGGTCGTTCATCATCGAAGTGTGAGAAGTACTTGGTACACTAGAAATCAAATGTTTTGTGCAGGAGCACAACGATCTTTGACTTTTATGAGAATAATTTTGAAAATCACTTCAAATATTCATTGGGTCTAAGGACACCTCTTTCTGCCTATATTTATATATTGTGTATCCAATTTGAGGTTTACCTGTACTAACTCGTGCATTACGTTAATTATATAACATAAAATTACGAACCCACTCAAAATATTTTAGGCATATCTGCGGTAAGGACACCTGTATTGTCACTGATGCAGAGCGGGTTGTGGCTTCCCCAGGATGTAGAGATAAAAATGTGAACGGATTTACGAGCCCATCGGATAGTATCACGCTGAATGGCGTTCACCCGTAGACACTAACCGGTTCTTTATTCAAGAAGCTACAAGGATTTGACATACCGCACAACACTGAAGGTATCTCAGAGAGTTACGGTTATTAATGTGGAAAGTTTTACATCATAATATAATGTTTAATATTGTCAAAATAGGAGACTTGAATATGATAGGAAACACTTGACGTAGAGTATATTATTCTTCCAAACAAATCGCCTCTTCATCTGTGAGTCCAGATGAGACTGCACAGTCCAGTGCCTCAGTGAAGATAGGTATTCCAAGGTGGGGTAGCCAGAGTCCTTCCATTTCTTCTCAAGAGTACTTTTCTACACAACCCCTTTGTATTTACTGTTCGTCGGCGGATTTATTTGAAATTTACCGTACCATGATACAGTGATGAGCTCGAAGAAGAAGAGTCCAGGGGTGAGGTCTTCCAGTTTTATATCCTCATGTTGGTCTCTGTTACATCCTTAATATTAATCGCTTCCTCAGATCTCAATCACAGGGTTACCCCACTGCTGTTCTTCTACTACCACTTCTTCCCTGATGGGGTGGAACATGTAGATCTGGCCCTATTTTACTGCCGGATGGCATTCCTGCCACTAACTCAATGCACAGGTACATATTCACTATTGCGTATTTCTGTGATGGTTGGTAGTGGGGGGTATTGCATGAATATCAAGAGAAATGTGTCAGGATATACAGATTGACCCAAAAGTCTGTTAACATTTGACTAAGCAATACTTCAGGGAATAATGGAGGTAGGGAGGTAATAATCGACACACATGATTGGCATAACATGAGGTTTTATTGACGCCAAAATAGTATACACAAAATGACCAACAGATGGCGCGGAGAGCAACACGTCAGGTACAAATGGCCACACTTGCTTGACATAAGCTGATATGTTAAAGAATCGCATCGTCCCTAGTCTGGCAGAGAAAAACCTGCTGAAAGGTACGATGTTTGTACAGGATGCAGCTCCAACTCCAAATTGCTACAAGTGTGAAAGATCTCTTGCGCTCATTGTTTGGTGAGGATCGCGTGCTGAGCCACCACTTCCGTCATGCTTGGCCTTCCCGCTCTCCCGACCTCAATCTGTGTTATTATTGGTTGTGGGGTTACCTGAAGTCGCAAGTCTACCGCGATCGTCCGACTTCATTAGGTATGCTAAAAGACAACATCCGACGACTATTTGTCACTATACCTACGGATATGCTGTACAGTGCTGTTCATAACATTGTCCCTCATCTAAAGGTCCGGCTCCATGGCTAAATGGTTAGCGTGCTGGCCTTTGGTCGGAGGGGTCCTGGGTTCGATTCCAGGCAGGGTCGGGAGTTTTCACCATTATTGGTTAATTTCGCTGGCGCAGGGGCTGGGTGTATGTGTCATCATCATCAGGTCGCCTACGGGAGTCAAATTAAAAGACCTGCACCTGGTGAGCCGAACATGTCCTCGGACACTCTCGGCACTAAAAGCCATACGCCATTTCATTTCATTGCTTGTGTATCGTATGAAGCGCCATCTGCTGGTGATTTTGTGTACTTTATTTTGGTGTCAATAAAACCCCCATGTTATACGAATCATATGTATCAATTATTACCTCCCTACCTCCAATCTTCAGTGAAGTATTGCCTCCTCAAATGTTAACAGCTTTTTGGGTCATCCTGTACATAGACACCCAGTCCGTGAGCCACAGAAATAAAACTTACGCGATTAAAATCCTCTACCACGGCAGGAATCGAAACCATTCACCCAGGAGTCAGTGTTTATGCTTTGTTTGGAAATACGATTGTTGGTCTTGCTGACTATGCGGCCTGTCCACAGGAGCAGCCCTCTTCTAAACTGGAGGTCTGTACCTATTCAAAGACACTAATAAAATATGCATCTATCTTCCCATGTTATTTGAAATATTCTCCTCAAATGTCGCGGGTGATATTGATCCAGTTTTTTAATATGTCGCCTGTAGCTTGTCCAGAATTAATATACGTAGAGTGAGAGGGGAATTGCAAATGAATTATTTGCAAGGATCTTTGATGTCAGTCAGGGTTGTCAAAAACTCGCGATCTTAGTCTGGCAAGACATGAAATGATCATACGGTGCCCAACAGCAAACACAGTCTACTCCTTGTAATCCTCCAAGGGAAGATGATTGAAAAGCGAGGTCTCATTGGTGAAGAAAATATGTCAGTAGTTCTGTAGTAGGTACATTGTTATCTTGTTTAGATACGCTGTGAACAGAAAGGAAATAATGCTACTGATCACAAAATTTCTGCGAGGACAAGGTCACCTAGCAAGTAATAATGATGATACTTTCTATACCAGTGACTATACTTCTCTCCATGCTTCTAAGTATCTATATTTTTAAAACACTAGGCTGAGTTTTACACCGATTTTGAGAGAACGGCTGAACCGACTGACGTCGTAAAGCATTCTGACGAATGCTCATGGCCTGTAGATTTGTAGAGTGTCTTCATAAGCCATACATTTTGAAATTATTAAAGAAGAATGTAGCATTCTCATTGGCCAGTGCGCTCGCCACTATTTCCAGGCCGCTGAACCGTGAAAGCGCTGAGCAGGTGGCACGATAGGGGAGGTGAAAAGGGGTAGGCACGCCCGCGCAGTCAGAAGTTCTTGGGTACGAACGTGCTGGGTGGATTTCTCCTCACTCAGTATTCAAAGCAGTGCTCTTCATTCATCACTCATCATTCAAAGACGCACATACCGGGTGGGGGACCCTCGCTCTTTCTTAATGAGGAGTCCTTTTCCATACAGTTATGATTGTGCAGCATTCACGATAAGATCGCGTTGTGTTCTTTAAATGTAATTTTGTTTTATACAAATGTTCGTAGTTATCTGTGTACACAATGGTTAAGTAGAATAGCAGTAGTGATGATGAATTTACGATAGCAAGCTAATTGTACTTGATTTCAAGTCTGACAGAAAGTACAGCGCATATCCAGTTAATAAGAGAGGGCGGGAATTCGGAGAATTCCACCAGTGAATTCCAGGAAGTGTAGGAAGTTCCTTAGAAATTCCACGACTATTTAAGAATTTCAATCCAGAAATTTAAATGTCCAACTCCTTGGCTGAATGGCCAGCAATGAGGCCTTCTGTTCAGAGGGTCCCGGGTTCGATTCCCAGCTAGGTCAGGGAATTTAATCGGATGTAATTAATGCTTCTGACTTGTGGACTGGTTGATAACACCACTAAACTACCAACCACCACAGGAACATCCAATAGTCATTATATCCCTCTATGTAGGGTTGGTGTCGGAAAGGACATCCAGCCGTAAAACAGGGTCAAATCCACATGTGCGACACAGTTCGAAACTGCGACCCCACAGGAGTTAGAAAAAGCGATAGAAGATAAGAATACCAACATGTCAATATTACCTAAAAACGAATAGAAGGCAATAGGAAACCACGGAAGTACAGCAACCATCATGTGAACACTATTTCCATTGAAGAAAAATTGGTCATTACAATAACGTACCCAATAGTAATGTAAGATTATTCTCAATTTCAATAAAGTAAACCGTACTTTATCGAAAGATTACATTTGTAGAGTATAAGGATAACATTAAACAAGGACCCTACTAATCGAATATTAATAGTTTACCTTCATTGAACGTAGGGCGATAGTAGGCGGCCTTGGCCTTGAGCCAACCAATCACAGAACATCACTCAAGAAGCTCACATCGCCCCAAAATCAAACCGAATTTCTTCTTGAGGGAGGAGCGGAGAGAGGATGGATGAGTGAAGTACCGGCATGAACGCCACTATTGAAATATATGGGTATGTTTTGCATCTTTGAGCTTCCGGTGTGAAGAGAAAAAAGTGATGATGAACGCAGAGTGAGGAGTAATCCACGGAGCATGTTCGTACCCTTACTGCTCAACTTTATTTTGTGGTCAAGAACAATATCTATTTTGCTCCGTAGCAGTTTAACAGTGCACATTACATTCAAAATTCCTCTAAATTTAAACGAGAGTTCAGTGTCTGGACTAAAATTAAATTTCAAAGCAGCTGACGATATTCGATTAGAACGGCTCAATATGGGATAATGCCCTAATGGCAAATAGTCGTTCATTAATGTGTGTAAATCGTCTTCTAAATATAGGTCACGACATTCCATTCCTTCTGGTGAGAAAATTATTGTTCTTGGGGGATATTTCATAAAGTTTTTGTCTGTTTTGACTACATGCTTATCGTCAAAAATCTATTTAGATAAAATTGTATTAAATTTTTGATCCTTATTGAAAACACGTCGGCTAAATAGAAATATGAGCGCAAAACTAGGTACATAATAATAGAATTCACTGATTTTTTGCAAGGTATCGGTAACGGTGTCTACCCCTCTAGATGGTGACGGAACAAATGTTAGCAAACTACAAGCAAGAATTTTAGCACATGATGATATCGTGATTGAAATTTATAGCAAAACTTTGACTTCCATGAGAGATGACATAATTTTCTAGAAATTTGTGATTCTTATTTTATTTAAAAGGTCGAAAGTTCAAAACCACACCCTAGCGTCAAAATATTAATACTGAAGTTGAAAGCTAGCTACTTCATTTTCCTACATAATTCTTGATTTCCTTCCAATTAATGGTTTGTCTCCACATATTCTTGCCGGCCCCGTGGTGTAGGGGTAAGTGTCTGCCTCTTGCCCAGAGGCCCCGGGTTCGATTCCCGGACAGGTCAGGGATTTTTACCTGGACCTGAGGGCTGGTTCGAAGTCCACTCAGCCTACGTGATTAGAATTGAGGAGCTATCTGACGGTGAGATAGCGGCCGCGGTCTGGAAAGCCAAGAATAACGGCCGACAGGATTTGTTGTGCTGACCACACGATACCTCGTAATCTGCAGGCTTTCGGGCTGAGCAACGGTCGCGTGGTAGGCCACGGCCCTTCAAGGGTTGTAGTGCCATGGGGTTTTTTGTTTGGTCTCCAGATATTCCTATTCTAAATATTGGAGCCATAGTTATGTTCCTTGGAAAGCGGAACATTTCCCAACGGCTCTTAAACGGAGCCAGATTAGGGCCTAATTGTAAGAAGTATGTAAGAAATGTGTTCATATTAGGAAGTAATGAGCGGAGCTGGACAGAGAGCTCTAACCCTCGAACATCCGATAAATCACTTCCATTATTTTCAAGAGGCATCGATTTCCAATTCGCTTCACATTTCCTATCACAATCAATAAACCTCAAGGGATGTATAGGTCTCTATTTACCTCAGTCATGACCAGTTGCATTCTGGAGTTAGTGGGATTGAACCCCACTCTCGGCAGCTCTGAAGATGGTTCCCAAGGTTTCCTATTTTTACACCAGGCAAATGTTGAGGCATACCTTAATTAAAGCCATGGTCGCTCCTTTTCCACTTCTAGCCATTCCCTATACCATCGTCGCTGCGACGTAAAGACAATTGTAAAAATAAATAAAGTACAAGGAATGTCGTATATAAGGGAACCCTTCAACAAATTGACTGTCATGTCTTCTCAGGGTTCATCTACTTACGTATTAATTTTACAACGCAGTCTGCTCTCACAACCAAATATCGACCATAAACCTAACTGATCAAGCAACGTCCACCAAAAGGATCTTTGCCCCGTCAACTTAGCATTTCAGCGAGTGACTCATGGCTTTACGTCGTACCGACACGATAGGTTATATGGCGACGATGGGATAGGAAAGGCCTAGGAGTTGGAAGGAAGCGGCCCTGGCCTACATTAAGGCACAGCCCCGGTATTTGCCTGGTGTGAAAATGGGCAACCAAGGAAAACCATCTTCAGGGCTGCCGACAGTGGTATTCGAACCCACTATCGCCCGGATGCAAACTCACAGCCGTGCGCCCCTGACCGCACGGCCAACTCTCCCGGGTGTCTAGATTTCATTTCTAGGGCAAAGATTCTGTGAGAATGATGAAGGGTAGTACTCGATGGGCACTTTTTGGAGCTGTCATTTGATTCCGCAACCGACTGTTACCTACCAGTCTCTCGACTGTGCCTTTTCCAAACAAAGAGCTGAATAAGAAAGTTCACGCGGTACAAAAAATGAAACAATAATTCGCGGTTTGCATGTTGAATTGATCAAGAAATCAATTCTCCTAGTACAGATTGAGTGAAGTATTCTATGGGTGAATCAGATGAGCGCGTTTCTGGTTCCCCTTGATGTAGTAGGCCTATATTTATCAAGGACGGCTGATAGAAGACTGTCGACCAAATAATTAGGTGGTAAGCGATTAACAATGTCGCAACATCGATCGAATTATTTGTACTTATCAAGTCACAATAACTCGCGTGTTTCAAACTCCTGCAGTACAAAGGATACATAAGTTTCAGCCGTGGTGCGTGCAAACGTATTGCCTGATCATTACCCAGAAGGTTGGAGTTCATGACATTCTACGTCGTAATGTTAAATGTATATAGCATTTCTCAGACGTATTCTGCCTTGATGATGTTTGCTTGTCCTGTGAAATGAAATGACGTATGGCTTTTAAAGCCGGGAGTGTCCGAGGACATGTTCGGCTCCCCAGGTGCAGGTCTTTCAATTTGACCCCCGTAGGTGACCTTCGCGTCATAATGAGGATGGAATGATGACGAAGACGACACATAAACCCAGCCCCCGTGCCAGAGAAATGAACCAATGATGGTTAAAATATCCGACCTTGCCGGGAATCGAACCCGGGAACCCTGTGACCAAAGGCCAGCACGCTAGCCAGTTAGCCATAGAGCCTGGATTGTCCTGTGATACTGTGGTATAGAGGAATGGATAAACCTACATTGTGGACCTGGAAATCATCTTTCCCATATTATTCTTGTTCTTTTTCATCTCCTTGTTCATATTCTACCTAAGAGTGGTGGTATGTACAATTTTATGAGCCAAAGAAATTGTTTTCAGTTTGCTTTCTCTTCAGAGTGTATTTTCTGTCTAATCTCGTGAAAAATGTACTATGTCCACTGCTCACTTCTTGCTCATTTTGCGTAGATTACACTTTTAGACAATGATTCCCATCACAATTCAAAAATTAATGAAGAAAGTCTTTATGGTTGCATAGTGTACTTATATGCTCCACTGTCGTTTTTCCTGACATCAACAATTAATTTTGAAAAATAATTTACAGTGCAAACATTAAAAATAATCTATATGAATGGTAAAGACTAAGAAAAATCCTTCTGAGCAACTATAAGGGGGCAATCAAAATGTTTCCGTTTGACTGCCGTATGGTCCTGGATCGGAATGCCAACCAGGCAAAATCGCCGTGAGTACTGAGGCACTCATCCCACCGACGCGCCAGATTGAAGATCCCCGTGTGGTAAAACACTGTGTCCTGCTGCGTGAAGAAGTGCGTAACCGCCTGCTGCACATCCACGTCCGACAGGAAACGTCCAACCCTCAAGGCCTTTTCGAGGGGACCGAAGGCGTCATACATCGCATGGGGAGAGACCGCCTCACCCACCGCCCGCTTGTTGTTGTCCATAATGGATGAGGCTGACCTCTCAGATCGACCGGTGTTTTGTGTCAAAAGGCATCTCGCGCGGAACTTGGTGCACAATTCCACAACGGTGGTTTTCGACAGACATGCCGCCCCATACAGTCTTCATTCTTCGATGGATGTTCACCGGTGCTTGCCCTTTGGCAACCAATAACAGAATAACAGCACGTTGGTCCTGTTTGGACGCATTTGGTAATAACGCCGCCATAATTCACATAACTGCATTTAACGCACACATCTCGGCACGACACGACTGCCACATATCCGTGCTTATATACCCTCATCGGAGTTGTGCTACGTTGCATGTCCGCTGCAGCAACGCCATCAAGCAGAAATTTTTTGATCACGCCTTATTCTAGAGTATGGGTTTGATGTAAATCATTTCTGCAAAAGAATCATGTTACTATTCAATGATACGTACGATTTATAGTGCAAACTTTAATTGGAAAAAGGTCAACATGCTTGCATGATAATGATGCAAATGATAAATGTCATGCAGCTCTATATTCTCTGAAAGGTCACAAGAATGATTTTCTTAAAATTTCCTTAAAATTAAAATTTATTTCAGGCACTCGTATTTCCAATTCTATGCTACTGTGGTATGGTACTACACTGACCGAGCCAATGTCATGGGATAGCGGACCACTGATGCACAGGTGTATTGTCTGCGCACCACACGCCCCCTGTGCCAGCGGCAGGTGTATAGGAGACCTTGTGAGCAGTGGCTGTGCATGTGACAGGTGTAACATGGAATGTCGTCGTGAGCTGACACCGTTTATAACGGGGTATGGTGGTCGGGGTCTGATGGATGGGAAGTGCGATTTCGGAAGTGGTGCGGGAATTCGGCTTTACACGATCAACCGTGTCCAGGGTGTATCGTGAATGGTTGAATGCGGATGTCAGCATCCACAAAATACGAACGACCGGCCGTCCAGCCACCCTCGATGACCG
This sequence comes from Anabrus simplex, assembly GCF_040414725.1. NCBI lineage: Eukaryota > Metazoa > Arthropoda > Insecta > Orthoptera > Tettigoniidae > Anabrus > Anabrus simplex. The sequence continues at coordinate 800,912,966 of NC_090265.1, forward strand.
TGACCGGCGACATCTAAGACGGATTGTCAATAGTGACAGACGGGCAACCGTGCAACAAATCACGGCTCAATTCAACACAGGCCGTGCTAGACACGTCTTCCAGTGGACAATCCATAGGAACATGGGTTCTATGGGGTATGGGTACCGGCGCCGCACACGGGTGCCACTGTTAACCCAACGTCATCGGGCACACGACGCGTATTTGTCGCCAGTCACCAGGGATGGACACTGGAACAATGGCGTAACGTGATATGGTCGGACGAATCACGATTTCAACTGCACCATGCCGATGGGAGGCACCGTGTATGGCGCAGACCACATGAAGCGATGGATCCCGCCTGCCTCGAAGATGTGGTCCAGGGCGCTGGTGTCTCCGTTATGGTCTGGGGTGCATTTTTCTGGTATGGAATGGGCCCCCTAGTTGTTCTGGAAGAGACTTTGAATGGTACGCGGTATAACGAGGTGCTCGGAGACCATCTCCACCCATTTTTGGCCTTCCAGCGCCCGGACGGTTCTGCGGTGTTAACAAGCCGCCACATCGCTCCCACGTCGCCCGGGAATGGTTCCAGGAACATGAAGCGGAGGTCCAACGACTGCCATGGCCACCCAGGAGCCCCAATATAAACCCTATCGAGCATATCTGGGATGTCCTGGAACGCAGGCTCCGTGCCATGGATCCTGCACCTACGAACAAACCAGCATTGGCGGCCGCTCTGCAAACGATTTGGTGTCAGGTGAGTCCAGAGGACTACCAGGGACATGAACGACTCACTTCCACGGCGTCTCACTGCACTTCACAGGGACAGAGGAGGCCCCAAATGCTATTAGGTGACTATCCCATGACTTTTGCTAAGTCAGTGTAGTCAATTTAAGTGCTGAACAAGCTTCAAAGAGCACAAAAACTCAGGCATACGATATCCCTTCCAACTGCGACTTGACGCTCATATTACATCATATTTCAAAACATTGGGATGCCTGCGCGTAAATGGAAGAAGAACTTTTCACCTAATGACACTTGTTCACCAACTGCTCTCGACGAACTCTGTTAAGTTCGTTGTGAGACGTGCAAGCGTCAACATCGAACGCGCTGTTCTGTTGTGTGCTGTGAGGTAGAGTGTTTTGACTGGTATTAGTACAAAGTAAAAGAAAATGGCAAGCTTCAATATTAGGGAAAATACAGTAACATGTGCCTTTCACGATAAACTAAACAAACCCTGAACGGCAGAGATTCATGAGTGGAACGAAACAGTTTTAAAATTAAATTTTGATCAAGTGGAAGAAATACAATTGAACAATTTGGAAACAGCAGTGTACATAAAATTAACCAGCAGACTTCTGATGGTGCGCATTCTGGCTTCAACAGCAGAAAAATCTCAGGTAAAAAAATTCAATGGTTCATTTTCGGAAGTAATTATAACGTGAGCTGATGTGGACACGAAACTAGTACGTATAACGTATCTTCCTACTGACATGGCCAATGAACGCGTGGCAATTTATTTCAGTAAATATGGGAAAGTTAGGGAAAATTCGTAATGAGAAATGGTCTTCTACATACATATTTAATGTATTTAGTGGAATTAGAGCTATGCGTATCGAATTACAAAATGCTAACCCGACAATAGTGAAAATTGACGGATATAGACCTCAGGTACTTCAGGACGAACTACCAAGAACATGCTATTATTGCAGTGGTAGTGATCATCTCCGACAAGACCGCCTTGCAAGGCGAGGAACAACTTCGACTAGTGAAACAGGACCTAGGATGATGAGTCAAGTAGTCGCAGGGACCTCCACTGTCCCATCTCTCGCTAGCGACACAGCTGTAAACAGAGGCAGGAGCGACAAGCTGGAATCACAACAAATTCCAGTTCTTAAGTCAGAACATGAACAGACCACCGGTCATAAACAAGATACACTAAACGCAGTTCAGGTTATCACAACGCAAGCGAAGATACATCCCCTACCAAATAACCTTGTAACACATGACCAAGTCAACTCAGTCGATGTGAACGGACCAGGAATAGATTCACAACCAGGTAACCAGTTTGTTGGCAGACAAGTTAAATAGTTCTAGTAACCCCAACACTAGCATTCCTCCGAACGAAGATATGGAACTAGATACTGATGATACTAACACCACCGAAATTTTGACAGGTCATAGTGAGATTCCTAAACAGCTGTGGTCAGATGACCTTGAATCCTCGCCTCATACACTGCTTAACGACACTAGTGAAATTCACTCCAGTCAGATTGCTCCGCTGGAGAAAAACATTAATAAGCCGAAAGCTACCTAGTCCACCAAAGATGGCGTCCATAAGTCAGTACAAACGTATATCAGATCCAAGGATCCTCGAAAAAAAGGAGGGAGGATAGGTAAGAGAGTTCAAAACAGGCGTAGAGAAAGCTTAATATTGCCAACCCACAAATGAAGAAACAAAATTTAGTAAGGACCAAAACTTATAAATACGAGTTTTCAGGTGAGTAGTTGGTTAGAAAAAAAATCGGAGGCCTTAGAACTTGAATGCACATCGTACAAAATTACTTCAACAAAAGTTCCTTCACTTCGCACCAGGGTGCATAATCATAGTTTTTTGGGTAGAGACATCTGTTGGCGAATGTCCACACTTCTTGATCCATAGAAAACAAAACACGTTGAAATACACACAGTATAGACAACTTTATAATCCCAAAATCAGATTTGTGCTGGAAAATGCGGAGGCGGGACAGGTTTTGTCCGGGTACTCAGGTCTTCCCTGTCATCTTTCATTCCAGCAACACTCTCCAAAACCATTTCATCTCATCTGCAATTCATTAATCATTACCACAGAGGCGTGCGACAGTCTCTGGCAGCCGGCACAATTCCTGTCCTCGCCGCTAGATGATGGCTTCATTCATTCCATTCCTGACCTGATCGAATGACTGGAAACAGGCTGGAATTTTCATTATTATTATTATTATTATTATTATTATTATTATTATTATTATTGTTATTATTATTATTATTATTATTATTATTATTATTATTATTAATCTCTTGGCGCAGGCCGGAGTAAAGTGTAGCTTCCACCGAAGTCCCAGTCTCCTCCATGGCTGTGACAATATGGAAGCTGCTGGAAGATGAGTGGTGCTGACTAATGACATTCAGAGTGTCATAAAAGGTGTTGCTCATAGGGTTCGTTGTGCTACAATAGCATTGTCTGGCCCAGTGAGAAAAGCAGTGGTTAACTACCTCACTCCTCGTCTTGCCTAGTACGCCTAATTTTGGTAGTGTCATTAGTATTCGTTGTTATCCTTACAAATGCATAGACTTTGGTGGTGCTATTTGAGGATCCGACCAGCCTCTGGGTTAATATCTTGTAGACACACATTATTATTATTATTATTATTATTATTATTATTATTATTATTATTATTATTATTATTAGCATATGCACCCGTTCTTCGCACGGCAATTCATACCCGATTTCACGATTTCTTAATGAATTTATGCGTAGTTACATGCCTGTATCAAAACGTTTAATAGGGCATGTTAAACTGATATTCCCACCGAGCTCGATAGCTGCAGTCGCTTAAGTGCGGCCAGTATCCAGTATTCGGGAGACAGTAGGTTCGAACCCCACTGTTGGCAGCCCTGAAAACGGTTTTCCGTGGTTTCCCATTTTCACAGCAGGCAAATGCTGAGGCTGTACCTTAATTAAGGCCACGGCAGCTACCTTGTCCCATCGTCGCCATAAGACCTATCTGTGTCGGTGCGACGTAAAGCAACTAGCAAAAAAAAAAAAATGGTATTCTTCTACAGAATCACGTGGCAGTAACGTGAAGTACGATAAATCTGAACATAGTGGAGACAGAATGAGGTAGATCACAGAGTTTATTACATGGTATAGTTCCTGGTCCGAAGTTGTGCGAAATTCTCCATAATTCTCGGTTACATATTCTTGTTCATCTGAAACCGGGAGTGGCACTGTGGCTGAAGAATCATGAAACCAATCGTTAACGATAACCTCTCTTATTATCTGTTCTATCGAGAAGAGTAAACTGGATCTTTAGGTAAACCATTTAACACAACTTGAAATGACATGCCAGCCTGTAAAACAGCCCGTTGATGATAACTCCCTTGTTATCCTCCTATCGAAAATGTGCACATAATAATACCTCTCTTATTAATCCTTGTATAGAATGATGCATATGAGAACAAAGAGTTTTAGACATTCACTTCCAGGTATATTTCCATTTAGTTTGGTTGTGTATATTTTGTAGAGTGCAAAATCAGACTTTCGGTTTCGTATAAACCCCCACTTCCCCTGGCAACCATGTGATCTTGCCGCGGTGGGGAGGCTTCCGTGTCCCAATGAAGCAGATAGCCGAGCCGCAGGTGCAACCATATCGGATGGGTATCTAACGAATGGTTCATCGGTAGGGGGGTAGCAGCCTTTCGGAAGTTGCAAGGGCGGCAGTGTAGGTGATTGACTGGTATGGCCTTGTAATAATACTCAACATGGCTTAGTTGTGTTGATACTGCTACAAGGCTGAAAGCAATGGGAAACTAGAGCCGTACTAACTCCCGAGAACATACAGCTCTCTCCGTAAGAATTATGTACTGATGATTGCTTCCTCACAGGTAAAATATTCCGGAGGTAAACTAGTCCCCCATTGGGACCTCCGAACGGAGACTACGCGTGAGAGGGCGATCATCAGAAAGATGGATACTGACATTCTGCGAGTCGGAGCGTGGAATGTTAGAAGTTTGAATCATTGTGGTAGCTTAGAGAATCTGAAAATGGAGATGGATAGATAGATTAAAGTTAGATGTAGTTGTTATAAGTGAAATACGTTGGCAGGAAGAACAGGATTTTTGGTCAGGCGACTGTAGAATTAACAACACAAAATAAAACAGGGGAAATGCAGGAGTTGGTTTAATAATGAATAAGAAAATAGGGCAGCGGGTAAGCTACTATGACTAACATAGTGAAAGAACTATTGTCGTCAAGATAGACACCAAACCAATAGCCACCACAATAGTGCAGGTCTATATGCCTACTAGTTCAGCGGATGATGAGTACATCGAAATATTCAATACAATATGTAAAGGGTGACGATAATCTAATTGTAATGGAAGACTGGAGTGCAGTGGTAGGCCAAGGAAGGGAAGGTAATACAGTAGAAGAATTTGGATTGGGACAAAGGAACGAAAGAGGAAGTCGGCTGGTTGAATTCTGCACTGATCATAATGTAGTCCTTGCCAATACTTGGTTCAAACACCACAAACGACGGCTGTATACATGGACGAGACCTGGAGACACTGTAAGGTATCAAACAGATTTCATTATGATTATGCAGAAACCAGGTGTTGGATTGCAAAACTTTCCCAGGAGCAGACGTGGACTCGGACCACAACTTGTTGGTCATGAAATGCCATCTGAAGTTGAAGAAATTGAAGAAAGGAAGGAATGCAAGGAGATGGGATTTGGACAAGTTGAAAGAAAAGAGTGTGAGGGGTCGTTTCAAGGAACGTGTTGCACAAGGACTAAATGAAAAGGCTGAAGGAAACACTATGGAAGAAGAGTGGATAGTCATGAAAAATGAAGTCAGTAGGGCTGCTGAAGAGATGTTAGGAAGGAAGAAACATCAACTAAGAATCAGTGGATAACTCAGGAGATACTCTACCTGATTGATTGATGAACGACGAAAATACAAGAATGCTAGGAATTAAGAGGGCAGAAAATAATACAGGCGATTAAAGAACGAAGTGGACAGAAAATGCAAGGTAGCTAAGGAAGAATGGCTGAAGAAGAATTGCAGGGATGTCGAAGGTTGTATGGTCATAGGAAAGGTAGATTCTGCATACAGGAAATTCAAGGAAATATTTGGAGAAAGCAAATCTAGGTGTATGCATACTAAGAGCTCAGATGGGGAGCCACTTTCAAGGAAAGAAGACAAAGCAGAAAGATGGCAGGGGCATATCCAACTGTTGTATCAAGGTGAAGATGTAGATAACTTGGTTCTGGAACAAGAAGAGGGTGCTGATGCTGATGAAATGGGAGACCCAATCTTGAGGTCAGTGTTTGACAGAGCTGTGAGAGACCTAAATAGGAACAAGGCACCTGGTATTGATGACATTCCCTCTGAATTACTGACTGCCTTAGGAGAAACCAGCATGGAAAGGTTATTCCACTTAGTGTGTAAGACGTGTAAGACAGGAGAAGTCCAATCCGATTTTCGGCAGAATGTTGTTATACCTATTCCCAAGAAAGCCGGTGCTGACAAGTGTGAAAACTACCGCACCATTAGTTTTGTATCTCAAGCCTGCAAAATTTTAACACGTATTATCTACAAAAGAATGGAAAAACAAGTTTAAACTGAGTTGGGATAAGATCAATTTGGCTTCAGAATAAATGTAGGAACACGTAAAGCAATCCTAACTTAACGTCTGATCTTAGAGGATCGAATTTAGAAGGACAAGCCCACGTACATGGCGTTGGTAGATCTAGAAAAGGCATTCGATAATGTTGATTGGACCAAGCTATTTAAGATTCTGAAGGAGATTGGGATCAGATACCGAGAACGAAGAATTATCTACAATCTGTATAAAAATCAGTCTGCAGTGATAAGTATCGAGGGCTTTGAAAAAGTCGCAGTTATCCAGAAAGGAGTGAGGCAAGGCTAGAGTTTGTCCCCCTCCTTTTCAATGCTTACATAGAACAGACAGTAAAGGAAATCAAAGAGGAATTTGGAAAGGGAATCACAATCCAAGGAGAGGAAATCAAGACCTTGGGATTTGCATGTGATATTGTTATTTTATCTGAGATCTCGAGAAGCTGCTGAATGGTATGGACGAGGTCTTGGGTAAGGAGTATAAGATGAAGAAAAATGTCAAAAACAAAAGTAATGGAGTGCAGTCGAACGAAGGCAGGTGATGCAGGTAATATTAGATTACGAAATGAAGTCTTAAAGGAAGTAGATGAATATTGTTACTTGGGTAGTAAAATGACTTAAGTAGTATAATACAGGGATTCGGCGGCCACCTCCACCTCAGGCTCCCAGTGGCCACCTCCACCTCCACCTCAGCCAGAGGCCTCCCAGTGGCCACCTCCACCTCCACCTCAGCCAGAGGCCTCCCAGTGGCCACCTCCACCTCCACCTCAGCCAGAGGCCTCCCAGATGCCTCCTCCACCTCCCGCGGGAAATTTGAATTTGTAAACAAAGCCACGTGCTTTTTGACAGCTGTCATCGACAACAACGCATCGCTAACCTCAGTACTGCCATCTTGACGGGCCTAAACCTCAGTAGTGCCAACTTAACCTAACTAGCTCGAGATAAACAAAGCCACGTGTTTTTTGACAGCCACGTGCTTTTTGACAGATTTGTAAACAAAGCCACGTGCTTTTTGACAGCTCTCATCGACAACAACGCATCGCAAACCTCAGTACTACCATCTTGACGGGCCTAAACCTCAGTAGTGCCAACTTAACCTAACTAGCATGAGGTAAACAAAGCCACGTGTTTTTTGACAGCCACGTGCTTTTTGACAGATTTGTAAACAAAGCCACGTGCTTTTTGACAGACAACAACGCATCGCTAACCTCAGTACTACCATCTTGACGGGAATAAACCTCAGTAGTACCAACTTAACCTAACTAGCGCGAGATAAACAAAGCCACGTGCTTTTTGACAGCCACGTGCTTTTTTGACAGCTGTCATCCGCCATCTTTAAACTACAGAGCACCGTGCTGCCCTCTTTCGTCACCTGTCATCGGCAGTGCTGCCATCTTGACGGGCCTAAACCTTAGTGCTACCAACTTAACCTCACTAGCTCGAGATAAACAAATCCACGTGCTTTTTGACAGCTACGTGCTTTTTTGATAGCTGTCATCCGCCATCTTTAATCTATAGAGTACAGTGCTGCCCTCTTTAGCTACTTACCTTTGAAATGTGGTGGCGGATAATTTGAAAAATGCTTTTCGACAAGCAGCCATCTGTAATCCAGAGAGAACAGTGCTGCCCTCTATGTGGTGGCGGCAAATTGAAAAATTCCACATGCTCTTGTTTGAAAACAAACTCACGTGCTTTTTTGACAGCTGTCATCTGCCATCTTTAATCTATAGAGCACAGTGCTGCCCTCTTTAGTTTGAAATGTGGTGGTGGTAAATTCCACGTGCTCTTGTTTGGAAACAAAGCCACGTGCAGCTGTCATCCGCCATCTTTAATCAACAGAGCACTGTGCTACTATCATGCGGGCAATTTCATCACCTGTCATCCGCCATCTTTAATCCACAGAACACCGTGCTGCCCTCTTTACGGCTACTACCTTAAGCACGTAGTAGCGGACAATTTGAAAAGTTCTGTTAGCTATCATCCGCCATCTTTAATCAAGAGAGCACCGTGCTGCCATCTTTAGCTAGATACCTTTGAAATGTGGTGGCGGCAAATTGAAAAATTCCACGTGCTCTTGTTTGGAAACAAACTCACGTGCTTTTTCGACAGCTACCATCCGCCATCTTTAATCAACAGAGCATAGTGCTGCCCTCTTTAGTTTGAAATGTGATGGCGGCAAATTCCACGTGCTCCTGTTTGGTAAACATAGCCATGTGCTGTTTTGACAGCTGTCATCCGCCATCTTTAATACAGAGAGCACCGTGCTGCCCTCTTTATCGTAGTAGATGTAAATTCGTCACCTGTCATCCGCAGTGCTGCCATCTTTAGCTAGATACCTTTGAAATGTGGTGGCGGATAATTTAAAAAGAAAAATTCTACAGCAGCCCTCTCTCGACGCTAATTGCATAAGATGGCGGCTATACATGACTCCTTAAGGGTGCTTACGCAAGATGGCTGCTATACACAGGTTCTTATGAGACTCCCTTGGGATGCTTGCGCAAGATGGCAGTTATACATGGCTCCTTATGAGATACCCTAGGGATGCTTGCGCAAGATAGCGGCTGATCTTATGGGACGGCTTAAGGGTCCTTGGACAAGATGGCTTGAGACGCCCTAAGGATGCTTGCGCAAGATGGCGGACACAAGATGGCAGCTATACATAACTCCTTATGAGACGCTTTAAGGGTGCTTGCGCAAGATAGTTGCTACTCTTAGCTTAGAGGCTAACGTGTCATGCTAGTTCGATTCATTAAATTTGGGGCTTAAATGCAAAATGTTAAATATATCGAAAACGGTGCACCGTAGAGCAAAACGGACAAAATTTTTCTGCCTAATACCTCGGTTCGCAGTATGAGGAACAAGAAAAACATAGTCTAATGATGAGATCAACGGTTCGGTTCCTACTTACGCCCTTTGGCATTCACTCTGTTTTAGCTTGTATTGAAGAGAGTCTTCGTAACATGATCAGGTTTAGCTATGGTAGAGAGTATAACGTGCCGTGCAGGTTCGATTCATTAAATTTGGGGCTTAAATGCAAAATGTTAAATATCTCGAAAACGATGCATCGTAGAGCAAAACGGACAAAATTTTTCCGCCTAATACGTAGGTTCGTAGTATCAGGAACAAGAAAAAACATAGTCTAATGATGAGATCAACGGTTCGATTCCTACTTAAGCCCTTTGGCATTCGCAGCTATCTATTTCCACAAGATGGTGGCTGCTCTTATGAGAAACAAGATGCCTTGAGACGTCCTAGGGATGCTTACGCAAGATGGCAGACACAAAATGGTGACTATACATAGCTCCTTATGAGACGGCCTAGGGGTGCTCGCACAAGATGGCGGCTACTCTTATGAAGAAAGCTAGCTTAGAGGCTACTGCGCAAGATAACAGCTGCTGTTATGCATGTGGTGGAGGGCAATTTGAAATTCTATGTGCTTAATCAACAGAGCACCCTGCTGCCCTCTTTAGCTGAAATGTGGTGGTGGATAATTTGAAAAATTCTTTTGACAGCTATCATCTTTAAAAACAATGGCGACTATACATAGGCTGTTAAGGCCTCCTCCTCCTCCTCCTCCTCCTCCTCCTCCTCCCCCTCCTCCTCCCCCTTCTCTACCTCCTCCTCCGCCTCTTATGTCAAGGCATAGCTTTATATCGAACAAGTTTAAACCTGCATCGCGAAGGCAAGCGTGTGCAGCGATAACATTATTGTGCATGTTTAGACTTTCGAAACATAAGAAGAGTAGAATCAAACGCTGTACTCGATACGACATGTGATCAGAACATTGATTGATGCGTTCAGAAAACAAAATAAGTGATCAAGACTAGAATCGAACGATGTACTCAATACATCATGTGTTTAGAATATGTCAGGGGATACGCTTGTTCTAAGAAGATCAGATTGAAACATAACAAGACTAGAATAGAACACTGTAATCGATGTTGTTAACTTCAACATGTGATCAGAACATTGATTGATGTGTTCAGAACACAAAATAAGTGATCATGACTAGAATCGAACACTGTACTCGATACAACATGTGATCAGAACATTGATCGACGTGTTCAGAACACGAAATAAGTGATCAAGACTAGAATCGAACACTGTACTCAATACAACATGTGTTTAGAACATGTTAGGGGGTACCCTTGTTATAAGAAGATCAGAATGAAACATAACAAGACTAGAATCGAACACTGTAATCGATGTTGTTAACCTCAACATATGATCAGAACATTGTTTGATGTGTTCAGAGCAAAAGTACAATTTTGATGATTTGCTTAGTGTAAAATCAAAAACTATGGAAACACACTGTGCACATATCGCGTAGCTAACTCGCTCAGTAAGCAATATCGCAAAACTACAACTTCAATGATTTGCATAGTGTAAAAATCAAAAACACACTGTACCCATACTGCGCAGCTAACTCGCTCGGTAAACGATATAGCCAAAGTATAACTTCAAATTATTTACCTTCCATCATTCGTCTTGTGTGTAAAAATCAGTCGAACAAGTTATCGCATAAACATGGCTGAAAAGAAATCGTGATAGGGTATGGAACCCAGGGGTTACATCTTATCAGAAGGGCAAAAAGGATGAAAGGACTCTTCCTCCTCCTTACCGCACATTCCTTGAAGGGCTAATTGGCTGAAGGGCTAATGGGCAAAAGGGCTAAAGGGCTAAAGGGCTAATGGGCTAAAGGGCTAATGGGCTAAAGGGCTAAAGGAGCAACAACCTCGTCGATCGCTATCAACAAGAACGCTTGTACTTTGTTAAGTGTAGAAAATTAATCTTTATTTGTAAATGGATTCATGTTCAGAACAAGGAATGGAAAATCCCCGAGGTGCGATGAGTTACGTTTTTCGAGCTAGTGTTTGGAACACTGAACTTTTCAAGATGATAGCAGAGAGTTTAGCAATGTTCTGTTGTTGGATTTTAAATTCCGCGCTACAACATGCATAAGGTGGTAGCCTTGAGGTTTACCGCCGTAAAGATGGCAAGAGTGAGGTTAACAATGTTCGGTTGTTGGATTTTAAATTCCGCGCTACAACATGCATAAGGTGGCAGCCTTGAGGTTTACCGCCGTAAAGATGGCAAGAGTGAGGTTAACAATGTTCTGTTGTTGGATTTTAAATTCCGCGCTATAACATGCATAAGGTGGCAGCCTTGAGGTTTACCGCCGTAAAGATGGCAGAAGTGAGGTTAGCGACGCTCTATTGTCCTTCAAAGTGAGGTTAGGGTTCGTCAAGAAGACAGCTGTCAAAAAAGCACGTGGCTATGTTTACCAAACAAGAGCACGTGGTCGTGACGTCACGGTCACGTAGTATCTTGCCTCAGCATGTAAAGTTCAATGTCTACACCTACGTAGTTAACACTCTGCTATGTTCACAAGATTTTTTACACATAACTATTCATTATGCTTTAAGTTCATGCACATAGGCTATGCTAAGATAGCAGTACAAACACATGCGAACTTTGTACATTCTAATGGAATAAGTTTAGTACTGTGTGCATCATGGATACATGATGTGTGCACGCATTTAATCTTGACTATACGTAATGCTGCAGCTTTGTTTACAAGATTTTTATACATTGCTATTCTTTATGCTTTAAGTTCGTGCACGCACAAGCGATACTCGTACGCTCTAGCAGGAGATGTTTAGTACGATATTCGATACATACATTATCGATAGGTGATGTGTACACGCTTTAGAACATAGCTCATCTTTATGCTTTAAGTTCGTGCACATGGGTTTGGGATACACAAAAGCGATTGCTACATGCTCTAGCGGAAGAAGTCTAGTACGATAGTCGATGCATGTAAAATCGATAGGTTATGCTAAGATAGCAGCACACTTACATGATTTTAGCACAATCTATTGGAAAAAGTTTAGTATGATAGTCGTTTCGTGCAAAATCATTAGGTAATGTGTAAACGCTTTGAAACAAGGCTATTCTTTGTACTTTAAGTTCATGCGTACAGGTTATGCTAAGATAGCAGCACAATCTAGCGCAAGAAGTTTAGTACGAGACATGTAAAATCGATAGGTGACGTGTACACGCTTTGAAGCATGGCTATTCTTTGTACTTTAAGTTCATGGGTATAAGTTATGCCAAGATACCAGCACAATCTAGCGGAAGAAGTTTAGTGCGAGATTCGATGCATGCAAAATCGATAGGTGATGTGTACACACTTTGAAACATAGCTATTCTTTGTACTTTAAGTTCATGTGTATAAGTTATGCTAAGATAGCAGCACAACCTAGCGGAAGAAGTTTTGTACGAGAGTCGATACATGCAAAGTCGATAGGTAATGTGTACACGCTTTGAAACATGGCTATTCTTTGTACCTTAAAGTCATGCGTATAGGTTATGCTAAGATAGCAGCATAATCTAGCGGACGAAGTTTAGTACGATATTCGATACATACATTATCGATAGGTAATGTGTACACGCTTTGAAACAAGGCTATTCTTTGTACTTTAAGTTCATGCGTCTTAGTTATGCTTGCGATAGTCGATGCATGTAAAATCGATAGGTTATGCTAAGATAGCAGCACACTTACACGATTTTAGCACAATCTAGTGGAAGAAGTTTAGTACGAGAGTCGATGCTTGCAAAATCATTAGGTAATGTGTACACGCTTTGAAACAAGGCTATTATTTGTACTTTAAGTTCATGCGTCTTAGTTATGCTAAGATAGCAGCATAATCTACCTGAAGAAGTTTTGCACGAGAGTCGATACATGCAAAATCGATAGTTGATGCGTACACGCTTTGAAACATGACTATTCATTGTACTTTAAGTTCATGGGTATAGGTTATGCTAAGATAGCAGCACAATCTAGCGGAAGAAATTTAGTACGAGATTCGATGAATGCAAAATCAATAAGTAATGTGTACACGCTTTGAAACATGGCTATTCTTTGTACTTTAAGTTCATGTGTATAAGTTATGCTAAGATAGCAGCACAACCTAGCGGAAGAAGTTTATACGATATTTGTTGCATGCAAAGTCGATAGGTAATGTGTACACGCTTTGAAACATGGCTATTCTTTGTACCTTAAGGTCATGCGTATAGGTTACGCTAAGATAGCAGCACAATCTAGCGGAAGAAGTTTAGTACGAGAGTCGATGCTTGCAAAATCGATAGGTAATGTGTACACGTTTTGAGACATAGCTCTTCTTTGTTCTTTAAGTTCATGCGTCTTAGTTATGCTGAGATAGCAGCACAATCTACCTGCAGAAGTTTAGTACGAGAGTCGATACATGCAAATTCGATAGTTGATGTGTACACGCTTTGAAACATGACTATTCATTGTACTTTAAGTTCATGGGTATAGGTTATGCTAAGATAGCAGCACAATCTAGCGGAAGAAATTTAGTACGATATTTGATGCATGCAAAATCAATAAGTAATGTGTACACGCTTTGAAACATGGCTATTCTTTGTACTTTAAGTTCATGTGTATAAGTTATGCTAAAATAGCAGCACAACCTAGCGGAAGAAGTTTAGTACGATATTTGTTGCATGCAAAGTCGATAGGTAATGTGTACACGCTTTGAAACATGGCTATTCTTTGTACCTTAAGGTCACGCGTATAGGTTATGCTAAGATAGCAGCACAATCTAGCGGAAGAAGTTTAGTACGAGAGTCGATGTGTGCAAAATCGATAGGTGATGTGTACACGCTTTGAAACATGGCTATTCATTGTACTTTAATTTTATGGGTATAGGTTATGCTAAGATAGCAGCACGATCTAGCGGATGAAGTTTAGTTCGATGGTCGATGCATGTAAAATCGATAGGTCATGTGTACACGCTTTGAAACATAGCAATTCATACTGCTGCTCTGTTCCCAAGACTTTTAAGCATAGCTAACCCTAATACTGCTCTTAACGACGTCGAGCTAAGGATTGATTACGTGACCGTGACGTCACGACCACGTGCTCTTGTTTGGTAAACATAGCCACGTGCTTTTTTGACAGCTGTCTTCTTGACGAACCCTAACCTCACTTTGAAGGACAATAGAGCGTCGCTAACCTCACTTCTGCCATCTTTACGGCGGTAAACCTCAAGGCTGCCACCTTATGCATGTTATAGCGCGGAATTTAAAATCCAACAACAGAACATTGTTAACCTCACTCTTGCCATCTTTACGGCGGTAAACCTCAAGGCTGCCACCTTATGCATGTTGTAGCGCGGAATTTAAAATCCAACAACCGAACATTGTTAACCTCACTCTTGCCATCTTTACGGCGGTAAACCTCAAGGCTACCACCTTATGCATGTTGTAGCGCGGAATTTAAAATCCAACAACAGAACATTGCTAAACTCTCTGCTATCATCTTGAAAAGTTCAGTGTTCCAAACACTAGCTCGAAAAACGTAACTCATCGCACCTCGGGGATTTTCCATTCCTTGTTCTGAACATGAATCCATTTACAAATAAAGATTAATTTTCTACACTTAACAAAGTACAAGCGTTCTTGTTGATAGCGATCGACGAGGTTGTTGCTCCTTTAGCCCTTTAGCCCATTAGCCCTTTAGCCCATTAGCCCTTTAGCCCTTTAGCCCTTTTGCCCATTAGCCCTTCAGCCAATTAGCCCTTCAAGGAATGTGCGGTAAGGAGGAGGAAGAGTCCTTTCATCCTTTTTGCCCTTCTGATAAGATGTAACCCCTGGGTTCCATACCCTATCACGATTTTTTTTCAGCCATGTTTATGCGATAACTTGTTCGACTGATTTTTACACACAAGACGAATGATGGAAGGTAAATAATTTGAAGTTATACTTTGGCTATATCGTTTACCGAGCGAGTTAGCTGCGCAGTATGGGTACAGTGTGTTTTTGATTTTTACACTATGCAAATCATTGAAGTTGTAGTTTTGCGATATTGCTTACTGAGCGAGTTAGCTACGCGATATGTGCACAGTGTGTTTCCATAGTTTTTGATTTTACACTAAGCAAATCATCAAAATTGTACTTTTGCTCTGAACACATCAAACAATGTTCTGATCATATGTTGAGGTTAACAACATCGATTACAGTGTTCGATTCTAGTCTTGTTATGTTTCATTCTGATCTTCTTATAACAAGGGTACCCCCTAACATGTTCTAAACACATGTTGTATTGAGTACAGTGTTCGATTCTAGTCTTGATCACTTATTTCGTGTTCTGAACACGTCGATCAATGTTCTGATCACATGTTGTATCGAGTACAGTGTTCGATTCTAGTCATGATCACTTATTTTGTGTTCTGAACACATCAATCAATGTTCTGATCACATGTTGAAGTTAACAACATCGATTACAGTGTTCTATTCTAGTCTTGTTATGTTTCAATCTGATCTTCTTAGAACAAGCGTATCCCCTGACATATTCTAAACACATGATGTATTGAGTACATCGTTCGATTCTAGTCTTGATCACTTATTTTGTTTTCTGAACGCATCAATCAATGTTCTGATCACATGTCGTATCGAGTACAGCGTTTGATTCTACTCTTCTTATGTTTCGAAAGTCTAAACATGCACAATAATGTTATCGCTGCACACGCTTGCCTTCGCGATGCAGGTTTAAACTTGTTCGATATAAAGCTATGCCTTGACATAAGAGGCGGAGGAGGAGGTAGAGAAGGGGGAGGAGGAGGGGGAGGAGGAGGAGGAGGAGGAGGAGGAGGAGGAGGCCTTAACAGCCTATGTATAGTCGCCATTGTTTTTAAAGATGATAGCTGTCAAAAGAATTTTTCAAATTATCCACCACCACATTTCAGCTAAAGAGGGCAGCAGGGTGCTCTGTTGATTAAGCACATAGAATTTCAAATTGCCCTCCACCACATGCATAACAGCAGCTGTTATCTTGCGCAGTAGCCTCTAAGCTAGCTTTCTTCATAAGAGTAGCCGCCATCTTGTGCGAGCACCCCTAGGCCGTCTCATAAGGAGCTATGTATAGTCACCATTTTGTGTCTGCCATCTTGCGTAAGCATCCCTAGGACGTCTCAAGGCATCTTGTTTCTCATAAGAGCAGCCACCATCTTGTGGAAATAGATAGCTGCGAATGCCAAAGGGCTTAAGTAGGAATCGAACCGTTGATCTCATCATTAGACTATGTTTTTTCTTGTTCCTGATACTACGAACCTACGTATTAGGCGGAAAAATTTTGTCCGTTTTGCTCTACGATGCATCGTTTTCGAGATATTTAACATTTTGCATTTAAGCCCCAAATTTAATGAATCGAACCTGCACGGCACGTTATACTCTCTACCATAGCTAAACCTGATCATGTTACGAAGACTCGCTTCAATACAAGCTAAAACAGAGTGAATGCCAAAGGGCGTAAGTAGGAACCGAACCGTTGATCTCATCATTAGACTATGTTTTTCTTGTTCCTCATACTGCGAACCGAGGTATTAGGCAGAAAAATTTTGTCCGTTTTGCTCTACGGTGCACCGTTTTCGATATATTTAACATTTTGCATTTAAGCCCCAAATTTAATGAATCGAACTAGCATGACACGTTAGCCTCTAAGCTAAGAGTAGCAACTATCTTGCGCAAGCACCCTTAAAGCGTCTCATAAGGAGTTATGTATAGCTGCCATCTTGTGTCCGCCATCTTGCGCAAGCATCCTTAGGGCGTCTCAAGCCATCTTGTCCAAGGACCCTTAAGCCGTCCCATAAGATCAGCCGCTATCTTGCGCAAGCATCCCTAGGGTATCTCATAAGGAGCCATGTATAACTGCCATCTTGCACAAGCATCCCAAGGGCGTCTCATAAGAACCTGTGTATAGCAGCCATCTTGCGTAAGCACCCTTAAGGAGTCATGTATAGCCGCCATCTTATGCAATTAGCGTCGAGAGAGGGCTGCTGTAGAATTTTTCTTTTTAAATTATCCGCCACCACATTTCAAAGGTATCTAGCTAAAGATGGCAGCACTGCGGATGACAGGTGACGAATTTACATCTACTACGATAAAGAGGGCAGCACGGTGCTCTCTGTATTAAAGATGGCGGATGACAGCTGTCAAAAAAGCACATGGCTATGTTTACCAAACAAGAGCACGTGGAATTTGCCGCCATCACATTTTAAACTAAAGAGGGCAGCACTATGCTCTGTTGATTAAAGATGGCGGATGGTAGCTGTCGAAAAAGCACGTGAGTTTGTTTCCAAACAAGAGCACGTGGAATTTTTCAATTTGCCGCCACCACATTTCAAAGGTATCTAGCTAAAGATGGCAGCACGGTGCTCTCTTGATTAAAGATGGCGGATGATAGCTAACAGAACTTTTCAAATTGTCCGCTACTACGTGCTTAAGGTAGTAGCCGTAAAGAGGGCAGCACGGTGTTCTGTGGATTAAAGATGGCGGATGACAGGTGATGAAATTGCCCGCATGATAGTAGCACAGTGCTCTGTTGATTAAAGATGGCGGATGACAGCTGCACGTGGCTTTGTTTCCAAACAAGAGCACGTGGAATTTACCACCACCACATTTCAAACTAAAGAGGGCAGCACTGTGCTCTATAGATTAAAGATGGCAGATGACAGCTGTCAAAAAAGCACGTGAGTTTGTTTTCAAACAAGAGCATGTGGAATTTTTCAATTTGCCGCCACCACATAGAGGGCAGCACTGTTCTCTCTGGATTACAGATGGCTGCTTGTCGAAAAGCATTTTTCAAATTATCCGCCACCACATTTCAAAGGTAAGTAGCTAAAGAGGGCAGCACTGTACTCTATAGATTAAAGATGGCGGATGACAGCTATCAAAAAAGCACGTAGCTGTCAAAAAGCACGTGGATTTGTTTATCTCGAGCTAGTGAGGTTAAGTTGGTAGCACTAAGGTTTAGGCCCGTCAAGATGGCAGCACTGCCGATGACAGGTGACGAAAGAGGGCAGCACGGTGCTCTGTAGTTTAAAGATGGCGGATGACAGCTGTCAAAAAAGCACGTGGCTGTCAAAAAGCACGTGGCTTTGTTTATCTCGCGCTAGTTAGGTTAAGTTGGTACTACTGAGGTTTATTCCCGTCAAGATGGTAGTACTGAGGTTAGCGATGCGTTGTTGTCTGTCAAAAAGCACGTGGCTTTGTTTACAAATTGTCAAAAAGCACGTGGCTGTCAAAAAACACGTGGCTTTGTTTACCTCATGCTAGTTAGGTTAAGTTGGCACTACTGAGGTTTAGGCCCGTCAAGATGGTAGTACTGAGGTTTGCGATGCGTTGTTGTCGATGAGAGCTGTCAAAAAGCACGTGGCTTTGTTTACAAATCTGTCAAAAAGCACGTGGCTGTCAAAAAACACGTGGCTTTGTTTATCTCGAGCTAGTTAGGTTAAGTTGGCACTACTGAGGTTTAGGCCCGTCAAGATGGCAGTACTGAGGTTAGCGATGCGTTGTTGTCGATGACAGCTGTCAAAAAGCACGTGGCTTTGTTTACAAATTCAAATTTCCCGCGGGAGGTGGAGGAGGCATCTGGGAGGCCTCTGGCTGAGGTGGAGGTGGAGGTGGCCACTGGGAGGCCTCTGGCTGAGGTGGAGGTGGAGGTGGCCACTGGGAGGCCTCTGGCTGAGGTGGAGGTGGAGGTGGCCACTGGGAGCCTGAGGTGGAGGTGGCCGCCGAATCCCTGTGTTATACTACTGACTTACGATGGCAGAAGTAAGAAGGACTTAAAATGCAGACTAGCACAAGCAATGGGAGAGCTTTCTTAATAAAATAAACTTACTCACTTCAAACATCGACATAGGAATTAGAGTCCGACTCGTTGGCTGAATGGTCAGCCTACTGGCCTTCGGTTCAGAGAGTCCCGGGTTCGATTCCCGGCCGGATCGGGGATTTTAACCTTGATTGGTTAATTCCAGTGACCCAGGGGCTGGGTGTTTGTGCTGTCCCCAACATCCCTGCAAGTCACACACCACACATTTAGTGATTTTCATGTTATAAGAACTCAGACAAACAAACAGACAAACAAACAGGCAAACAAACACCAAAGCTAAAAAATATGCAATTTTTCCTCCTAATGAGACCGCACTGATGCGTTACATTTGCCACTTCAGTGGGTTGCTTCATGTGCTTTTCCACATTTCATCGTAATGATTGATGTCGCGGAAGCGACAGTTTTGTGTGGGAACAAGTCAGGTAGACCCCAAGGCACCAGACTCCCCTAAATATATGCAGATGGTCATTATTACACCTGAAACGGATAACTGAATGAAACTTTCACCAAAATAATCAATGTACAGACACATGATCGTTACAATTTTATTTATATAGATGACTATAATGGCCTTTGTGATTTGTAACCTGGTCTTAGCGTATCTGTCTGAAGTATTATTTTTTGTAGAATTAAATTATCATAGTTTTATTTTTTATTTTTAAAATTATATTATTTAAAGTAGTTAAGTGTAATAGAGGGTCGAAATCCCCAACTTTGCCACAAATGTAAGTGAGGAATAGATAAACAAATAAATAAAAAATAAGTAAATAAATAAAAATTCCAGCATATCCTGTGAGTTCTAAAAATCGGAACATAGTTTCTTATATGGGACATTCCACATCAAGTCAGACAAAATATTCAAACAGTGAACTTGGGTACTTTAAAAGTTACGAAAACTATAAAATATATAGAAAACAGCTCCACAATAAAAAAAAATCCTAACTGCAATAGAGCTAATATGAAAAGTTGTTAACTTTATCGTATAATATTATTTTTCATCATTTCCGATGATTCAGCGCCCGATAAAGAGACGCGATTAAAATCTCTGACCCAGCCAGGAATAAAGGAAAGACAGTACAATGAAAATTCAGCCAAAGTATCGGATATGCGACTTACACTCAGTATTATATACAGATCACTTTAATGTACGAAATTACCGATGAAGGTGATCTTGACGTTTACCGTCGATCAGCAATTGTGAATAAAAAAGTACATAAGTTCCTGGAAAACGTCTTTGCTCGTGAGAATGGTCAGTGAAATGAAATGAAGCCGTGAAGTTTCAATGAAGGATGGTGCCGATAAAGAAGCATTTCACGGCCACCTCCCAGTGAGTCATCCCTAGTTACTACCACATAACTCAGCGGGAATCTTACGATCGACCTTGTTGAGTTTTATTACGGGATGGTGATTGATTTGGCGCGTCCAGCCGACAAGCCTTGTCTAGGTTACAGCAACTAATCTTAGCTACAGCCTACAGAATGTTTACAGTATACATCACCTACTTAGAGTTCGTACGAAAATTTATTCCGAAGTGTTTTCTGCTTCTTCGTTTTGTCTCATGACTGAGGCGTCGTGATTATCATAATATTCAGCCATCTAGCCGATGAACCATACTCCTCCATTCTTCCCTATCTAAAGCTTTCAATGGTTGCTCCGAGAGAACACTGTAGGGGGCCGTTCACCATGTCAATCCATCGCGTTGGTGCTCGTCCTCGTTGTCTGGTTCCCTGGACTTTGCCATCAACAATCAGCTTTTGAAGACTACCATCTCCGGCGCATTATATGTCCAAAGTAGCGTACAATCCGTTGAGAGACCTTACACGATAGACGAACCTTTATCTGAAGTTGGTTCAGGAGTGATGTGTTCGTGCTATGAGCTGTCCAAGGAATCCTTAACATTTTCCTCCAGCACCACATTTCAAAGCTTTCTATCCGTTCACGATCACGTTTGAGGGTGGTCCACGTCTCTGCGCCATACAAGAAGACTGAAAAGACTAGAGATTCAACGAGCTTCTTTTTTGTATTAATGGTGATGCTATTATCTTTCCAGATCTTCCGCAGACGGATCATTGCTAATTTTGCTATTTCAATTCTTCGCTTTATTTCATCTTTGGAGCCACCAGAACTGGGTAGTAAGGAGCCTAGATATACATACTGATGTACAACTTCCCACTCTCCAATCTGTTTGATATGTGGACTGTTGTTGTTCTTACGATCAACAATCATGACTTTGGTTTTCTGTCGATTTAGGCGTAATCCAATTTCTAGGCTTGCTTCCTCTACTCTCTTGATCAGCTCTGTCAACTCCTCTTCAGATGATGCTATCAAGGTGGTGTCATCAGCGAATCCCAAGTTGTTGATCTTGCATCCCCCAATGGAAAACCCTTTGTCCCAGCCATCTAATGCAGTTCTCATTGCATATTCACCATAGAGATTGAAAAGTAACGGTGACAGGATACATCCCTGACGAACTCCAACCCTCGTACGAAACTGCTGTGACTGTTTGTTTTGAATCTTCACAGTGGCTGTATTTTCCTTATACAATGACTTGAGGAGATCAATCAAATTGAGTGGCAAACCCATGTCATCCAAAATTTTCCAAAGATGGTTCAGTTTGACAGTATCGAAGGCCTTGTGGTAATCAATAACGCACAGGTATACCGGAACATTGAATTCTCTAGCCTTTTCTATGATTTGTCCTAGGCTTAAGATCTGTTCTCGAGTGCCTTTTCCTTTCATGAATCCAGTCTGGACTTCAGCAATTTGATACTCTAGGAATGCCTGGAGTCTCTTATGCAGGATATGAAGTGTTAAGAAAATATAAATATAAATAGAGTGCGTTTGAAAATGTTCCGATATTTATAGAGGAGGCAGCACGCAACAAAGGAAGGAAGAAAGGTCCAACAAACGTTTGGTCGCAAACCCAGTATTACTACTACTGTCACGATGTTTCAATAATTTACGGAGGGTCGTTTGGGACAAAAGATGGAAATACGTTCCTACCTACACATTGGTCTTGTACCTACTAGCGTGTTTTATTTTGGTCTTACTATGATTGAAGCACCGGCCCATTTCCGTCGTAGGGTTAGGCAACACATAACACGGGTCTTCCATGAACGATGGATTGGCCGGGGAAGAACAGTAATTTGGCCTGCCCGTTCGCCTGAAATTAAACCTTTAGATGTTCGGCTTTGGGGGCATGTAAAAGCCATGGTGTATGCGGTCCCCATTAATGATCTGGATGAACTACGAGAACGCGTGTTCATTGCTTGTGGTGCAATCCTGCAATAGCCACGGGTGTTCCAACGAATGTTTGATTCGTTGCAATGGATTGAGGGGGGGGGGGGGCACATGTGGTGAAGAACAGATCAAAGACATGGTGATCACTGATGGTAGCAGTCCACTTTATCCCCTGCTGTCGTAAAAAGCGACTAAAAGCGGCCCAACAATCTGGGAGCATGAATTGGCGACCAAGGGGCATTAAGGAGAGTTCTGGAATTGCTCCCACTTCCTTGTGAAAGACTTCTCACTTTCATCTATCCTGTACGATCGCCCTTGGTCAACTTTTGTTCTTTTCCGACCCCGACGTTATTAGAGCACTCGATGCCTAGGAAGTTTTTCATTTTCAAGCCCTTTGTGACCTTTGTCTTTTTTTGGCCGATACCCTCATTTTTCGAAGTGTCGGATCCCGTACATTTTTCTCTCTGATCAGTGTTATATAGAGGATCGTTGCCTAGTTGTACTTACTCTTAAAACAATAATCACCACCACCTCCTCTGTTTCTGCGTGCTGTCTCCTCTGCACACACTGGAAACTTTTTCAAGGAGACCCTGTATATGGGACTTCTACTTGATAAGAAGTGGTCAGTGCCTCGAACGGTATTCAGGTAGAGTCTGCAACGTGCAAGGTTAATTTATCAAACTTTCTTCTCTTTAACTTTACTTACATATTCCGTGTCCACTGCTAAATGTACCTCACTCCTTCCCTCCTGCCTTACTCCACAGTTCTCTCCTCTATCCGACTTTGAGCCACAGGCTACAACTGCGAACCAAGGAAAACTTACCCTCCTCACCACAGCATAAGGCTTTCTGGTCGTTCAATACTGACCTCCCGTCCCACCTCTTTCACCCCTCCCTTTCTCCGCAAGCGCATACAGGAGTGAGGTACGCACCATCATCGTGAAGTGAGTCGGTATGTAGTTCTACTATTTTGTCTAAAAGTTACATATTTTAATTTTCTCGTATATACAAGGAGATTTTCCTTCCTTTTTCTGGAAAGTAATTTCTTACAATAAGGACATTCCGTTCACTAGTGATCACTGACATTTGCTATTCAAACGAGGGTTGTAAATAAAACAGTGGTCAAGAGTTTACTGTGGTCATCAGCAAAATCCCATTACATTACTTCACTATAATCACCGAAGATTTAGACCGTAGGAACGAAATGGACTCGGTTCGTCACAGCGATGGAGCGTCCTTTTGCTTGGAGCACTGATAAAATATCAATAAAACTAATAGACATGACATGGACTTTTGGGCTTATGCCGCGTCAAGAAAACAAGGTGAAACTATTTAGGGAAATCACAAAAACCGATGGCAGCGTCAAAATAAGCTATAGTACTACTGTAGACACGATGAGGCGTGAGGTGATTTACCACTGCTTTCTTCACAGGTAGCTAGGATGAAGTGGTGGGTAATTGTAAAGTTTAAAATAAGTTGAAAGGATAGAGCCTTCGTGCCTCAGGTAGCAGTGCGCCGGCCTCTCACCGCTGGGTTAGGTGGTTCAAATCCCGGTCACTCCATGTGAGATTTGTGCTGGACAAAGCGGTGGCGGGGCCGGTTTTCTCCGGGTACTCCGGATTTCCCTGTCAACTTTCATTCCAACAACACTCTCCAATATCATTATTTTTTGTCAGTCATTAATCATTGCCCAAGAGGAATGTGACAGGCTTCGGCAGCTAGCACAATTCCTATCCTCGCCGCTAGATGAGGCCTTCACTCATCGATCGGTGGGCACGGCTGGTTCGTGGTCCAACAGCTCTACACTCTGACTGGCCACCCGAGCAGAGGAGCGGTGACCACGTCCCTACCGTGGCTCTACTCCTCTACATTCGGGTGACGGGACAGGGCTGGGCCTCACGGCTGGCCCCAACCGTCGGCTGTCCTGAGAATGATTTTACGTGTTTTTCCATTCTCTTGCACTAAGGCGAATGCTGGGACAGTTCCTATTATAGACCACGGCTGCCAAACCTCACACGTTCTCCGCGCGTCTCCTTCACCGTAAAAAGTCTCCCGGCCTGAGAGATGGCGTTACCGTCTAAGAGGCCAGCCTCCGCCTTCAGGGGAGGAATGAAATTATTTTACTAGTATTAGTTCATTCATTCCATCGCTGACCCGGTCGAATGACTGGAAAACAGGCTGAAGATTTTCAATAAGATCTAAGGATGTGAAATTGTTAATGTTGAAAAATATTTGTTTATCATAAAAATTGTTGACTGTGTTTTAAATATAATTGGTATAATAGCGGTGATAAAAGAATTTGATTGATATAGAAAAATTAGTGCGCAATCAATTGATTTTATATACATCAGTAGTATAATAAGCGGGTTCGGCCGCCTCCTCCTCCTCCCGCCGCCTCCTCCGCCTCCTCCTCCGCCGCCGCCTCCGCCGCCGCCGCCCGCGGGAAATTTGAATTTTGGCGGGAAATTTGAATTTTGGCGGGAGATTTGAATTTTGGCGGGAGATTTGAATTTGTAAACAAAGCCACGTGCTTTTTGACAGCTGTCATCGACAACAACGCATCGCTAACCTCACTGCTGCCATCTTGACGGGCCTAAACCTCACTAGTGCCAACTTAACCTAACTAGCGTGAGGTAAACAAAGCCACGTGTTTTTTGACAGCCACGTGCTCTTTGACAGACAACAACGCATCGCTAACCTCAGTACTGCCATCTTGACGGGCCTAAACCTCAGTAGTGCCAACTTAACCTAACTAGCGCGAGGTAAACAAAGCCACGTGCTTTTTGACAGCCACGTGCTTTTGACAGATTTGTAAACAAAGCCACGTGCTTTTTGATAGCTGTCATCGACAACAACGCATCGCTATCCTCAGTACTGCCATCTTGACGGGCCTAAACCTCAGTAGTACCAACTTAACCTAACTAGCGTGTGGTAAACAAAGCCACGTGCTTTTTTGACAGCTGTCATCCGCCATCTTTAAACTACAGAGCACCGTGCTGCCCTCTTTCATCACCTGTCATCGGCAGTGCTGCCATTTTGACAGACCTAAACCTTAGTGCTACCAACTTAACCTCACTAGCTCGAGATAAACAAATCCACGTGCTTTTTGACAGCCACGTGCAGCTGTCATCCGCCATCTTTAATCTATAGAGCACAGTGCTGCCCTCTTTAGCTACTTACCTTTGAAATGTGGTGGCGGATAATTTGAAAAATGCTTTTCGACAAGCAGCCATCTTTAATCCAGAGAGAACAGTGCTGCCCTCTATGTGGTGGCGGCAAATTGAAAAATTCCACGTGCTCTTGTTTGGAAACAAACTCACGTGCTTTCTCGACAGCTACCATCCGCCATCTTTAATCTATAGAGCACAGTGCTGCCCTCTTTAGCTACTTACCTTTGAAATGTGGTGGCGACAAATTCCACGTGCTCTTGTTTAGTAAACAAACTCACGTGCTTTTTTGTCAGCTGTCATCCGCCATCTTTAATCTATAGAGCACAGTGCTGCCCTCTTTATCGTAGTAGATGTAAATTCGTCACAGCTGTCATCCGCAGTGCTGCCATCTTAACGGGCTTAAACCTTAGTGCTACCAACTTAACCTTACTAGCGCGAGATAAACAAATCCACGTGCTTTTTGACAGCTGTCATCCACCATCTTTAATCTATAGAGCACAGTGGTGCCCTCTTTAGCTACTTACCTTTGAAATGTGGTGGCGGATAATTTGAAAAATGCTTTTTGATAGCAGCCATCTTTGAGCACCGTGCTACCCTCTTTTGTGGTGGCAGGCAATTCCACGTGACAGCAGCCATCTTTAATCATGAGAGCACCGTGCTGCCCTCTATGTGGTGGCGGCAATTTCTACATGCTCTTGTTTGGAAACAAACTCACGTGCTTTTTTTCTGACAGCTATCATCCGCCATCTTGCATCACAAACCTCAGTGCTGCGCTCTTTAGCTAGATACCTTTGAAATGTGGTGGCGGCAATTTGAAAAAAATCTATGTGCTCTTGTTTAGTAAACAAAGCCACGTGCTTTTTATGACAGCTATCATCCACCATCTTTAATCAATAGAGCACGGTGCTGCTATCATGCAGGCAATTTCATCACCTGTCATCCGCCATCTTTTAATGAACAGAGCACCGTGCTGCTCTCTGTAGTAGCAGGCAATTTGAAAAGTTCTGTTAGCTCTCATCCGCCATCTTTAATCAAGAGAGCACCGTGCTGCCATCTATATGGTGGCGGCAAATTCTACGTGCTACGCGCAGCTGTCATCCACCATCTTACATCGCAAACCTCAGTGCTACACTCTATGTGGTGGCGGATAATTTAAAAAGAAAAATTCTACATCAGTCCTCTCTCGACGCTAATTGCACAAGATGGTGACTATACATGACTCCTTAAAGGTGCTTATGCAAGATGATCGCTATACATAGACGCCCTTGGGATGCTTGCGCAAGATGGCGGTTATACAAGGCTCCTTATGAGGGATGCTTGCGCGAGATGGTGGTTGCTCTTATGAGGCGGCTTAAGGATCCATGACTAGAGACGCCCTAAGGATGCTTGCGCAAGATGGCGGATGCAAGATGGCGGCTATACATAGCTCCTTATGAGACAGCCAGTACTCGATACAACATGTGATCAGAACATTGATTGATGTGTTCAGAACACTGTACTCGATACAACATGTGATTAAAACATTGTGTGGTGCGTTCAGAACACTACATAAGTAGAATCGAACGCTGTATTAGGGGATACCTTTGTTTAGATTGAAACATAACAAGACTAGAATTGAACACTGCACATTGATTGATTGATGTGTTCAGAACACAAAATAAGTAGAATCGAACACTGTACTCGATGTCGTTAACTTCAACATGTGATTAAAACATTGTCTGGTGTGTTCAGAACACTACATAAGTAGAATCGAACGCTGTACAACATGTTAGGGGATACCTTTGTTTAGATTGAAACATAACAAGACTAGAATTGAACACTGCACTCGATGTCGTTACATGCGATCAGAACAATGATTGATGTGTTCAGATCACGAAACAAGTAGAACCGAACACTGTACAACATGTTAGGGGATACCTTTGTTCTAAGAAGATCAGCTTGAAACATAACAAGACTAGAATTGAACACTGCACTCGATACAACATGTAATCAGAACATTGATTGATGCGTTCAGATCACGAAACAAGTAGAACCGAACACTGTGCAACATGTTAGGGGATACCTTTGTTTAGATTGAAACTAACAAGACTAACACTTCAAATGATTTGCTTAGTACGAAAATAAAAAAATATATACCGCGTAGCTAACTCGTTCATCACACTGCTAAGACGCTTAGTAATTGTGAATACACTCATACGAAAATCAAGAAAGCACACTGCGTAGCCAACTCGCTCGGCTCACTCGCTTAGTATTTGCAACACACACGGATAAGAATGTTCCGAGATACTTACATGTTTTTTAAGGGAGGGTGAAAGATCATAAATTATATGTACACATGTTGTCTCCTCCAAGTTGTAAGATGAAATAGACGCAGTACTGCGAGTTTCCGCTCTAGCTGGCGAACGGAAGTAGCATGATATCTCAGCAAAAAATAATACGCGTGAGCTTGCAAGTCAGACACAATGATGGATACCGCGATTCAAATCCTGGTAACTTATGCCGTCGGGAAGGGTATCCGGCGAGCATCTAGCTGTAAATCCCCGATTCTCGACAGATTCTTAATCCCAGTTCTTTGACGTCAGGAAGGGCAACCGGTTGAAAACAATTATCGAACACGCATCGCGAAGGCAAGAGTGTGCAGCGATATGCTTGTTTAGACTTGCAGATTACGAAAGAAACATAACAAGACTTGAGTCTTAAAACAAATTCTTGCGATTTAAAATCTTAGTCAGGAAGGGCATCCGGTAGTAAAACAATAGTTCGTGATACTGCGATTTAAAATGTAGCTGTATATCCCCCGATTCTCGACAGATTCTTAATCCGAGTTCTTTGACGTCAGGAAGGGCAACCGGTCGAAAACAATTATCGAACACGCATCGTGAAGGCAAGAGTGTACAGCGATATGCTTGTTTAGACTTGCAGATTACGAAAGAAACATAACAAGACTTGAGTCTTAAAACAAATTCTTGCGATTTAAAATCTTAGTCAGGAAGGGCATCCAGCAGTAAAACAATAGTTCGTGATACTGCGATTTAAAATCTAGCTGTAAAACCCCCGATTCTCGACAGATTCTTAATCCGAGTTCTTTGACGTCAGGAAGGGCAACCGGTTGAAAACAATTATCGAACACGCATCGCGAAGGCAAGAGTGTGCAGCGATATGCTTGTTTAGACTTGCAGATTACGAAAGAAACATAACAAGACTTGAGTCTTAAAACAAATTCTTGCGATTTAAAATCTTAGTCAGGAAGGGCATCCGGTAGTAAAACAATAGTTCGTGATATGCGATTTAAAATCTAGCAGTAAAACCCCCGATTCTCGACAGATTCTTAATCCGAGTTCTTTGACGTCAGGAAGGGCAACCGGTTGAAAACAATTATCGAACACGCATCGCGAAGGCAAGAGTGTGCAGCGATATGCTTGTTTAGACTTGCAGATTACGAAAGAAACATAACAAGACTTGAGTCTTAAAACAAATTCTTGCGATTTAAAATCTTAGTCAGGAAGGGCATCCAGCAGTAAAACAATAGTTCGTGATACTGCGATTTAATATCTAGCTGTAAAACCCCCGATTCTCGACAGATTCTTAATCCGAGTTCTTTGACGTCAGGAAGGGCAACCGGTTGAAAACAATTATCGAACACGCATCGTGAAGGCAAGAGTGTGCAGCGATATGCTTGTTTAGACTTGCAGATTACGAAAAGAAACATAACAAGACTTGAGTCTTAAAACAAATTCTTGCGATTTAAAATCTTAGTCAGGAAGGGCATCCAGCAGTAAAACAATAGTTCGTGATACTGCGATTTCAAATCTAGCAGTAAAACCCCCGATTCTCGACAGATTCTTAATCCGAGTTCTTTGACGTCAGGAAGGGCAACCGGTTGAAAACAATTATCGAATACGCATCGTGAAGGCAAGAGTGTACAGCGATATGCTTGTTTAGACTTGCAGATTACGAAAGAAACATAACAAGACTTGAGTCTTAAAACAAATTCTTGCGATTTAAAATCTTAGTCAGGAAGGGCATCCAGCAGTAAAACAATAGTTCGTGATACTGCGATTTAAAATCTAGCTGTAAAACCCCCGATGATAGCTGTCATAAAAAGCACGTGGCTTTGTTTACTAAACAAGAGCACATAGATTTTTTTCAAATTGCCGCCACCACATTTCAAAGGTATCTAGCTAAAGAGCGCAGCACTGAGGTTTGTGATGCAAGATGGCGGATGATAGCTGTCAGAAAAAAAAGCACGTGAGTTTGTTTCCAAACAAGAGCATGTAGAATTTGCCGCCACCACATAGAGGGCAGCACGGTGCTCTCATGATTAAAGATGGCTGCTGTCACGTGGAATTGCCTGCCACCACAAAAGAGGGTAGCACGGTGCTCAAAGATGGCTGCTATCAAAAAGCATTTTTCAAATTATCCGCCACCACATTTCAAAGGTAAGTAGCTAAAGAGGGCACCACTGTGCTCTATAGATTAAAGATGGTGGATGACAGCTGTCAAAAAGCACGTGGATTTGTTTATCTCGCGCTAGTAAGGTTAAGTTGGTAGCACTAAGGTTTAAGCCCGTTAAGATGGCAGCACTGCGGATGACAGCTGTGACGAATTTACATCTACTACGATAAAGAGGGCAGCACTGTGCTCTATAGATTAAAGATGGCGGATGACAGCTGACAAAAAAGCACGTGAGTTTGTTTACTAAACAAGAGCACGTGGAATTTGTCGCCACCACATTTCAAAGGTAAGTAGCTAAAGAGGGCAGCACTGTGCTCTATAGATTAAAGATGGCGGATGGTAGCTGTCGAAAAAGCACGTGAGTTTGTTTCCAAACAAGAGCACGTGGAATTTTTCAATTTGCCGCCACCACATAGAGGGCAGCACTGTTCTCTCTGGATTAAAGATGGCTGCTTGTCGAAAAGCATTTTTCAAATTATCCGCCACCACATTTCAAAGGTAAGTAGCTAAAGAGGGCAGCACTGTGCTCTATAGATTAAAGATGGCGGATGACAGCTGCACGTGGCTGTCAAAAAGCACGTGGATTTGTTTATCTCGAGCTAGTGAGGTTAAGTTGGTAGCACTAAGGTTTAGGTCTGTCAAGATGGCAGCACTGCCGATGACAGGTGATGAAAGAGGGCAGCACGGTGCTCTGTAGTTTAAAGATGGCGGATGACAGCTGTCAAAAAAGCACGTGGCTTTGTTTACCACACGCTAGTTAGGTTAAGTTGGTACTACTGAGGTTTAGGCCCGTCAAGATGGCAGTACTGAGGTTAGCGATGCGTTGTTGTCGATGACAGCTGTCAAAAAGCACGTGGCTTTGTTTACAAATCTGTCATAAGCACGTGGCTGTCAAAAAGCACGTGGCTTTGTTTACCTCGCGCTAGTTAGGTTAAGTTGGCACTACTGAGGTTTAGGCCCGTCAAGATGGCAGTACTGAGGTTAGCGATGCGTTGTTGTCTGTCAAAAAGCACGTGGCTGTCAAAAAACACGTGGCTTTGTTTACCTCACTCTAGTTAGGTTAAGTTGGCACTAGTGAGGTTTAGGCCCGTCAAGATGGCAGCAGTGAGGTTAGCGATGCGTTGTTGTCGATGACAGCTGTCAAAAAGCACGTGGCTTTGTTTACAAATTCAAATCTCGCGCCAAAATTCAAATGTCCCGCCAAAATTCAAATTTCCCGCGGGCGGCGGCGGCGGAGGCGGAGGCGCCGGCGGAGGAGGAGGCGGAGGAGGAGGCGGAGGAGGCGGCGGGAGGAGGAGGAGGCGGCCGAACCCGCTTATTATACTACTTACATCTAATATACCGCTCATTCGCTTCAAATATTTCCATCTTATTTTGGTTTTCTGGACTTCATTGAGGAAGAAACACGTCAATATAATTTTCGAAGGGGAAGTTCAATCAGTGCTGATGGAATTTTATATAGAATCTCTAAATTTGGCCGCCTCTGTGGTGTAGCGGTTAGTGTGATTAGCTGCCACCACCGGAGGCGCGGGTTCAATTACCGGCTCTGCCACGAAATTTGAGCACTGGTACGAAGGCTGGAACGGGGTTCACTCAGCCTCGAGAGGTCAATTGAGTAGCGGTGGGTTCATTTCCCACCTCAGCTATCCTTGAAGTGGTTTTTTGTGGTTTCGCACTTCTCATCCAGGCAAATGCCGCGATGGTACCTAAGGGCCAATCGCATTCTTCCTTCTTCCTTGTCTATCCCTTCCAATCTTTCCATCCCCCTCATAAGGACCCTGTTCAGTATAGCACGCGAGGCAGCCTGGTCGAGGTACTGGTCCTCATCTCGAGTTGTATCCCCGATCCAAAGTCTCACGCTCAAGGACACTGCTCTTGAGGTGGTTAGAAGTGGGATCTGTCGCTGAGTCCCAAGGAAAGACCAACTCTGGAGGGTAAACAGATTAAGAAAGGAAGTTTTCTAAACTGGTGTGGCTTTCCTCAGTAAACAAAAAACACAAATATGTAAATAAGAAAAATTAAATTTAATTATGATGGGTAGTTTCGAAATGAACGTAGGGTGTATTAAATGTCAACATTTTTTAAAGGTTACTTTATTCAAATATGAACTATAATTATCACAAATCTAACGAGTCGGCACCGTTATCGTCAGCACAGCGCCTGCTGCGGAATACCGGGTGGCAAAGTCCTGTGTTATGACGTCACAGGGCAGTGAGTTTAGGGGGCTGCTTGCATAGATGCTCCTAATTCGTATTGATGGGCCGTCTGTTCAGACGGTGTCACTAGTACGTTATACCAATAACGCTGCTTCTGATATCAAGCAACTCCTCCCTTGAATGGATGAAAAATGACCCTTATTCCAACCTTTAATCCACAATTAGAATGATTGGACAAGCCTTAAACCGAACTCAGGTCTCCAAGAAATAGAAATTTACGTTTAGCCCACACACCACGAGACTGACATTAAGTGGATTTACTTGTACAAGTAATATACTAGAGATTTGTAAGGGTTGCGTAGCTCAGACGATAGAGCAATGGCCTTCTGAGGCTATCTTGGCAGGTTCGATCCTGGCTTATTCCGCTGGTATTTGAAGGTTCGTGTTAGTAGATTTACCGGCACGTAAAATAACTCCTGTGGAACACAGCTACGGCATAACGGCTTCTCCGAAAATGTTAAAAGCAGTTAGTGGTACGTTTACTATTATTATTATTATTATTATTATTATTATTATATGGAGAGCGATGGAAATGATTTAGCTGATGTCGATTTAAAACTCTTCATCTGGGCACTGAACATTTTTCTCCGTTCTCAGTCCATGATTTATTGGTGCCGGTATTCAGAGTTTCAGCAAAATTATGGTTATTGAGTGCTTTTTTCAATTGGAGTCGACCTTGAATAATTTCCTGTGGGATGCCAGTTCCTTGAAAGTCTTTTTCTATTTTCACTAAGACAGTTGTTCCTGACTGAGAGAGCAAGATTGAGAATCCTTTTGGTGAGCCTGTCATTGTTTATTCAGAAAATGTGACCATAATCACCTTTTCCTGATGGTGTCGGTGATTTTTTCGGAATTTTGTTAAAGCTCCCGAGACTTCATCCAGCTTCCCTATGTCATTAATAAGTGATCTGCCTCCAATAAGTTTCCGAGGAGTATAGTGCTTCAGATTTGATAAATGAGTTGTAATGTCTTAATTTTGCGTTCCTGGACATCGATTTTTGTTGTATCTGTTCCAGGTATGAGCCTGGAGATTTGAGATCCTCTCCCTCCTAATTTTCTTTCACGATTCAAGCCTGAAGGTTGAATTACTTCTCCTTATTCACTAGATTCATTTTAAAAATTTAATCCTTACAGGATTCCCACCTAGATAACGAGCGGATCCTTCCATGTACTTAGTTCCGTCAGACGAAATTTGGAGCCCAGTCTTAGCTGCAATTTTATGAAGTTTTTCAAAATCCTGAACTGCTTCTTGTCTGCAGTTGGAAACAATAGATCGATCAAGTACGAAGGCCAAACACTGCAGATATGTATCATTTTTCACTTTTTTAATGCTATTTGTTCGGGGCGTCGACCCACGTTGATCTTTTGCCCCTACTGGCACCATATTGTATGAACCTGCGTGTAATTGGAATGGCGGTAGTGTGGAATGTTGTCTGCGGGGAAAGGAAGATTAAGGACCTCCCAACCCCCAGTCCCCAGGCCAGGGATATTAATCATTACAATTAAAAACCCCTGACCCGCCCGGGAATCGAACCCGGGGCCGTCGGGTGACAGGCGGACGCGTTGCATTCTATACCGCGTGGCCGGACTCATTTCTGATTTGTCGACCAATAGTTATTCCCGGTGTATCTTTTCCCATGTTCTGATAACTTTTACAAGCACAATATTGAACAATAACGGCGATAAGCCATCTCCTTGTCGAAGTCGTGTGATAATATCAAAATGGTCGGCAAATTCACCTTAAAATTTAAGTTCTGAAGTTGTGCCAGTCTGCGTCCTCTGTTTCTTCTTCTTCTTCTTCTTGTTGTTAGATATTTGTTTGTGTAAATAATAGTTCACGCGTCGTATTCGTAATTATATGGACGGAAATATTTGCAGGCAAACATGCATTGAGGATTGAGTTTAAATTCTAACAAATCTATGGAGGGACATTGTGACTTAAATCTGTACAGTGTTAGAAGAATAACATATAATCATTTCCCCTGAATGTATTCTGGAAAAGCTGATTTAGTAATCTCTCTCCGAATACCTGGCTAACCACCGCGACGCTTATATTGGTCGGCATGGGTTGTTTCCTTTGTATAATCTTATCTGATGTGACCCTGTTCCCAGAAGACAAAGCCATTCCGGGCACAATGGACGGGTGATTCTATTGAAATGCAAGCGTCGTGAGCCAGACGCCCGAGGCCTGATCAGATGGGACAGGGTTTGTGAATAACGAAAAGGAGTGGGGACAATCCTTCTCCTCTTATCAGATTCAGGGAACAACCTCGTGAATGTACACTCTTCTCTATAGGCATCGAGTTTTAAAAATCGTGGCGCAATATTGTTACAATATTCAAGAAGCAATGCAATTTAGTTTTACATTTACAACTGAAAACCTTATTCTGTACGTAGTTATTTATTTGTCAGAATAACGAGCAACCGAGTCGCGTTTGGGAAAATAGGCCATGCTGAGAAATCAGCATTAAACACAAACACACCTTAGCTTTCAACCGCTGTCCCCGTTACGTGCTTGCTATGGCGCGATCATGTCAGCTAGGAGATACGTGTTCATATCCTTTTGTTGGCGAAGGTTTTCTTCGATTAGTGCTTTCACC
The DNA here is from genome assembly GCF_040414725.1 of Anabrus simplex. NCBI lineage: Eukaryota > Metazoa > Arthropoda > Insecta > Orthoptera > Tettigoniidae > Anabrus > Anabrus simplex. Next base: position 800,947,718 of record NC_090265.1, read on the forward strand.
CTGATCTTATGACACGTGCAGGTTTAGCAACACCACCTCGCAAAGTCTATTTCAATTCGCCCATGAAGCGATGTGATTTGCTAACTAGTGCAGCTGATAAATTGTCAAAGGAGCGGGATAACCATTTTATTTCAATTTATCAGTATTACCAACCCTGTAACGCTCAAATACACGGTTCACGTGGTTTACGAACTACCAGGGTTGGCATTGCCCACCGATTCAGCGAGGGATCCCACTTCTACTGCCTCAAGGCCGTCTCATGGAGAGTGAGACTTTGGGTTGGGGATACAACTAGGGTGGAGGACCAGTTCCTCGCCCAGGTGGCCTCACCTGAACAGGGGCCTTATGGGAGCGGAGAGATGGGAAGATCGGAAGGGATAGACAAGGAAGTGGCCATGGCCTAAAATTGGATACCATCCTGGCATTGCCTGGAGGAGAAGTGGGAAACCACGGAAAACAACGTCGAGGATAGCCGAGGAGGGAATCGAACCCCCTATAGTCACTTGACCTTCCGAGGCTGAGTGGACCCCATTGCAGCCCTCGTACCACTTTTCAAATTTCTTGGCACAGCCGGGAGTCGAACCCGGGCCTCCGGAGGTGGCAGCTAATCTCACTAACCATTACACCACAAAGGCGGTCCCACCCTGTATTTTCTAGTCATTATTCCTATTATTCCGTTCCCATTTTCATGGATTTTGCACTTGATGTAGATTTGGCCCAGTTTTGCGCCCAAATGCCCTTCCTCACGCCAACCCCGTGTGGAAACTACTGCGTGTTTCTGTGGTGGTTAGTAGTGTGGTGTGTTGTGAGTAAATGAAGAGAAGTGTATTAAGACGAAACAGACACTCAGTCTCCAGGCCAGAGAAATTAACCACGTGCAGTTAAAATCTTCGACTTGGCCGGGAATCGAACCGGGGGCCCTCTACCTGGAACCAGTACTGACTATTACTTCCAGGATCCAGACAAAACGTGTCACTGATTCTGTCTCATTATTCCTACTTTCGTATTAGAAAAATAAATAAATACATAAATAAATAAATAAATAAATAAATAAATAAATAAATAAGTCCTTCTTCCAAGTCACACGATGAATTTGCACCGTCCAGATGATGAAATGAGTGCTGCTAGTTCACTAACAAGAACACTGTCCCGATTTCTTGCCTATTAAAATAAATCTAAGTCACCCTTCATTATGTTTTATTGTCTAACCTACATTGGCGGAAGAAAAAATCCAGACACCAAGAAGGGGTTGTGCTACTTTAACAAACATGTGAAAGATGACGTGGATTAAAATTTCTCGCAAATCGCTTTAGTGTGGCGCTAGTAGCGGCCCCATAACGTTGCACCTAAATGCAGATCAGTAGTGATTGACTGTTGATTGACACATTAGGTTTGCTTTAAATACGGGCTGTATTGTGCGAGAGCGTTAGTTACCTGTGAGATTGGACAGAGTGACTGTGAGTGAGTCAAGTATGCCTTTACGACGACGAAGAGGCCTGTATCAACAGCTCATTGCACTTGAATGAAGCCATATAATAGGGCTATGTGAAGGTGGATTTTCCGTCCGGGCTATTGCAGAACGACTTGGCAGGTAAATCTCCACTGTGCATGCGTGCTGGCAGCAGTGGTCACGAGAAGGTACGCTCGGAAGAAGACCGGGATCCGGACGTCCCCTTGGCACCACTTAGAGGGAGGACCGCCGTACTCGGTATATGGCTGTGGCTCAGCGGACTGCGTCTGCAGCAGCAATTCGAGCGGCAGTTGGCACCACAGTGATGCAACGAACTGTTCGAAATCGGTTACTTGAAGAACACATCCGAGCCAGACGCCCTGCGGCGTGCATTCTACTTACCCCAAACCACCGCCGTCTGCTACTTCAATGGTCTCAAACGAGAGCTCCTTGGAGGATGGAGTGGAAGTCCGTTGTGTTTTCCGACGAAAGCCGGTTCTTCCTTCGTGCCAGTGATGGCCGTGTGCTGGTTAGAAGGAGGCCAGGTGAGTGTCTGCATTTCTCCTGTCTGCGGCGTCGACACACTCGATCTACATCTAGAGCTCTGGTCTGGGGAGCAATTTGCTATGACAGCAGAGCACTCTCGTGGTTATACCACGCAACCTGACTGCAGATGTCTGGTGATTCGACCTGTTGTGCTGCCATTGATGAACAGCATTTCCGAGGGTGTTTTCCAACAGGATAATGCACGCCCCCATGGCGCTGTTATAACCCAACATACTCTACAGAGTGTCGACATGTTGCCCTAGCCTGCTCGATCCCCCGATTTGCCCCTAAACGAGCACGTATGGGACATCATGAGACGACAACTCCAGCGTCATCCACACTCGGCATTAACCGTCCCTGTATTCCAGGGCCAAGTGCAAAAGGCATGGAACTCCGTCCCACAAGCTGACACCCGGCACCTGTACAACACAATGCATACACGTTTGCATGTCTGCATTCAACAGTCAGGCGATTACACCGGTTATTAATGGGCCAGCATGACACATTTGCGATGGCTTTTCTCGCGCGTATATTAACCTGTAGTCTTGTCCCTTTAATCAATTAAATATGTTACCTCGACAAATATACTGCCAAATTTCCGTATTCTACATTTCTTATTTCATGCTGTTTGGATATTTATTTTTGTCAGAGTATATAAATAAAGTTGTAGGGGGTCCGCTGTCTGTAATTTCGTTTCTTTTGTCAATTGTTCAGATATTTATCCATTTTAGGTCACCTCAAGACCGTATCAGTGTTCTTTAGCTTTCGTGTCAATATGTCTGTCTATCTGCTTGTCCGTCTGTTCCACCATCATGGCAAAAGGGCCAAATAGTTTTCGATAAAACTTCATATTCAGAGTATACTCACCCAGAAGCAGGTTTAAATGTGCGTATTATTAAAATATCCCTCAATAGACTTGGGGGTTATACGAAGACCAGAAGCGGGTTTTTAATTTTTTCTTTTGCTATCAGTTTTCTGTAAAATCCGTAGACTATATATGAAGCACCCCTTTCTGTTTAACAACTTGTGTTATATACATAATCTCGCTTGCTCTTCAAATGACGGAGATAACTATTTTCTGCCGGTTTCATGCTCTGCATGGAGTGACCGATAGACCGACAAGGAACCTGCCGGTTACCATGGCAACGCCTCTGGCTGCTTGCTAGCAGGGAAGTAACGTACTGACTTTATCGTCATTATTCCTGTAAACTCGGGGGTGTTCGTTGGGTAGAAGGCGAAAGAGCGTCGATCTGCCATTCTGCGGGATATTTGCAGAATACTGTTGGAGGTTACAATCGTCTTCGAACACCACTGATATTTCAACAGTATCGCGGAGTGTAGCACACTTGGTATTTACATATTTGTCCTATTCGGCTGTCCACAATTATTATCCTTGACATGACATACTTGACTTATTTCCTTTTAGGAGGACGAAGTTTCACCAGCCATTCTGTCCGCTGCCCATGCCTTCACGTTTCTCCATGTCTTGTTGACTCCAGCAATCTCCGTCTATGGTTCTCTTCCTGGCAATCCTCGGTCTGCCTTGTTTGCGATTACCTTGCATATTACAACTCAGTGCCTGCCTTCTGGTACATTCTTGTGTTCTTCTCAGGGTGTGCCTAATCCAGCTCCCTTTTCATCTCACCTCTGTTATTATCCTATCTTCATTTAATGTCAACTTTCTTAACTGCAATACTTTCTTTCTTAATTTCTCCGTATGTATGCGAGTGCTCTACTCCAAATACTTCGTAAACGTCCTGCGCGGGAATCAGCCGCGTATGTGGGGAGGGGCAATTGAAGGGGACTGCCTCCCCTCCCACTCCTCTCGCTGTCCAGTCTTCGCCTGCACATCGTGCTAAGCCTGTACGCATTGGCTAAACACAACGTGTCAACAAGCGAGTTAAAATATAACGAACCGGGAAGACAGAGAGCATGCTTATCAGACCTCCCACATTATCTACATGACCACGCCCCGACGGTCACCCAGAAGGACGTTTACTAAGTATTAGGACTATAATCCCGAAAACTGGACTTTCTTTCCTTTGGGGAAAAATTCCAAGATATTCAATTCTGTAACTTCTTGGCTCCGAAAACTACCGAAATGTGGAGACGATTTTAATGACTGTGCAAACCTTCGCTTCGGGGTAATTGGTGGCTAAACGGTAAGTCGTATCACAAAACAGATAGCACAGTCGCCGTTCAATTTGGAGAGATCTACAACTTTGTTCCTATGACTTTTTGTCGTATCTCTACCCCTTATATGTTAGATAGAATTGCATTTATAAATTTCGCTCTCAGAAATGTAAATATGCTAATTTAGTTAATTCGCATATGCTGATTTCGAATCTAAGGCTCGTTTTTTCTCTACCACCTTACATTTATTTGAGAGGACATTTTTAACTTCCCGCAACAAATATGCATAGGATATATAGTTCATTCTTGTTCATTTGCGGTTTTCTATTATTTTTCTATTATTATATTTGCAGTAATTTCAACCCAAATCGTCCAGCTCCATGGGTAAATGGTTAGCGTGCTGGCCTTTGGTCACAGGGGTCCCCGGTTCGATTCCCGACAGGGTCGGGAATTTTAACCTTAATTGGTTAATTTTGCTGGCACGGGGGCTGGGTGTATGTGTCGTCTTCATCATAATTTCATCCTCATCACGACGCGCAGGTCGCCTACGGGAGTCAAATCAAAAGACCTGGATCTGGCGAGCCGAACTTGTTCTCGGACATTTCCGGCACTAAAAGCCATACGCCATTTTTTCAACCCAAATCATCAAAAATACACAAGAGAAATACATTAAGTATTCTAAAATTGGATTTATGTTGCAATTAAGACTTTATAATTATAGTATACTTTATACAAACATTGTTACCTTCTTAAAAAGACTCCTTCCTCGAAGACTTGCGCCTGCAAAATGGCTCCAAAACATCTGTGATAAGTTGCCAGCAGTAATCGGCAAGCATGCTGGACACTGGTTTCCTTCTGTATCGCCTTTCAATTTCTAATTAGTCCTGATGGAACCTTTCCCCATGCTCATCAGTGACCCCACCGAGGTTCGGTGGAAAATATTCATTTGCGAATGGAGGAAGTGAATCATAAGAGACACGTTACATCCCAGCGTCTTGTAAGCCCTCAAAAAATCTTTCACCGTATTTCTGTAATTGTTTGCTCTATGTTTTCCCAGAAAATTTATACGAACTGATTTAAAAAGAAAGCTAGGCTCTTTTTTTTTCAACAGGAATGGGAGTCCCCTCGAATACAGAATAATGTAAGAGATCGGATATTTGTGGTCCTATAAATATACCTTCCTTTAGTTTTGCCTCACTCAACCTTTGAAATTTTTGCCTCAAATACTGAAATGCCCTTCCTGATATGTCTATCGCCTTAACAAAGTTCTTCATCAACTTCAGTTTTATATGCAAAGGGGGAAAATTTATTTTGGTGACATCAACGAGTGGCAAGTTTGTAACACTTTTTTCTTCTTTTCTCCTTTTCTCCTTTGTCTTAATGTCTACTCTCTAATTTCATAATGATTACGCTTACCTTAACTGTCCCACTCACAGAGAAAACACAACATTTTGTGAATCCTGGCAGCATTCCTGTTAGCATACCTATCACTTTTAGATCTGCACTAATCTGCCACCCGTGTTCTATATAGTTCAAACTTTTAAGGATTGTTCTCATACTAGCGTATGTTTCTTTCAAGTTAAGGGAATAGATAACTGTGGGTTTAACATTCCTTTAGAATGTTAAACATAATGTGAAAGTTGCCTCAACAATGTTAGATGATACGAAAAGACTAATATTATTTTCGTGATCAGCGTGTGTGAAAACTTGGTAACTGATATATGTTGTGTCTGAGAACTATTTACTGTTGTACTGTGTAATGAAATCTTCCCAACTCGATTGAAAAAAGGGCCTGTCTTTATAATGAAAACTCCAGATCTGGATTGTGAATGGCAGTAGGAAACGTGGCCTGCCGTTATCATAAAAAAAACCAACGCTCACCTTACATCGGAAAAAACATATATAGAGTCGTCTCCGTGGTGTTTTTCGGATAACGCTAAGAGACATACAGTTTAATAGTCTATAATGTTACTCACTGTGTGTACAGTAATTTACGTAGAAATCCGTATACAATGTGGGATACCGTAGCGAAGCACGGGTACACTTGCTAGGAAATTATTAGCACGTGCGGCTAAAATGGGATCAGCGGTTGTGAGGTCTGGCATGATGTGATGTTACTAAAGTTCCTGGAATTCACCGTGTGTTCGATACGTAGGAGAATTCTAGCGCTATAGAAATAAAGCGCATTCCTCGCACGTGTCCCGATATACCTCCACGCGACGCATATCAAAGAGGATAGAAGTAGTTCGCTGTATATACTAATAATAAACTCATCCTCACAAAGAGTAACTAGCCTATAAAAGATGAGGTCAAATACGAACATGTGCCTATACAGTGCAATCATGAGATCCATTCATCGGTAGATATTCAAAGATAGTTTACATATTTTAATAGTATAGTAGGGAAGTAGAGCCGGCCCCTCGGTGTAGGAGTTGCGTGCCTGCTTCTTACCTGGAGGCCCCGGGTTCGATTCCCGGCCAGGTCAGTGACTTTTACCTGAATCTCAGCACAGGTTCGAGTTCACTCAGTCTATAGGATTACTATTGCGGAGCTATCTGACAGTGAGATAGCGGCCCCGTTCGAGGAAGCCAAGAATAACGGCCAAGAGGATTTGTCGTGCTGACCACACGGCACCTCATAATCTGCAGGATTTTGAGCTGAGCATCGGTCGCTTGCTAGGCCAGGGACCTCCGAGGCTGTTGCGCCATGGTGTATGGTTTAGTAGGGAAGTGGTGGTGTTGAGTATTATTTAGAAGAGGAAGTAAAACTGGGCAACCATCCTCCCTTAAACAGTAATCAAAGGAAAGAATGGAAGAACTCTAAAATTTCGAAAATTTGGCCGCGTGTTTATGCGCACGGAGCTACGAGCTTGCATTCGGGAACTGATGGGTTCGAACCCCACTGTCGGCAGCCCTGAAGGTGGTTTTCCGTGGTTTCCCATTTTCACACCTGGCAAATGCTGGGGCTGTACCTTAATTAAGGCCACAGACGCTTCCTTCCAATGTCTAGGCCTTTCCTGTCCCATCGTCGTCATAATACCTATCTGTGTCGGTGCGACGTAAAGCAAATAGCAAAAAAAGAAAAAAAATCTAATCGTAGGGAAAAAAGGAATCTCACCGTCAGCAGCCGTAACGATGGTTTTCTCTGGTTTCACGTTTTCACAACTTTCAAATGCTTGGGGCTGTAGCTTAATTAAGACCACAACCGTTACCTCCGCAATTCCAGCCCTTTCTCGTCCTTCCGTGGCCTAAAACCTTCAGTGGGTAAGTGCAACGTTAAATCAGTAGAACGTGGTTTTCCGTTTTCACACCAGGCAAATGCTGGGGCTATACCTTTATTAAGGCCGCTACCTTGCCAGTCCTAGACCTTTCCCATCCAATCGTCGCCATGATACCAATCTGTGTCGGTGCGAAGTAAAGCGAACTGTAGAAAGAGAAGCCATTAGAAAATAAAAATAAATATGAGAGTGTTGGCAAAAGTGAGGATAGGGGCTTGAAGGCTGTGGAAATGAAGAGCATCCTAGGTCTCACAAATCTATCACCGCCCATGTCGGAAGAGAAAGAGGTTTGATCAAGAGAGTTTGAGGAGGAAACTAGCAAGCAAAGAGGGTGGTTAAGAATGTGGAAGCAATGCCAGATTAAACTAGGAGTACTGTGGTATCTCACAAGTGCTTCTCGCTGTTTTCTGCATATTCGCCTCTTGCGGCAGATAAGGGATACCGTGAATGTATTCTATTACCCACAGGGATACGCACACGGAAAAGAACGATTCTAGTAATGGAAAATATTATAAGATCATCATCTTCAGGAGCGTTTTGTGATGTATGTTTGTCTATCGTGAATTATACTCTATTTTAATAGAATTCAAGATGAGAAAAAGCTACGAGATTGATCATTGTTTAAATTTACCGGTACATGAAAATTCCTGGGAAAATTTTATACTTAGAGCTGTTTTTTTTTTTGTTAAGTCATCTGTCCGAAGTTACAATATTTTTGAAGCCAACGTACTTAGCTGTATGCACTTTGCACTAATTTTCCGCTAAATATAGCAATCCCATGAGAATAATCATCGTCTCTTACAAAACAGGTCAAACCGAGCGAGTTGCTTGCGGAGTTTGGTTCACGTAGCTGTGAGCTTGAATTCGTGAGATGGTGGGTTCGAAACCCACCGTTGGCAGCCATGAAAATGGTTTTTCGTGATTAATTTTCACACAAGGCAAATACTGAGATTCCATACCTTAATTAAGGCTGGATTTAGAATGTTAAACTAGTAGTACTTTTTGTATTATCTTCTTTCCATGGAATTGCTTGTTGTTGTTGTTGTAATTCGGAAATTAGGTTTTAACTTTACATTATTATGAATTTGTAATGTTAGGCTAGTAGTACGCTCAGCCAATAGTATTGTAAGTCGTAGTATTAAGCACTGAAAATACTTAAAAAGTTGTGTGTGAATTTGCATAAATGAAGCTGGGTTTAGAGTGTTAAACTAGTAGTTTTTCTTGTAATACTTTCATTCCATGGAATTCCTTGTTGTTCACTTGTTGTTGTAGCTGTTTATTATCACTTAAATGTTAAACTAGTACTAAGCTCAGCCTACAGTAGTGTAAGCCATCGTGTTAAGCACTGGAAATTCTTAATTTGTGTGTGAATTAGTATAGGATGATGCTGTATTTAGAATGTTAAACTGGTAGTATCACTTGTAATATTTTCTCTCCATGGAGTTGATTGTTGTACGCTTATTATTGTAGTAGTATTAAATGTTGTGTAATTATGTTTTAACTTTACTTTATTATTACACTACTTTAAGAGATCATTGCCATCTGGATATTTCCCAATTGCGATGTATTTGTTAATAATAATAATAATAATAATAATAATAATAATAATAATAATAATAATAATAATAATAATAATAATACACTGACTGGCAGAGCAAATGCAACACCAAGAAGGAGTGGTCAGAACTTTATGCCAATTGCAGGGTAGACTGACGTCACTGAGGTATGCTCATGATGTGAAATGCGCCGCTGTGCTGCGCACGTAGCGAACGATAAATGGGACACGGCGTTGGCGAATGACCCACTTCGTACCGTGATTTCTCAGCCGACAGTCATTGTAGAACGTGTTGTCGTGTGCCACAGGACACGTGTATAGCTAAGAATGCCAGGCCGCCGTCAACGGAGGCATTTCCAGCAGACAGACGACTTTACGAGGGGTATGGTGATCGGGCTGAGAAGGGCAGGTTGGTCGCTTCGTCAAATCGCAGCCGATACCCATAGGGATGTGTCCACGGTGCAGCGCCTGTGGCGAAGATGGTTGGCGCAGGGACATGTGGTACGTGCGAGGGGTCCAGGCGCAGCCCGAGTGACGTCAGCACGCGAGGATCGGCGCATCCGCCGCCAAGCGGTGGCAGCCCCGCACGCCACGTCAACCGCCATTCTTCAGCATGTGCAAGACACCCTGGCTGTTTCAATATCGACCAGAACAATTTCCCGTCGATTGGTTGAAGGAGGCCTGCACTCCCGTCGTCCGCTCAGAAGACTACCATTGACTCCACAGCATAGACGTGCACGCCTGGCATGGTGCCGCGCTAGAGCGACTTGGATGAGGGAATGGCGGAACGTCGTGTTCTCCGATGAGTCACGCTTCTGTTCTGTCAATGATAGTCACCGCAGACGAGTGTGGCGTCGGTGTGGAGAAAGGTCAAATCCGGCAGTAACTGTGGAGCGCCCTACCGCTAGACAACGCGGCATCATGGTTTGGGGCGCTATTGCGTATGATTCCACGTCACCTCTAGTGCGTATTCAAGGCACGTTAAATGCCCACCGCTACGTGTATGTAAGGCGTAAGGTCTGCCTTACAAGGCCCGTACCAGACTACCAATAGCCACACGAAATTTCTAAAACATGGTCTCATGGTTTTACAGATTTTCATGCCCTGAATTAGTGTTCTATGATTTTTAGGCTGCTGTTTCTTTTAGTCAGGTCTTCAGTACAAGCTAATTGCTTGATGAATCTCACACTAAGAAATTAACTCTTTATAAACTGTTCACGTAAACACTGAATTAAAGTGGCGAAGGATTTCCGCTTTACCTGATTCCTGTAGTACTTCGAACCATAAATTCAATTTAAAGCGAATTGTATCCTGAATATCTGTAAGAATATTCCTTCAAAACAGAATTTCTTCAATAAGGCGAACAAAATTTCCGTTTATTACATTACGAATTTCTTCTCTGGACCTGCTAAACATTAAACATCATTATAAATAATGTATATTATTAATGTTTATTTAAGAAACCCTACACCACGTCTTAGAAGGAAACGTATTGGGATGTTTAGCTCAGTCTAAAACAGAGAGCACCGATTGAGTTCGTTACGTGGTTTTATATAGGAACTTGCATTCTGTAAACAATGGGTTTGAGTCCCATTGTCGGCAGTTCTTCTCACAACATAGGAATGCTGGAGTTGTGCGTTAAATAAGACCACGGTCGCTCACTTCCTAGTTCAAGTATTTTCCTACCCCATCGTCTATATATACTAACATCCACCTGTGTTTGTGTGATGTTAGTGAAATATATAGTGAGCAAATAACACAAGTTTTTCGTTACAGCCAGTATAGTTAAATCTGCTTCGTGCAGTGTGTTTTCTTGCCACGGGATGGCGTTCCTGCTATAGCACGTTCCTGAGATACACCGTAATGACAAGAACCTTCATTAGCTAACCAGGGAGTAGTAAACGTTAATTTCGTGCTATATGAGGATGTATTGGACGAGAGTGGGGTATAGTTCAGTAAAAAAAAAAAAGAGAGATTATGGGTGAATTCTTAAGATGATATCCTTGTGAACTACAAGAAAAAAAAAAGAGAAATTCAACTGTTTTATCAGGTATTTATTGTATCTGTATTTGTCGAGTCATCCCCTTAGAAAAGTTTCCACTACAGAATACTTCACGGAAATGTAACTCTGGTAGGCAACCACCATCTATAAAGTGTAGATAGAAGAATCGGCTGAAATTTGTAGGATTAACTGTTATCTTTTTTTTTCTATTTGCTTTACGTCGCACCGACACAGATATGTCTTACGGCGACGATGGGATAGGAAGGGCCTAGGAATTGGAAGGAAGCGGCCGTGGCCTTAATTAAGGTACAGCCCCGGCATTTGCCTGGTATGAAAATGGGAAACCACGGAAAACCATCTTCAGGGCTGCCGACAGTGTAACTGTTATCTAATTTTCTATAAAATTTAAACAAGGCATAGTTAATATAAAATACTACTAGTGGATCCGTGCTGCTCCGCATAAATAGGTCAGATAACTCCCCTTAATACGTCTGTCACATTCATATTGTTTTGCCTGCCCTTTCCAATAGTTTTATGAACATTTAATACCAGTAATGTAGTTTATACCGGTCCCGTGGTGTAGGGGTAGCGTGCCTGCCTCTCACCCGGAAGCCCCGGGTTCGATTCCCGACGAGGTCAGAGATTTTTACCTGGACCTGAGGGCTAGTTCGAGGTCCACTTAGCCTACGTGATTAGAATTGAGGAGCTATCGACGGTGAGATAGCGGCCCCGGTCTAGAAAATCCAAGGAAAACGGCCGAGAGGATCCGTCGTGTTGACCACACCACCCCTCGTAATCTGCAGGTCTTAGGGCTGAGCAGCGGTCGCTTGGTAGGCCAAGGTCCTTCAAGGGCTGTAGTGCCATGGGGTTTGGTTTGGTTTTTTTATGTAGTTTATAATACTTCTTTCCGTACAATATTCTTTGTGCTTCCACCATTCGGCCGTACCTGGATCTTAACATTTCCGACCATCTTGCCCGAGGTAGTGCAACGTACAATTGACCGTAACTGAATACTGGTTCGGATAAGCAGACTACCCACTTTTTCAAAAGTTTGTCCCTGCACTTTATTAATGGCTGTACAGGAAGCTAGTAGACTTGATAGATCTTCGAGTCTATGCGTACGTCGACTGTTTTCTCACAGGAGCATGTAACTTATTAAGAACATTCTGCCACCTGTTCAGTATATTCACAACAGTCAGAGAATAGTATTCTTCCATCATCAGAGGACTAATCACAGGTAATAATCAATCATGGCTGCATACAATGATATTACTAAGGCACATATATCAGACCATTAACGAAAGTTTTAGTCGCTTAGCAACCTGCTAGGTACAGAATGTATTGCGGGTTAGGGTAAGCCTTGATGCAAGTGTAATGGACTAGTGTAACTTGGAAACAATTCTCTAAACCCATGGGTAAATAGTAGAAATATCGAGCTCGATTAGTAGGTATTATTATTATTATTATTATTATTATTATTATTTACGTAGTTATGTACGGAGTTTATTTGGTATGAATCGTGTTCGCATCATTTATTATTTGTGTCTTGTGTAACAAAACATGTGAGGTTATGTCACGACACGTCTGCTGTATGTATATTAATAAGAGTTTATTTAATTTGAGAAAAAATAATTATTAGTATATAAATTATTATTACCTGTAAATACAGTATGTATAAATTCAATGTAAAGTGCAACACAGGGTAATAGTCAAGAACAACGTATCTTTGTCACTAGAGAGTTACAGAACTTTCTATCCATTTGTAAATAGGTTATTGAAGACTAAGCATGTTGTGTCATACTTTTCTAGAAGCCTGGCCAGGCAATGTATATAAAGAGGCAGTCTTGGGAGTTGGAGTTGAGTTGTTAGCGGAAGTTGCAAGTGAAAGTCGTGACATCATGTTGTGATTTATTTAGTTTGGTAGAAGGTTGACATGCTAGAGTTGCAGTCTTCTTCTTCTTCTTCTCCTCCTCCTTCTTCTTATTCTTCTTATTCTTCGAAGTGATTTGTTCAGAATGGTGGTTCATTAATATGTGTATATAATTTGTAAATAAAATAGCGTACACGATTGTCGGCATCGCGTGTGTGCGTCTTTGTGGTTCAACAGCCTTCGCCTGCAATTATTGGAGTGGTCATATGATGATTTGATTTTACGATTACTCAAAGTTGGCTGAACTTAGATACTTATAAATGTCTCATAATTCACCGGAAGGTAATTCCGGAGAGAATAAAGCAGAAATGAAGCAAATCGGTCGAGTAGAACGGACGGACGGATTTGTCAAGTCTGTTTCTAGTAAACTCTCTTAATATACTGTATAGATTTGAATTTTCAGTTTGTGACTGGGGTAAAGAGATGACTTGCTCTTCTGAAAATGTTGAAAGTACTAATTGATACGCCAGGTATTTTCTGATTAATTTGATAAAGTCAAAATACTAATCATGTGGTCGACAGACATCTTTATAAAATAACACTAGTATCTTTTACTTTCAGCTGACCTAGCCGTGCTGTTAGCAGCCGCAGGGGCCACTCTTGTAATCTTCGTAAGTTTTGTCCTGACGCTGCTTCTGCTACGACGTCGCAAATCTATGGATGTGGAAGGTGGTGGAGCCAGTATTGTTGTCTATCCTTCGCATAAGGGAAAAGGTCCACAATTTCTGTAAGTAACCTATATTCATGTACTATTACAAGGGTACTACTTTGCTGGCAAGACCTAGTGTTTACATTGCAATATGTCTTCTGGTGTGGGCTAGAAAAATTTGTTACTTTCATTGACCGATCTCAGTCTCATCGTTGGCTTTGAAAACATGAAAGTGACCGAGGTATGAGCGATGCTAGTAATACCAATACTTATGCAGCCGGTCCCTCTTATGAGTGGTGTGAAAATGTTGTTCATAGGGTCGGTTGGTGCTGGAATTTCAATGGGCTTGGCAGACTGATATGTAATAACAACTTCTGGCTCAGCGAGGAAAGTAACGACAAACTACCTAACATATCTTTCCCGAGTACGCCTCTTCAGTGATGCCTGGACCATTCATGACGACTGATTGTGGAGCTGTTGAGGTCCAAACCAGCCTCCGGGTTGAGCACTCAACATACATTCCAAGGTAGTTCATTATAAAACAAGACATCTTTGAAACTTCATTCAACTAGCATTTACGTGTTTAATCCATATGATAACACTAGCAAGATACCCGTGCTTCGCTACGGTATTATATTGAAATTTATAATTGAATGCTTATTGTTTTAGATATATAATCCGCCGAAATTCACGATCTGACTTTTTTCTGCGAGAATCCGCCAAAATTCGCGATCTGACTCGTTTTCTAATAGATTACGGCAAGTTTCCTCCCATTTTTCAATCTTTCTTTCCAGTAATCGATTTCGTACTTCCCGGGCTAGGTCCAGGTATTCCACCCGGTCAGTTGGGTCCCTAAATCTTTGCCATCTTTCCCTATAAGCATTTTTAATATGGATCAAATCCTTCAGGAGATCCGGCGTAGTGTCGTCTTGGGTGCCTTGGCGGTACTGAACCCGCGACCGGACTGCATTCTTAGTCATTACCCGTCCAAGACCCGTTTCCAGCGCGGTCCGCACATTTGACGACGGTCCAGAACATTATTATTATTATTATTATTATTATTATTATTATTATTATTATAGATGTTCCGGACCCCACAGCAAGATGCAAGACCGCTACTTGGTGGTAAATTACATCTGCTGCCATTGTCATTGTTGACAATATGACCAGCACCATTGTCGCGCGTAGGCAAGTGTGCAGGATTTCTGGCGATACGAATGACATACTTCCGTGCATTATTGACCTTATTATAGAGGTGAACAATTTGACGGTCAATCTCATTCCAATAGTTTATTTCAAATGTGTTTACATTTTTATTTATATGCCAGGAGAATCTACTGTAATCTAAGAACGTTCACCGAAGGAAAAGATGGCTGTTGAAAACGAACCCAGGAAAGATTAAAAATGAGCGGTTTATGATCAGAATAAGTACATCGAAAATCTACAGCCTATTCCAGTCATTCGATAGGGTCAGGAATGGAATGAATAAAGCCCCATCTTGCAGCGACAATAGGAATTGTACCGGCTGCCGAAGCACTCCTCTGGGGCAATGATCGGTGAATGACAAATGAAATGAAATATTGGGCAGTGTTGCTGGAATGAATGATGACAGGGAAAACCTGAGCATCCGGAGAAAAACCTGTCCCGCCTCCGTTTTGTCCAGCACGAATGTCACATGGAGTGACCGGGATTTAAACCACTGAACCCAGCTCTGAGAGGCCGGCGTGCTGCCGCCTGAGCAACAGAGGCTCCTTATAAGTACATTATGAACAGTAAATTCAATTGGTCTCACCTCCTTTTACACCCTACCGCCGTTAAGTTTATTTACCCCTCCCCACCCAAAAAAAATTTAAAAGAAGGCGTGTTTCTTTATGTTTTAAGGAGATTCCAAACACCAATGTTCACGTCTATTACCTTCAGTTTTGAGATCTAAGTATCCCCATAACAATAATTCACAATTTTTCACTTCCCTTCACACTCCCCCCCCCAACCCGGTGAATTTTCCAGCAAAAAATACTTGTTTCTTTAATAGTAAAGGATCTTCTAAATACCAATTATCACGACTCTGACTTCTTCAGTTTTTGATTTATGTGTCCTCATGAAAGGAATTCGCCTCCTTTTCACTCCCGCCCCCCAAGATGGTTTCCCCCCAAAACGTGCTTTCCTTTGTTTTTAAAGGAGATCAAAATACCAATTTTCACGTCTGTAACAACTTGAGTTTTTATTAGATGTATGTATTCTCGTACAATTAAGTCAATTAATTTTTGAATTCCTTCACCCCCCCCCCTCATTGGATTTTCCGAGAATACGTGTTTCTTTACTTTTAAAGCAGATTCCAAATATCAAATTTCACGCCTGTAACATCTTCCTTTTTGAGATATCAGTAGCCTAATTAAAAGAATTCAACACCATTTTGAGTCATTTTCACCCCCCTTCCTCCACCCAAGTGGTATTTCCGAAAACTAAAAATACACGTTTCTTTATTTTTAATAGAGATAAAAAAATACCATTTTTCACTTCTGTAACAGGTTAAGTTTTTTGAGATATACTGTAGAAATTCTCATTTTAAAATTTCACCCCTTTTTAGTTCCCCTTAAGTGGAGTTTCCAAAAACAAATCACCTATGTTTCTTTACATCTACAGGAGATTCCAAATAGCCACTTTTTACGTCTGTAACATTTTACGTTTCTCAGATATTCTGTAGATATCGTCTTTCAAAAAATTCACCCCAATTTGTCTCTCCTGTTTAACCGCCATTAATTGGATTTTCCAAAAGCAAAAAAATACGTGTTTCTTTATTTTTAAAGGAGATCCCGAATACAAATGTTCAGTTCTGTAATATTTTCAGTTTCTGAGATATATGTATCCTCATTAAAGGCATTCAACCCATTATTCACCCTTTTACACCCCTCCTATTGGGATTTACAGAAAACAAAAAATACATGTTCCTTTATTTCTAAATACCAATTTTTTACATCTGTAAACTTTTAAAGTTTTAAGATGTAGACACACTCATTTTAAAAATTCACCCCCTTTTCACCCCCCATTATTTGGATTTTACAAAAACGAAAAAATACCTCTTTCTTTTTTTTAAGTACATCCCAAATACCAATTTTCAGGTCTGTAATATCTTCAGATTCTGAAATATAAGTAGCCTCATTAAAGGCATTCAACCTCCTTTTCACCCTTTTTCACCCTTTCTATTGGCATTTTCCAAAAACAAAAAATACGTGTTTCTTTATTCTTAAAGGAGATTCTAAATACCAATTCTTACATCTATAAACTTTAAAAGTTTTGAGATATAGATACACTCATTTTAAAATTTCGCCCCCTTTTCAGCCCCGCCCCCCATTAATGGGATTTTCCAAAAACAAAAAATACGCGTTTCTTTATTTTTAAAGGAGATCCCAAACACCAATTTCCAGGTCTGTAATATCTTCAGGTTCTGAAATATAAGTAGACTCATGAAAGGCATTCGACCCCCTTTTCAACCTTTTCCACCCTTCCTATTAGGATTTTCCGAAAACAAAATATACGTGTTTCTTTATTTTTAAAGGAAATTCTAAATACCAATTTTCACATCTATAACCTTTAACAGTTTTGAGATATAGATACACACATTTTAAAATATTACCCCCTTTTCACCCCCCTTAATTGGATTTTCCAGAAACAAAAAATAGGTGTTTCTTTATTTTTAAAGGAGATCCCAAACACCAATTTTCAGGTCTGTAATATCTCCAGTTTCTGAGATATAAGTAGCCTCATTAAAGGCACTCAACCTCCTTTTCACCCCTTTTCACTCCCCCTATTGCGATTTTCCGAAAACAAAAAAATACGTATTTCTTTATTTTTAATGAAGATTCTAAATACCAATTTTTACATCTGCACACTTTAAAAGTTTGGAGATATAGATTCACTCATTTTAAAAATTCACCCCCTTTTCACCCTCCGATTAATTGGATTTTCCAAAAACAAAAATATACGTGTTTCTTTATTTTTTAAAGAGATCAAATGTACCAATTTTCAGGTCTGTAATATCTTCAGTTTCTGAGATATAATTACCGGTATCCTGATTAAAGGCATTCAACCCATTTTTCCCCATTTTCACCCTTTTTCACCCCTCCTGTTGGGATTTTCTGAAAACAAAAAAATACGTGTTTCGTTATTTTTAAAGAAGATTCTAAATACCAATTTTTACATCTGTACACTTTTAAAGTTTTGAGATATAGGTATACTCAGTTTAAAATTTCACCCCCCTTTTCACCCCCTTAACGACGGAATATCCAAAAATCCTCTCTTAGCAAGCACCTACATCTTAATATCAATGTATCCACAAAATTTCATTCCTTTATGTCCAGTAGTTTTAGCTCGGCGATGATGAATCAGTCAGTCAGTCAGGACAAGTTATTTTATATATATAGATTGGGACATAGTATTTTCACACAGTCTTCATATTTAGTTTAGTTTCCCCATGTTCTAGGCGTAGAGTGCCTGCCTCTTACTCGGGTTCACTTTCCGGCACGGTCTGGGGTTTTCACCTGGATGTGAGGGTTGGTTCGAGGTCTACTCAGCCTAATTGATTTTTGTTTTTGCTATCTGGTTTTCTTACACAGAATTGGCACACACAGGTATTATAGCGATGGTGGGGCAGGAAAGAGCTACGACTTGGGTAGAAATTATCGTGGCCTTAATTAAGGTATAAAAGGCGGTCAAACAGAGCGCTACGTACGCGACGCTCGCTATGCGAACTTAAAATTAACTCCGTTTATTGACAATGTGACTGGCGACACAGGATTTCGTACGCCACGTCGTTCGTTCTCTTCGCTACGTTAGGTGCGTCGCGGAGTGTATTGCACCTTTCCCCTGTCCTAGATGGCCTAGCTCAACAGGGACGCTGCGTGGTGCGTCCGAAAAACACATATGTCTAACAAAATCATCATACATTATCGGGACAGGTTCTAGAATACATATTCGTGAATGAAAACTCAGCAAGAAAAATGAGGTAAAAACGTAACTTATTACGTCTAAACCATAAAATTGAAATTCAAACAAGAATCATACCCCAATGAAAACTCCAAATTATATATTACACAGAAATTTACAATACAATGTTCGACACTAAAGGTCGTTAAAAGCCTTCGGGCCGAGAACCCGGGCATAAAACGTTAAATAACTTCGGAAAACACGAAATCAACCTACTTGTAACGGATATCGAGATAATTTGTGTGCGTATAGCTCACAGGCTACGATTAACAGTCGTCTCTTCCATGAATATATAATGATCGATTCAATATTGGCCTAATTACACTAATTCCAAATTTGTCGGATATAAACGTTATAAAAAAGAGCAATCTGTTTGGGACTAGCCATAAATTCAACCCCCCAAAAAACACTGATTCTAATACACGATATCCGGATCCGGTCATAAGACAGAGGTTTGGAACTCTCGCAATCCAACTACAGCCAACGGACTGTGAAATACTAAACAACACACATAATCGACAACACTATCACACACATTAAGACACATATAAGCAACGAACACAAATAATTCAATCTGAAAAAGAAAGGCATAAATATTACCCTTTGGTGCATCGGAGTGAGCGGGAATCAGTCTGAGGATCTGTAAAGTTCTCGTGACAGTCAGAGTCACAAACACATCGAGCTATTCTTGGCTACATGTTTTCAAAGCAGATGCTCACTTGGCTGGCGAGGGAAAACAACCTTCGGGTGCCTGGCTCAAGCAACCGTCTCTGGCCCCAAATACGACCCTCTCAAGTTAGCGGAACCATGCGTAAACTTTCACTCAAAGCCTTAAGCGGGACACACAAAATTTCGCTCTTTATCTGGGAAGCAAACTTGTCCATCGGAAAGACAATCTCGGCTTATAGGCCCTTAAATATGTCATTCATTACAACATCTTGTCTGGGGTACACACTCTCACAAACCAGGTACAACTCATTACGTCAGTCACAACACTATCTCCAATTCTAGGTCTCAACACAAATAATGGCTCACCACGGCCTCTTATTAAACAGTCCTGGGTCGAATTCTGGAACACAGTTAGGGTTTGCCTGCCACTATATTTAAAAGACCATCACTAAATTCAACGATTGGAAGAGCCCTCTGCGCAGGTTATCAGCTGAAAAAACATGCAATAATACTACATCATGCATAGCCTATCTGTATATTAGTTCTACTCATCTATAAGTTCCGTTCGATTCTCAGGAGGTTCAGTTCCCTCCAATCTGTATAGATGAATATGACATTGCTTATACCTTAGTGTCTGCATGACACGAGTGAAAATGTCTCAACATCTTGGTCGAGTGATGAAGAGAGATCTCCTGGGTGGGAATGCCGATGGTGACACTAAGGTAGGTGAGGATTGTTGTCGGGTGCAGGACCGACTTGGAATAGTTCAGGGTGATGCCCAGGATAGCAGTCAATTGTAGTTCAATCAGTTGGACCATCTCGAGAGAGAGAGGTCTTGGGCGTGGATGAGCCAATCCTCCAGATCGGGAATCATCTGGACGTTGAACTCTTGCCACAGAAGTTCCTGCACGACAATGGGCCAGCGTTGCATGATAGATGGGGCCAGGCTATGCCCTATCGGCAGGCGGGTCCCGCGATACCGACACCCCGGAACCGATCAACGCAGCGGAGCCTGCAGCAGTAATCACTGCTGCCCACTGGACTGTACATGATTTTCAGAGTACCTTTCTCTTTTCTCAGCTGAATGTTTTCACGGACCGCGGAGCTGTCCTTCATCGTCATCCGGTGTCAATCCATTTGTATTCTTCCATAATAAAGGAAGCAAGTGAGACGGGTGTTACCCTCTCGTGGTTACCCGTCGCAACCGCTGATAACCCGACGGACGGCCCCTCTCGGGAAGTGCTGCATGCACTAAATCTTGATATAGCCCTCATATGCCAACTCTAAATAACACTGAAATAAGACTGGGATATAGTATGCATCTAGCTCCAAACATTATTTACAAGAAAAATGAAAACCAATGCCACCTGGCTTACATTGCAATTACTATGTTCGTTTAAAGAAAGGGCCACCTGTGAATCTGATCACTACATTTCATGCTTATAAACAGTTCAACTTATCTTTATCTCCATCACTGCCATAGCGGTGCCCTGGGAACCACTCTATCGGTATAATTTAGTTCATGACAGCGTTGCTGTCGACGTATCTTGGAGTCTGCTGGGTTGGTCCTTCTGGTCCCATGATATGCTGCCATCGGTCACGTACTGCAGATGTGTCCCTGTAACCTGATGACGGCTGTAAATGCCAATTCTCTTCACCGCTTCGTTCGTGCGTGAATGCATTGTCGTAACCCTAGTAAGGATACAATTGAAAATATGCCCTATCGAGACATTAGTCTGGTCAAACGATAGTTACCAAATTAAGGGATACTTTCCCGGTTCCGATTTAGTCCTTCATATCGGATAGCCGTCATTAGCCGCGCGCGGAATTATTACACAGTGCGAACTCGTATTTTACAATTCTTAACCGAGCAATTATTGCTCGGATGAGATTAAACAAATCGTTAATAAGTCTGCTCTATCACTGATATAATAGGCTTTTTTTGCCAGTGGTTTTACGTCGCACCGACACTGATAGGTCTTATGGCGACAAAATAATAGGCTTTGTTGATCACATTTTCGCGGAAAGTACGCCGTCCTCGAATGTCATTTAGCTACTGTGGGGTGTTATACTGACGCTTTCTTGTTTTATAGTCTGAGTAGAGTGACGCGCTCCATAGTACATCCCCGAGATACAAGAGGCTCGCTTTGTGTCGGCCAGTTACATCGCAATGGATATTTCAAACAAGTTGAAATGAACAAAACAAGCACAGTTTCATCATTTTCGTGGCTAACTCTACTTCAAAAATATCAAAAGGAATTGTCCTCCTCTTAGATCTGTGGGATATGGCTCTTGGACTTAAATCCGGGATTGAATTCAAGTGATTTCAGACCTGGATATTTCGTGTTAGAGTACACCCTGGCGTTGTTTGGTAGTACCTCGCTTTCAAATCTTTCCCTCTCTGTCTCTTGCATGCTGTTTAGCGACTCTCTCTTCTCCTCGCATACCCAAGCCATCAACGGGGTTTATACCAGAAAAATTACGTCATCCTACCTTGGTTCGTCGAAGAGAATAGCGCCGCACCCTGCTTGCTACGGGTTCGACACGTATATCCACACGGTCACCCAGCGTTCCTAATCTCGTTCCTTAGCGGTAAATTCAAAATGTCCCACCGTGTTGAATCAATTTAATTGGACAGTGTGATAATGTGTGATAGTATGATAATTGGTACTATTTGGAAGATGTCGCGCTGGATGGGCATTCGCACTGGACTATAGCCTATAGCTGCGCGGTGTTATTGCGCAGCTATTTATCGTCGGCCATTTCCCACTCTACTTACAACTCGTGCTATTATCTCACATTCAACTCACTATTAGCTGATTTAGAAAATTACTCTTTAAATGATGCTTTAAATTTAACTTCATCATTACGTAACTGCTTCATCGAATGATGAAATTCCCCAAACTTCGTTCTTCGTACGTTGACGCCATGCAGCCCCTTCTTTTTACGATTCTATACGGATAATTACAAACAACTGGTCGTCGCAGTCATCAATGCTACCCCATGGCACACTATCAGCCAACAACTCAGCCAAGACTGAGCAGTCTCCTACAAAACATAGCTTTCTGTGCGGCCGCGTGGGGTAGAGATCGTAGCATACATCTCGTAAGTAGCGTGCGTAGTGAACATGGCGTAGCGTTCTGTATGGACTCGGCTTTACCCCAGCCTTTGCCTTCTGTAAAGATGTACAACAACGGAAAATCACCTTCAGGGCTGCCGACAGTACAATTCGAACTCACTATTTCCTGAATGCAAGCTCAGAGCTGCGTGACCCAAACTACATAGCCAACTCGCTCCGTCATACTTGGTTACAGCTGAGGAGCTGTGTGACGGGGAAATAGCGGCTCAGGTATATAAATCCAAGAATAACATCCGAGAGGATTCGTTACGCTGCCAACGCGTCACTCCAAATGTGTATATCTTCAGCGTGAACAGCAGTCGCTTGACAGGTGAAGGCCTATTAGGGTTGTAGCGCTATGGAGGGGTGATTCATAGCATTTGCCACGATAACACAACAGAACACCGATCCACGTATAGAAGAAACCAATGCTGAACCCATGAAACCAGGGCATGATGGGTTCTTGAATATCTCTAGAATATTTTTTCACTTTCGATCAAAGTGCTTGTTCAGTGGTCCGGAGACATTGAAATCACTCAGTGAGAGCTCAAAGCTGTTCTTGCCAATACTGGAGCCGTGAGATTGATGATTGAGGCCTGCCTTTATCATCGGTACACCGCAGTCCTGGACGCCGTATCCTAGTCAGAAGCTGTGAACACTCCATAGTCAAAATATTGCGCGTATGGATGAGCCAGAGAGATGGCTAACGTGCCGGCGAGAGTGGTGGGGAATAGGGCACCGTGCTGAGATAACGTTTCCTAGGATCTTTAGTCTTGAGTTTCTGAGTTCTACTAACCAAAAAGCTTTGCTTCTCACGTCAAAAGTCTTGTAATAACTGGATTTGGTCGACTTTGATTAATTTTATCTTCCTCTAAACTCACCTCCTGTTTTGACTTAGAAGTCAAAAATACAGTTTATATTTTAATTCGAAATAAGAAAAGTACGAATACGAAATGCCATGAAAATCACATCAGCTATATTTTCGCGCAGACAAAGTAAAAGTAAAAGTAAAAGTAAAAGTAAAAGTAAAAGTAAAAGTAAAAGTAAAAGTAAAAGTAAAAGTAAAAGTAAAAGTAAAAGTAAAAGTAAAAGTAAAAGTAAAAGTAAAAGTAAAAGTAAAAGTAAAAGTAAAATGTAAAATGTAAAATGTAAAAGTAAAAGCAAAAGTAAGATGTAAAAGTAAAAGTAAAACTAAAACTAAAACTGGAATTAAACTAAAACCATAAATCAAAAATATTAAACTAAAACAAAATCTACAGTTTTTAGCCCTTCATGCAAGCAACTCAATGTTGAAAACATCTTAGGGATATGAGCTAATAATTTTAGGTAAATAAAATATAATAAAATATGAGAATATATTCTTTATTTATTCCTAAAAATGACAACCCTTTTCTTAATCATTATTATCCGGTCGATTAGAACAGCAGTTTGCCTTTTTCTACCACTACGAGCGCTAATGTGAGTCAATGCAGAGGTTCACTTAAGCTCTTATAACTATATTCGGTGTGGACATTTTTAAAAAATTCCTGAGGTTATTGAAGCAAGGAACACATTACAGAAATAAGTATGTTGATAATTTAATTTGGCTAGGATTTGAATCAAAAAGAAAACGAGGAAAGAAACAAGCGATTTTATGCTGCTTTCCCGGAACTGCATTTCAGCCGGAAGTGATTTTCGAAATTTGTTGTCTTAGTTTGATGGAGGTCACAATTTGAAACCTTTTGGGGCTCTTTAGCCTTTAACTTTCGACACAATTGAAGAAATTGCTTTATTATACGTTTTTCGTAGTATGGGGACCCGTACTCTGTCTGCTAGGAAGTATTTTCAACATTCAAACTAAAACGATTGTTGAAGTCCTTATTGCACACTGCACACTTCTCTGGAAGTTGAGAGATTGTAAATTACTTTTGCAAATGGCTTTACGTCTCACTAAGACTTACAGGTATATGTCGACCCTGGGATAGGCAACGGATGGGACTGGAAAGGTAGTGACCATGGATTTCGTTGCGGTACGGTATGAGCCTTTCGTTGCTCTAATAATAATAATAATAATAATAATAATAATAATAATAATAATAATAATAATAATAATAATAATAATAATAATAATAATAATAATAATAATAATAATAATAATAATAATAATATCATTTTATGGTGATTATGTCTCAAGAACTACTTTAAGGATTTTCGAAGACGTCGAGGTGCCGAATTTTTGTCTTGAGGGAGTACTATTATGTGCCGATAAATCTACGAGCACGGGGATGACGTGTTTGTGCACCTTCAAATATCACCGGATTGAGTGACGCTTTCACACCGTCCGTAACAGGGACTGGCTGCATAAGGACATATTTTACTATTGCTGATCATACCTCAGCCACTTACTTGTAATCAAAGCCAAGGTTGTGATAGACAGATCAGTGAAAGTAGGCTAGTGTAACTTAGGGTGTAATCCAAATAAGTGTTCAGTTAATTTCATCAATCACAGTATTTGGTCTGGTCTAATAAAAGTTCACAATCCTACACACAGGAACATGACCGCCACTGTGCCGACGTCATAGATTTTAACAACCTGCTCTCCAGTAGCTCGGTGTTAAATTCAATACATCGCATTAATTACTAAAGAACTGTCGCTCCATTTCCTCCTACACTGTCATTTGCAGAGCAACAACGCGTTGTGAAAGGAACATCTCTTTATTATATACAGTAGATATTGTTAGTCTCATGGAGAAGTGGTAAGCATGATTGCTCTTTATCCAGAGGGTTCGCATTCGAACCTTCGCTTGTCTATTTAAGTACCGGACTGATGGTCGAAGCAGGGCTCATTTAAGTTCATGAGATCACTCTCGTCTACTTTCATCTCTGTCAGAAAATAAAATAAACCCCACCGAGCTCGATAGCTGCAGTCGTTTAAGTACGGCCAGTATCCAGTATTCGAAAGATAGTAGGTTCGAACCCCACTGTCGGCAGCCTTGAAAATGGTTTTCCGTGGTTTCCCATTTTCACACCAGACAAATGCCGGGGCTGTACCTTAATTAACGCCACGGCCGCTTCCTTCCCACTCCTAGCCCTTTCCTGTCTCATCGTCGCCGTAAGACCTATCTGTGTCGGTGCGACGTAAAGCAACTAGGAAAAAATAAAAATAAAAATAAAAAATAAACCCAGTAGTCCTGATGGTCTCAGTCCTGTCTTCCTTAAGAATACAGCAATGACTCTTCCATACCCTATTAGTGTGATATTCAAACGTTGCTTCTCAGTTGGCTACTTTCAGAGCTCCTGTAAACAATATCAAACCAGTTCTTAAAGATGGGAAGAGGCCAGATATCGAAAATTATCGCCCGGTCTCTATATTACTTGCTTTATCAATCATTTGCGAAAGGATCATCCACCAGCGTTTGCTTTCATTTATAATTCCATACATATCCCACCAGCGCATGGTTTACTTCCTGGAAGCTCCTGCGTAACTAACTTGGCTATCCTCCTCCATCATACTACGTCTGCCTTCCACGCGTGTTCTCAACTTGATATATGCCATATTGACAAACTTTCTGAACGTTTGAAAGTGCATGGGAGAATTCTCTCATTAATAGCTTTCTGAGTGCAAGACCACAGCGCGTGGTCCTTGATGGATGCAGTTCTTCTCCCACCACCACCATCCTCTCTGGTGTTCCGCACTGCAGTAACCTAGGTCCCTTCTTTTTGTCCTGTTTATTGATGATATTCTCGATACTGTTTACCACCATTCACGTGAAATACTTCTCTTTGTAGATGATTGTAAAATCTTCAAGCAAATCGATTATCTCACACAAATGCACTTGATTCTCTGTCATATTGGCCTACTATATGGCGTCTCAAACCCCATCCCTCCAAATGTTCCACCATTTCGTTCACAGCTCGTAAATCCTCTGTACTTCAGGAATATCGCCTGCTGAACCAAACCATACCAATAGTTTATAATTAAAAAAGATTTGGGAGTGAATCTTGACAGTAACTTGTTTTTTTTGACAAGTTGCTTTACGTCGCACCGACAAAGATAGGTCTTATGGCGACGAAGGGATAGGAAAGGCTTAGGAGTTGGAAGGAAGCGGCCGTGGCCTTAATTAAGGTGCAGCCCCAGCATTTGCCTGATGAGAAAATGGGAAACCATGAAAAACCATCCCCAAGGCTGCCGACAATGTGGTTAGGAGCAACTATCTCCCGAATAATGCTACTGGCTGCACTTAAGCGACTACAGCTACAGAGCTCGGTTAAATTCTTGTTTGTCTCATACACTTCACGTTCTATGTCACTCCTTGGTTTACACTACGGATTTTTTTTGACACCACAGATGTAAATGCATTCTACGGTTTTTCTTTGTATCTTACCGATTATTGAATACGCCTCTCCACTCTGGTCCATTTATACTTCTTCTGCTCCTTTAAATCTCAGCCACCTTGATCATGTACAGTCTTTATTCTGTACAATAGTCAGAGCCAGCGTCCCAGTCTGTCGGAACTTGAGCACTAACCAAGTGCTTGGGAAACTAAACATCAAAACTCTTTCTGCTCAGAGGAAAGTATCCGATCTAAAGCAGCTATACAAAGCAGGTGACCGGGCGAGTTGGCCGTGGGGTTCGGAGCGCGCAGCTGTGAGCTTCCATCCGGGAGATAGTGGGTTCGAAACCCACTGTCGCCAGCCCTGAAGATAGTTTTCCGTAGTTTCCCATTTTCACACCAGGCTGTACCTTAATTAAGGCCACGGCCGTTTCCTTCCCATTCCTAGGCCTCTCCTTTCCCATCGCCGCCATAAGACCTATCTGTGTCGGTGCGATGTAAAGCAAATAAAAAAAGCATGTGCCATCCGTTTTGTGATACAACTTACCATCTAGCCACCAAATACCTCGAAAGGAAGGTCTGAACCGTCATTAAAACTGCCTCCATATTTCGATATTTTTCGGGTCAAAAAATGAAAAAAAAATCATCTTGTAATTTTTCCGTCGGTTACAGGCTAAAAGCTATAATTTTGCCAAATTCCAATTTTCTAGTTCGCCTGGCAGATTGTGCCGCCATCTTCATTCGGAGGAAGGGGTTTAAAATTAGGACATTCAGGAAACGTTTAAGTCCATGAAACCTAAAGGTTATCATTTGGGATAAATATATCCATCCGATCGCGCTCTTATGCTGAGCCTCAAATTTGGGACTCGCAGCGAGACCCGTTGGGGTATTTTGAGAATTTTAGATTTTTCTAGGGATCCTAAAGTCATCATATTCTCTGGTACCAAGGTTAACGTGTCTAAGATGCCTGGAATTGCCTCATTACTCATTAATTCACGTCCATTTTTAATTTTAACGGTAATTTATATATATATATATATATGGATTGTTCCAAACCGACTTCAAATTTATTTATTTATTTTCTTGCTAGTGGCTTTACGTCGCACCTACACAGCTACTGTAGGCCTTATCGCGACTATGGGATAGGAAAGGCCCAGGAGTTGGAAGGAAGCGGCCGTGGCCTTAATTAAGGTACAGCCCCAGCATTTTTCTGATGTGCAAATGGAAAACCACGAATAACCATCTTCAGGGCTGCCGACAGTGGGATTCGAATCCAATATCTCCCGGATGCAAGCTCACAGGAGCGTGCCCCTAACCGCATCACCAGCTCACCCGGTACTTCAATTTATTAATATAGATTATATTCTACTCCCTTCCCTAGGGGTACTACGGGTGCCTTGCCCCCACAGTATTTTTTCCAGATAGTAGGTAATATGTATACACCCCCACCCCAAAGGGGGCGGAACTTGTACTTTAAAAATATCCGGAGTGTCACTTTCTATCTCGGCGACCCCGATAAGTATGGATTCGACATTATTAGATTATTTTTATATATCACACACACCTCGCTCCCACCCCAAAGCGGACTGAAGTTGACTTTAAAATATTCCGGAGTGTCACTATTCACCTCAGCGACCAAGAAATCTATGGATTCGACACTATTTTCAATTATTTTTAAATTTCACTCCCCCCTCACTCCCTACTCCACAGAGATCTGAAGTTGGACTTTAAAATATTTCAGAGTGTCACTATTCATCTCCGCGAACCCGAAACTACGTATTCAACACTATTTTCGATTAATTTAATTTATAAGCCCCACCGACCCCCAACCCTAAGGTTGCGAGGGATGGCTTACCCACACAGTGCTCGTCTCCAGATAGTAAGTTATAAGTATACCCAGTTTCGTTGTTTTTCTCCAGTAGTTTAGGAGGAGACGAGTCATTTACATACATACATTTTGATGTAATAGAGAGAGAGAGAGAGATTTTTTATATCTCACTCCCCCCTTAACCCCCACCGCAAAGAGGACTGAACTTGGACTTTAAAATTCATCTCAGCGACCCCATAAACTATGTATTCGACACTATAGCAAATAGTAAATAATAAGCGTTCAAAATTTGATTGAAATTACTCTAGTGATTTAGGAGGAGATGTGTCATTTTCACACATACGTCCATTTTTATATATTTTTATATATTGATAGAAGATAGATAGATGAAGATTCCAAATACCAATTTTCACGTATGTAACGTGTTCAGTTTTTGAGCTATCAGTATCCTAATCAAAATAATTCAACCCCATTTTCAGTCCATTTTAACAAAAAAAATACGTATTCCTTTTTAAGAGGGATTAATAGTACAAATTTTCACGTCTGTAAAATATGAAGTCTTTGAGATATACTTTAGATATGTTCATTTTAAAAATTCACACCCTTTTCCACTCCACTTCAGTAGATTTTTAGAAAACAATTTATGCATGTTTCGTTCTTCTTACAGGAGATTCCAAATACCAGTTTTCACGTCTGCAGAATGTTATATTTTTAGATATACGTTTGATATACATATTTTTAAAACTCATCCAATTTTCATTCCTGTTCATCCCCGTTAAGCGCATTTTCGGAAAACAAAGAAATACGTGTTTATTTATTTTTGGAGTAGATTCCAAATACCAATTTTCATGTCCGTAACATCTTCAGTTTATGAGATACAGTATAAATATTCTCATAAAAGGTACTCAACCCAGTTCTCACCATTCTTGACCCCCCAATTATTATTATTTAATCTCCAAAGTGCTGTGAACCTTATTTTGCCAACAGGTATGTTAGGGTTGTAGTTTATACCAAATATACAATTTCTCTGATAAAATTCAAAATACATAAACAGCAAAATAGACATGAACAGAAATGGAAAGATAAAAGTATGATATATACAATCCTTAATACTAGAGTACTAATATTTAAAGTACCAGATCATAATATATACAATACATATGTTAAACAGCTAATAAGCAGACAATATCAAATTATATATGTTTAAATACATAGTCAATAAATTCGGAAACTGAGAATTGCAGCATTTTTTTATAAAATATGAAATTTAGTGGTTTTTCGAAATAGCAACTGCATGTTAACAAAAGCATCTTAAGTTCAAAACGTGCTCTCTCGAAAGTAGGACAGTTGAACAGAATGTGTTCCACAGTTTGAATGTCTTCAGTGCAGAAGCACAGTGAGCCATTTTGTGTTGGAATTTTGAATCGCTCGAAGTAAGTATTGAATTTACCATGACCTGATAGCACTTGAGTTAAATGAAAGTTGCACACTATATATTTACATCCCAACCTACTATATACATTTGGAAAAAAGAAGTCTTTGGTTACTGAGCCATTTTTACTTGCTAACCACAGTTCATTCCAGCGAGAGAGCATTTCATCCTTTACGGTTCTTTTGACAAAAGAAATTGGGCATATAGCATAACTCTCTGACAAGTTAGAATTACAAGCTTCTTTG
Source organism: Anabrus simplex (assembly GCF_040414725.1). Lineage (NCBI taxonomy): Eukaryota > Metazoa > Arthropoda > Insecta > Orthoptera > Tettigoniidae > Anabrus > Anabrus simplex. The sequence continues at coordinate 800,977,848 of NC_090265.1, forward strand.
GCCAATTGGTCAGCTCTTTCGTTCCATTTTATGGCGGAATGACCTCGCACCCAACCGAAACATATGTCTTTATTGTACTTTGATATAATTATTCTGTCTTACATGTACTGCCAAATTGTGTAAGTTATATTTATCTTTTATGAAGTTCAGCGCCGCTTGTGAATCACTGAGTATAGTCGCACACGTATTTTTGTTTATGCACCACTCGACTGCTTTCAGTATTGCAAGCAGCTCGGCTTGAAACACGGAACAGTATTCCTTTAGTTTTATTTTCTCAGAATGAACTTCGTCTTCACCCTCATAAACCACGAAGGCGCAGCACACTAGTGTTCCGCTGCTGAAAATGCGAGAACCATCTGTGTATATTGAATGGCTGTGATCTCTGGTTCATGGTTGGTCAAATACAGAGCTCATATAATCTGCTGGATGTCCGGCGGCACTATGATGTGCAGGAAGTTCAAGTTCCACTCCTTCCAAATCCCGCGGATGTATTCTGTTCTTCTTGCAGTTGGCAGAATTTGACATGCTGAGTCCTGTGAGATGCAGAGGTTCTATACCAGAAATAATAAGGGCAGCGTCTGTCGATATTGTACTGTAAGCGCGTGTGATGCGTAACACGAAACCTCTTTGAATTTGAGACAATTTCTGTTGCGCCCATTTTTATGCAGAATATGTTCGAAAGCAGTGGCACAATAAAGCTCCACGATATATACTCTTCAGAATTTCCGAGTTTAGTCCCCAGGTGGGTCGTGCCACCATTGTCAGGCTCCTATACAATTTGGCTGCTTTGGTTACCAAATGTTAAAAGTGCGATCTAAATAAAAGTTTGCTGTCTAAAATTATTCCTAGGTATGTCATGCTATCTACAATATCTAATTTTTGTCCGTCTAGTTTAACCACCGGTGTCTAAAATTTCCTTTTCTTGGTGACTAGCATAGCAACAGTCTTAGATGCGTTGAATTTCAATTTGTTGTTCTGTTCCCACCTTAGAAGTATGTCGAGTGCTTCATTTGCTGCAGATGTTAGTGTATTTGTTGTTTTACCTTTAACTAGTAGTAATGCATCATCTGCGTAAGCAGTTAGAGAACAATTATCGGGAAGCTTCTGTTGAAGAATGTTATCATAGAGTATGTTCCAGAGACCCGGGCTACAAGCAGAGCCTTGTGGGCATCCTCGATCTACGTTTCTTGTCACAGTTGTGCCACAAATGGTCAGGTGCACTTTTCTATTTGTGAAGTAATTTTGCATTAGCCTATAAATATTTTTGGACAACCCTTCACTTTCAGCTGATGCAACACTTTAGGCCGCCAAGCAAAGTTGAAAGCACCGGAGATATCTAATGATACTTGTAGTCCGAATTCTTTGTAATCGTAGACAGATTTCATCCATTGTGTCACCTTATGTACTGCATCTTCCGTAGATTTTGACGGCCTAAACCCAAATTGGTTTTCATGTAAACTGTTCTTCATCGCGAAGTTAAACATCACTCTATTAATTATGAGTTTCTCTAAGACTTTTCCTAACACAGGGAGTAGGCTTATTGGGCGTAGACAATTGGCTGTATATTTATTTTGCTTATTTTGCTTTCCGTGTTTAGAGATCACTTTTATCGTAGCCTCCTTCCAACAGTCTAGAAAAACACAAAGTTCTAAACATTTATTGAACAGTTTCAGGAGGAAGTCAGGACAGGCACTATGAATATGTTTCACAATATTTGCAGATATGGCATCAATTCCTGGGGCTCTCTTATCATCTAACTTCGAGATCACATGATTAACTTCTTTCATGATAAAAGGCTTTTCATCTTCTGTTTATGGTGCAAGCTTGATTTCCTTTCGAAGTGCAGCCTGCCCTTCATTATCAGCATCGTCTCTAGGAAAAAATGTCTCTACTAGGGTATTCGCAGTTTCTAATGGTGTTGTTGTGAATCCATTGCCAGTGTCAATAGTATGCAGAGTAGTGTTGAGGTTACCTGTTTTTCGACATATTTTATAAATTTCCCCCAGGGATTTCTAGTTGATTCAGAGGATCAGAACTGTTTCCAGCTATTTAATTTCGTTTTCATAATTGTTTTTCTATATAGCTCTCTGATACGTTTATACGAGGCTTCATGTGCAAGCTTGAGAGTGCCACATGTGCATCTTTTGTATTTTCTCTGAGCTGCTAAGAAGCGATTTCGGAGTGCTGTAAGTTGAGGTGTCCACCAGTAGTTTTTTGGGTGGTTGTGTGACTGTTTAGGAAGGTGGGAGTTGCACAGATTTACAATATGTTGTGTGAAATCTTGCGTAAAGTTGTTTAGCTCTTGTGCAGTCGAGATAGTCTACAATTACTCAATTGAATTTTGGAGAACTCGTTTGGCAGATAATTCAAAATGGAGCCACTTCACATTTTGAGTTTTGAATTTACGTGTATGATAAACGTTCGCAGGAATAACAGGAGGACATCTTGTCTCGCTAATTTCGGTTTTAATTAGCCCATGATCAGTCGTTGGGTCTTTGTTAATCCAATCAGAAACAAATGGAAAGAGCCTAGCACTGCAGGTGGTGATATCAATGAAGCTCTCGGAGTTACGACGGTGATAGGTCGGCCTAGTACCGTCATTTAATATAAAGACGATGTGTACAACAAAAATCATAGAACTTTTTTCCCTTTTCATCTGAAATGGGGCTCCCCCATGCTTGGTGTTTTGCATTTATATCCCCTAGTAACAGTAACTGACTTCCGTTTAGTGGCTTACAGATAAAATCCAATTTACACAAAGCATTGTCAAAGTCACAATCTGGATCGAGGTAAACATTACACACATATAGGGTTGTGCTTCGCCAACTCACACACACCACAACACAGTCACGGCAACAGAATTGTACCAACTTCAAAAACATTGGGATAATTTGTAGCTAATGCAGCTCTTACCCTGTGTTCCGATGGATCAGCAGAATGAATGTTCAAATTTGTACCTAGTCCCTTAACGACATTATTTCGAGTGTATGGTTCTTGAACGCACAAAAGTTTGATGTGCTGTGTATCTGATAGATTTCGAGCGTCAATAAGTATTTCTTGTGTAGGAATAAGAGATCTGTGTAAGTTATATGGATATACTGTTATTTTAGCCATAGTTAGTCTTGGATTTAATTATGTTTAAGATTCTAATATAGGCCAGACATTGTGAGGATGTTGCTGTGTGATTTGTATCTATGGCCTGAAAAGATGCCCTGTTCCCCAATTTTTGGTTATATGATTTGCAATTGGCACATTCAGTTTTAATTAAATTTGACGAAAAAGTACGGGTTTCCTTATTTTAGATTAAAAATACCAATTTTTACGTCTGTAAACTGTTAAGTGTTTGAGATGTAGATGTACACATTTAAACAGTTCACCCCCTTTCTCAAGGAATATCCAAAAATCTTCCCCTACACTGTAATATAAATGTATCCCCAAAATTCAATTACCTTATATCTCGAAGTTTTGGCTGGGCGTTGATAACAGCCAGTCGGAGTTAGCCTTTTATACACTGACAGAGCAAATGCAACACCAAGAAGGAGTGGTCAGAACTTTATGCCAATTGCAGGGTAGACTGACGTCACTGAGGTATGCTCATGATGTGAAATGCGCCGCTGTGCTGCGCACGTAGCGAACGATAAATGGGACACGGCGTTGGCGAATGGCCCACTTCGTACCGTGATTTCTCAGCCGACAGTCATTGTAGAACGTGTTGTCGTGTGCCACAGGACACGTGTATAGCTAAGAATGCCAGGCCGCCGTCAACGGAGGCATTTCCAGCAGACAGACGACTTTACGAGGGGTATGGTGATCGGGCTGAGAAGGGCAGGTTGGTCGCTTCGTCAAATCGCAGCCGATACCCATAGGGATGTGTCCACGGTGCAGCGCCTGTGGCGAAGATGGTTGGCGCAGGGACATGTGGCACGTGCGAGGGGTCCAAGCGCAGCCCGAGTGACGTCAGCACGCGAGGATCGGCGCATCCGCCGCCAAGCGGTGGCAGCCCCGCACGCCACGTCAACCGCCATTCTTCAGCATGTGCAAGACACCCTGGCTGTTCCAATATCGACCAGAACAATTTCCCGTCGATTGGTTGAAGGAGGCCTGCACTCCCGGCGTCCGCTCAGAAGACTACCATTGACTCCACAGCATAGACGTGCACGCCTGGCATGGTGCCGGGCTAGAGCGACTTGGATGTGGGAATGGCGGAACGTCGTGTTCTCCGATGAGTCACGCTTCTGTTCTGTCAGTGATAGTCACCGCAGACGAGTGTGGCGTCGGCGTGGAGAAAGGTCAAATCCGGCAGTAACTGTGGAGCGCCCTACCGCTAGACAACGCGGCATCATGGTTTGGGGCGCTATTGCGTATGATTCCACGTCACCTCTAGTGCGTATTCAAGGCACGTTAAATGCCCACCGCTACGTGCAGCATGTGCTGCGGCCGGTGGCACTCCCGTACCTTCAGGGGCTGCCCAATGCTCTGTTTCAGCAGGATAATGCCCGCCCACACACTGCTCGCATCTCCCAACAGACTCTACGAGGTGTACAGATGCTTCCGTGGCCAGCGTACTCTCCGGATCTCTCACCAATCGAACACGTGTGGGATCTCATTGGACGCCGTTTGCAAACTCTGCCCCAGCCTCGTACGGACGACCAACTGTGGCAAATGGTTGACAGAGAATGGAGAACCATCCCTCAGGACACCATCCGCACTCTTATTGACTCTGTACCTCGACGTGTTTCTGCGTGGATCGCCGCTCGCGGTGGTCCTACATCCTACTGAGTCGATGCCGTGCGCATTGTGTAACCTGCATATCGGTTTGAAATAAACATCAATTATTCTTCCGTGCCGACTCTGTTTTTTCCCCAACTTTCATCCCTTTCGAACCACTCCTCCTTGGTGTTGCATTGTCACTGTCAGTCAGTGTATATACAGACGGTATAGATGACAGATAAGCATGGGCACGTTTATAAGTGCAGACCTTCATGCCGTGTTTTACTGCTCTTAAACGGTAGATCATATCGACAAACGGATTGTGCCTTCGCCCCTGTTTCCTAGGGTAAGATTCCTTGCCCCTTCTCGCAGATACGAACGCCCACTCGTGACGATGCGCACAACCAATGCGTGACGGAAAATACCGAGCTGGCGCCAATAGGAGTTATCATGCCAGATTCTCTTGCAGTAGAGGCGAAATATACGGAAGAACTGTGCGCCTTCATCGAATACGAGTGGACAAAAAAAAAAATACTTCCTTTGAAATAATAAAGGAACTCGTTGTTCTTTGTGGAGATTCCCAATGGCTGTGCAAATGGTATAATGGTGGTGCATAATCTTCGCTAAAAGAGGAGTGGACAGTTTTTACGAAACTTGGAGACGGTTTTCAAGAGTTTTCACACTGATACCGTCGTTCAGGCTACTGAAAGAAGACTGCCTAGGTGGCCTAAATCCAAAATAATTTGTAGACGGGTTGTATAAAATTATGTACCGTTGGGACAAACACCTCTCATTTAGTGGAAATTTGAGGATAAGTGGTGAAGAATATAGTATCTAGATATTTAGAAATTTCAAACACACACTGAGAATTGAAAACGCAAAAATGATACTGAATTTATTTAAATAACTGGCGTATGTATTTTTCTCGCTCCTCGGCTTCTATTGAAGAGGCAATTTATAAATCATCTACTATGAAGAGGCATCCAAAACGTTTTATCAGAATATATTCAAATCAAAAATGGTATCTTGGGGTACCGCAATGGCCGCGGCAGAACACACACATGCGTTATACGACTGTTAATAACACTGTCCATGAATTGCTATATGTGGAATTGTGAGAAGTTTGAAAAGGGTTCTTTAGGAATGCGATTTCTAATTTTGTTAACATACAATTATTGATGGCCATGATATATCCAATGTTAAATCAGCAATTAATACATTCTTCACTCGCTCATTATTCCAGTGTTGCCAAAAGTAATTAGCATATTTCCTACATTATTCCTTCCAACTTCAGTCTCTTGGTTATATCCGGGAAATTCTTTGCTCGAGTGAACCCCATGATGTAATATAACTTGGCAACCTTCACGACGTGAATCTGCCGCGGGCTGCATATCTTTACTCATCATCCAATTATTATTTTCTTACTTCAGGGCGTGAGGAAGGTGAGAGGAATAAAGATTAAATAACTTAAAGTAGATGAAATACAGTATACCATAAGACGCATAAAACTATGATCTGAACTCTAGAAGATGAAAGGCACACAAGGTTGGTACACATACCCGAAAAGTATAGTTTGAACTCCCAAAATAATTGACGTCACGCCGGGTTGGCGTCTCCATCGATACAGTATTGCATCGAAGGGACAACTGACGGTAAACAAGCATTTTTCTTCAAACGTTGTGCCCGACTAAAAAGCGCGATTTAAATTATTTAGTATAGGAATTTGTTTTTTCCTCTTCCTAGAATCTCTTCATCCTTTCGCTGTGGTTCTTCTTCCGCTTTCCTTCTTCTTACATTTTACAATTTAATTTAAGTCGTATCGACACAGATAAGTCTTACGGCGACGATAAGTCAGGAAAGGAATAGGAGTTTGAAGGAAGCGACCGTGGTCTTAAGTAAGGTACAGCCCCAGTATTTACCTGTTGTGAAAATGGGAAACCACGAAAAACCATCTTCAGGGTTGTCGACAGTGGGTACGAACCGCGCGGCCAAATCGTTCAGTATTATTATTATTATTATTATTATTATTATTATTATTATTATTATTATTATTATTATTCATTCGTTATGCCCAGCTAATGAGCACGTTTGAACTTATTAGCACTTTTTGGGGTTTTTCTTCTCTTCCCAATATCTGTTCATCCTCTGTCTGAGTTCCTTTCTACAGTACGTTGTTCTATCCATCCTGTATTTAGTCGGGTGGCCTTTACAGAAAATTTGTGTTTGTGAATTAAGGTTCTGAATTGTATTTTGTCTTGAATGGTTTCTTCATTAATTCCAATTTCATTTAGGTTTTCACTGATTTATTTAACCAATTATTTTGATTTTTCATTGATAATGCTAAGTATAAAATGTATATGTGAGCCTGTTCTTACCCATTCTATATAAGTGACCATAAAGTCGTAATCGCTGTTTTCTGATGGTATCAGTGTTTTTTCTATAACTTGATAGATTTCATGTGATTTCTTTTTCATCCAAATTCCATTTTCGCATTTTCGTCCCGAGATTTTCCTGAGGGTTTTACTTTCTTGTTTTTCGATCATCCTTATACGAGACTTACCACCAATTATTATAATAGTTTCAGGTGCATAAAGTGCTTCTGTTTTAGCTACTGTGTTATAATGTCATATTTTGCCTTTTTTGATACAGTTCTTTCATTGTACCTGTTCCAAGTAAGTTTGTATGATCTTTGAAGTTTTGCAATTCTTTCTTTGCTACCTTGTAGCTTTAACACAGCTGGTTCAATAACTTCTCCTCGGTACATAATTTGTCTGTTTGAGGGATATTTCCATATTTATTATGGTGATTGAACGTTGACTGTTGAAACCTGATCTAGCCCTTCCATATACTTAGTCTTTCATAAGAAATTTGGAGTCAAGTTTTGGCTGCTATTTCATGAAGTTATTTTTACAGACTGGATTATTATTACTATTATTATTATCATTATTATTATTATTATTATTATAATCATTAGTATCATATCTCCCTATTGCACAAAAACTACGTCACCGGGCACGTTAGCCGTGCGGTTAGGGGCGTACAGCTGTGAGCTTACATCCGGGACATATTGGGTTAGAACCCCACTGTCGGTAGCCCTTAAAATGGTTTTGCGAGGATTTCCACTTCACACGAGGCAAATTCTGGGGCTGTACCTTATTTAAGGCCACGGCCGCTTCCTTCCATTCCTAGGCCTTTCTTCTCCCTTCGTCACCATAGAACCTATCTGTGTCGGTGCGACGTAAAGCCACTAGCACGAAAAAGATGTTATGGTTGTTCAAATAGTTGCTCGAAATAACTCACAAAAGCAGAAGAATAACACAGTTTAGAAAAGAGGTTTCTAAGTAGTTCAAATGAACTTGTGGGGTATCTCGTGTTAGCTCAGCTAATGGTTTGTGACGTAATATAATATTCAAATGGGCAGGAGTCAGATACATTATAACTTGTACCATATGAAGGGTGCAGGGAAAGAAAGAGCTAAATCCATTTTTTTAAATGTGAATGAGATGTTTATTCCCGGTCCTAAACAATACCTCAGGTGGATTTGGAAAGAAGTAGCTAGGTCCACAAATACAGAAAAAACAAGAAACAGTGCACTGGGAAAGAAGGGGTCATGTCCAGTAAGTCAGGGAATAAACGGGCTCTTAAACAGTAGTTTTGAACCTTTAAGTTACCAGCCCTGTCATATTAATTATTATTTCCCTCCATTGTACCATTTGGAGGTTAGTTAATGTGTAAGAGTTTGTTCTAGGAGTGCTCTGTGAATGATTCGGCAAGAAAGTGTTCATTAATGCTTCAATATGTGTGACTTAAGTGAATTATCAGATTCTTCAATTAATAAGGATGATCAGCACAGGGTAACTAAGAAAAGGAGACGTCATGGAAGAATGTCAGAGGTCAGGACCAAACTTAACCTAAGTAGTCATGTAATGGGGCAGAACTGCAATTGTAAGGTGAAATGTTTTGATGTGGTTGGTGAGGAAAACAGGAAAACCATTTTAAGGAATTTTAATCTCATGCTAAGCAGGGACATCCAAGATTCATACCTATGCGGTCTCATTTCTGATTTACCAGTCGCTCGTCGACGGCCTAGAAACTTGGAGGGTCAAGCAAATACTGCCAAACAAGCCACGTACAAGTACAGAGAGAGGGGATGTGCCGGTGCAACGAATGATTACGATGTATACCGTAAAGCTTTCCTTGCAATTCATGGCATTGGTAAAAAGAGGGTCGAGCGGCTGGTAAGAGGTCTTAAAATCACCGGTGTAAGTCCAAAAAACATGAGAGGAAAGCATTCCAATCGGCCGTGGAAGATTCCGGAAGAAAGTTTAGTTGCTGTTCGTGAAATAAAATCATTTCCCTCAAGAAACAGTCACTATGGTATACGAGACACCAAAAAAGCATACTTAGATGAAGATCTCAATATTAAGAGAATGCATGGTATGTTTAAAACTAAGTATCCTACGATCCAGCTTTCGTATGAAATTAACCGTTCAGTATTCAACAATAAATTCAATATCAGTTTTGGATACCCACGAACGGACACTTGTTTTACCTGCGATGAATAAAAAGCAAAGGTCGCCGCTTTAGAGAAAGAAAAAGCAAACTGTGGGGACTTTGCTAGAGCTGCCCAAATTTCTAATGAAATAAAACTTTCAGTTGGAAATAGGGTCCATCTTACAAGGGCTGACACGTTCTATGCCAGAAAACGGAAAGCGCGGATACGTTGTAAACGTTCAAGCGTAAAAGAAGCAATTTGTATTGATTACGGTAGAAATCTGCCTATCCCTAACATACCAACTAATGATGCTTATTACAAGAGACAGCTGTCTCTTTATGTATTCAATATTTATAGACTAACCTGTGCTGAAGGTCAGTTTTATCTCTATACAGAAGTTGAAGGAAAGAAAGGCAGTGATGACGTTTGTTCGTTATTGCATGATTATTTGTATAATCATCTGCCCATGAAAATTAGAAACATTCAAATATTCTGTGACTCTTGCTCAGGACAAAATAAGAATCACACTGTCTTTCTATTTCTTCACTATCTTGTTCATTTTGAGAAGAGATTTGATTCAATCAAAGTAACATTCCCTATTCGAGGTCACAGTTACATGGAGTGTGACGGCAACATGGGCCTAGTTAACCAAAAGGCACGTATTGAAACCCCTAAAGACTGGGCATACGTCTTCAGCACAGCCAGAGAAAACCCCTCACCTTTTCAAGTTCGGCTCCTTCATTCATCGGAAGAACCGGTTGCCACGTCGTCTGCCATAAGTGATTTCATTTTTGCGAAGTGGATAGTGCGCCTCTCTCAGTTCTACAAGAAGAAATTCCCCACTGGACCTATTCGCGAGATTGTTCTAAACAACGATGACAGAGGAATAAAGTTCCGCTGTACATACACGGGGGAGTGGACTGATCAGGAAATGATTTCCAGAACCCAGAAGCAGCATCCCAAAGGACAATTCTTCTTGCCAGGACGTAGCTACTCTACTGGTAAGTTAAATTTACATTACTATGTAACCCCGTATCCACCAATGGAAAATAATGTTACACATGACGAGCAAAGATAGTTATGGTCGAATTACTTTTTGTTTCAGTTTCCATCCCAATATCTAAGGCAAAGTACGACGACTTGCAACACCTGGCAAAATTCTGTGAACCAAAGGCCCAAGCATTCTTTCAAGCACTCCCGAGAGAGTAGGAGTGGAGTGAAGTTAAACAGTGACATCTACGGTTCACTATGAATCAATACTCTTAATTTCTACTAATGTACAAATGTCTACTGTACAAATGTTGGTAAAATAAGCAAAGTTTTTTTTTAAGTTCCTCCTTAAAATAATAATTAAAATAGAAATAATTTGTTGGTTTATTTGCCGATGTGATTGTCCGTTCACATTCACTATCATTTCCATAATAATTATAATTACGATACAGTATGTAAATTACTTTAAATAAAACTGAAAAATTGTCAAATAATGGATGGGGCACCATTTTCACCACATGCCCTCTGTATGAACAGCCCCGTTCTTTCCCCTTCTGTTGTGTAGTTAGGAGAGCAAAGTTCATTTTTCCGAACATAGAATGTTGTTTTTACACCAGATGTAAGTTAAAATTGTTTAAAAATGATATAGCTAGTAGGAAATAACAATAACTGATATTCACTTTAGAAAATATAGTTGGTAAGCAGAGTTAAAATGTTTAAATGCCATTTTCTCAAAATTTTAAAAATGTGACTTAGCTCTTTCTTTCCCTGCACCCTTCATATTTTAGAATAGTGAGAAAGTAACCAATAATAATAATAATAATAATAATAATAATAATAATAATAATAATAATAATAATAATAATAATAATAATAATAATAATAATAATAATAATAATAATAAGGAGTAGAAGCAATAAGCAGTGTTCGGGCAGCGTGTGGAAATCCAAAGGATCCAAAATTAGGATATAAAAAGAATCGATAACACGACCAATAACAACTGTATTTTAAATAAACAAATTAAAAGCAACAAGCAAGAGGACCGATAAACTATCGTAATATAACAACCTCAATTAAGACTCGAAAAAAGTATGAAATATTAGTTACTTGAACTGGCCACAAAACTTTGATTATAACAAACACATTTCCGATAAAATGAGATGCCCGAGTACAATTACACGATATAAAGCAACTGAAAAGGAGAAGAACCCTCTTCTGGAGAAGGAAAGGGGGATGGGAAACTGGACCTCGCCAACCAAAGTAATGAAGACAGAATATTTAGAAAACTATCACCACAGAATGTAAACGTCTATTACGCATTGACGGAGAAGTTTCACTTAACGTTCCAACAATCAGACAACGTGATGCTTCAATTCCAAAACTAGTTATATGAGCTAATCCAGCATAGCACTCGCCCGAAATCCACAAAGGTACGAGAATATACGATGGCTTGAATAGATACATGGCGGGTCGGTAGATGCAGAGTGAGTTTCGTCCCATAAGTGGCCAAGACTGGTCCATGGTCCAACAGCTCTGTACTCTGACCGGCCATTCGAGCAAAGGAGAGGTGGCCACGGTTCTATCGTGGCTCTACGCCTGTGCATTTGGGAGACGGGAAAGGGCTGGACTTCACGGCTGGCCCGAACCGTTGGCTGTCCTAAGAATGGTTTTACGTGGTCTTCTGATCTCCTGCACTAAGGCGAATGCCGGGACAGTTCGTAATATAGGCGACGGCCACCCACCCCCTCACCTTCTTCGCACAACTCCTTCACCGCAACAAATCTCCCTGCCTGAAAGACGGCGTCACCGTCTAAGGGGCCTGCCTCCCCTTCAGTGGAGGAATGAAAACGTTTAGTGGTAGTAGTAGATACTTGGCCCGAGAGAAAGCTTTACTCTCTAGGGAGCCCGCCCTGTCCTTTGGGTGGGGAATGAAAGCATTTGAAGAAGAAGAAGATGTGTGAAACCTTCTACCCTCATCCCAATGTGGTTTCCGTCCCGGTCTCTCCATCTCTCTCCAGCTTCTCCGCTTAATTCAATCAATAGCTAATAACTTCAACCTAGCCCGCCCGTCCCATCTGATCTCCTTCGATTTTAACCTGGCTTTCGATTCTGTATGGCATACCGCCCTAATTTTCAAGCTCCACTTCTTGACGTTCTCTATCTCCTACATCCGTTTTTTCACTGTCCATCTCATCCCCACCCTTCCCCACGATTGTATGAGTACCCCCAAGGTTCCCCCTATCCCTACTGCTATTTATCCTTTTCGTCGCTGACATCCCTCAACCACCACCACCATCTATCCAAATACTCCAATTTGCCTTTACTGAACATTACCTCCTGGTGTAATCGACGGTTCCTCCGCCTCAATCTTTCCAAAACCTAGCCTATCCTCATCCGACCTCCCAAAGGCACTTCTCCATCACCCGCAATCCGCCCAACCTCCGACTCACCATCGATGAGACCCCAATCTGTACCCAACCATCCCTCAAATACCTAGGCATCACCATAGAGCAGGACCTCACATTCCGCCTTCACTTCCTCAACCATAAATCCAAATCTTTCCAAAGATCTCATCAGGTACGTCGGCTCGCTGACACTAGCTGAGGTCTTAATACCAAGCTCCTCCTCCTCACCTACAAATCCTTCATCCACTTTGCCATTTACCTATGGTCACTCCGCCTGGGCAGCCGTAGCCTACACCAACCCCAACCCGTATTGTCCCCTCCTGTCCCTAGAATACCGAATTGACCGTATTTCCCTCCGACTCCCTCCCTTTTTTCATACCAGGGACCTTTATGACATGTTATGACATATTCCCTTTCTCCAAACTTGATACTAACATCTCCCCACTCTTCCAGAGACTCCTCGACAAGGCCCTTGAACCCAACAACCCGGTCACATTCCAATCCCTACAGACCAACCTAACACCGCCTTCTGTACCTTATCCCCACTCCACTATCACCGCGTACTCACTCAACGCACAGACTGGCCACCTCCACGGAAACAGTCTGTATTGAGGTAAACCCTTACCTTCAATCCAACCCCACCTTCTTCACTACACCTCGCCAATAGTCATTCACAGACGACTACAGTTCTCTTTCCACCATAGGCTCAACTCATCATTAACCTTACAGTATCTATCACCATTTACTTTTCATCTTTCACATAACATTCAACTATGAAACATCACATTTTCATTCATAACTTCACATGTACATGTAATTCAATCATATGTGGCAATGTATGTCATTATAATTCTCATCCTATGATTGAAAATGTCATCATATATCAATGTATATTTATTTATTCTATTAATCCACCCCTAATTATTGGTTGGATCGGGAACAATATTGTACTTTAAAAAGATTTCCCTCCCCCCCAACACATACCTGTAATAAATTTATTCCGATATCACGTCCCATTGAACCACGAAGCCCATTAAAACTACCCCAGAAACTGCAATACCATTCTATCCACCTCACCTATCCACCACTTCTTCCATACGAAACCATCTCTCCTGGCCAGAGAGAAGGCGTTTCTCTCTAGACGGCCGGCTCCACCCCTGCAGGGTAGGGGATGAAAGCATTCCATGATGATGATGATGCGAGAAGTGCCAGATTCCAGAGTGTTATGAGAATCCAAGTCCCAGAAAATAATATATGTCTCTGCTCACCAAGTGTCTCCTAATGAAGAGTCCTGGGTACAGGATGAAAATGAGGCGTGACCAGCACGCGGAACGGTAAGGTGTTGAGCCCTCCACACAAACCACAGTCAATACTGGACTGAGGAAAGGACTACTACTACTAAAATATTTTCATTTCTCCCCTGAAGGGGGAGGCGGGCCTCTTCGACCGTGACGCCGTCTCTCAGGCCTCCTGGAAGAATTTGGATTCGATTCGCTGGAGTACTGTTGGAAAAGAAGGGGTTTTAATTTTATTGACTGATGGAGAAGCAGACCTAACAGCCATAAGCGCTATAGATGTCATGTTTTATAACGACAAGTTACGGTGGGTCGCCCATACATGTTTCCAGACTGAACGGGCTGCATGTGAATAATTTGTAACCTAACCGTAGGTGAAGGGAAGCTGACATCATGGATACAGAGTTTGTAAACGTGTGGACATTCCTAGACAACTTGTTAGAAGAGACAAAATTCGATGTGTAATGTGAGCGTCACTATGTCTTTCTTCTCATATTTTTCAGCCATTATAGCTTAACATTAAAAGAAGCAATTCATCTCAGACATACTTCGAGTTTCGAATTATGCTTTTTGAGACAATACTTTGTCCCCACGCTGGTAGAGCCATTTTCTATCATGGACTACGTGTGTAATCTTGACTGTATACGATATTAATGGATAATAATAATAATAATAATAATAATAATAATAATAATAATAATAATAATAATAATAATAATTATAATTATAATTATATTTCGGGGTTACCCGTGGAACGCAGAGGTGAAAGAAGGTGCCGGGGTGAATGGGTCTAACTACAATGTCAAGAAAAATAATTTAAAACTCAAACTGAAGGTTATATTTTCTTAAAAAACAAAATTTTGATAATAATGAGATGCCAGGTACACTGATGATTTCTAGACAAGACAAGAAATCCAAAATTAGTGACTGTTTTAAAAAACTGGGCTTCAAGCCCCTAGCTTTACATTTCTTGAGTTCTTAGGTCTAATTTACAAAGCTCACAAATTTACACAAGGGCAGAAATCCCTCAATACATGGAGCGCTTGTTCCCAACTCACGATATCAAGCCTCCCAGCGGCACTTTTACAACACTAGAAAAAGAGCTAAGGTGCTCTCGGTGTTCCAAGCCTACTCAAGGCAACACAACATGAAAATCTAATAATCACTGGCCTTACAAGGCACTTTTTACAAATAGAAATCTTATTACACAGAGGTATCTAGTACCCAACCTACGGGGCTTTAGTGAAAAAGAACAGGTTAAATAAACGGCCCGAGTACAACTGACACTCAACAGGAAAAAAAGTGAACTTGAAAAAATCAAAAAAGAAGAGACCGGGATCATTAGGAAAATCTTAGGAGCAAGATACATCAAAGACGGTTACCGGTTACAGCCAATCGAAACAACAGAATAGTTATCAAACATTGAAATTGACGATTTTAATTCTTCGGTAATCTCACTAGATTACCAGAAAATAGATTTACAAAAATGATAATAGATTATGTATCCTCACTTAGCAACTCAACACCCTGGCTTAACGTTATTCGAAAGACACTAAAAAGCCAACACAAGTTCAACAGTCATTCAAGAAAGAAACATCTTTAGACAAAAAATAAACAATCGGGAAGCTACACCAGAGCAACCACAACAAATCTATACAGAACAACGTGGTCGGAAGGAAATAAACAAGCCTTCTCGGAAAGAATGATAGCCTGTTGGTAGAACAAGAAGAACCCACAGAAGATTTGATCGAGTTAAATTGCTTAACGTTTTCCAATATTGGGTGAATTCGCTACTACTGAGCTTTTGTTTTAGTTATTTCAATAATAGTAATAAAAACAATACTCCACTTTGCAGGAATTCTGTCCCGCAGGGACATTGCCGATAAATCTAACGATTGAGTCTGACGAGTGCAAGAACTTTCATATACCACCAGACTCAGGCTAGATCGAACCCTTTAATTCGGTTTCAGAAGGCTTACACTCTACCGTCTGAGCCACTCAGCCCAGATTGGGGGAAATTCATATGCACCACGCCTTACAACTATCAACATTATAAAACCTCTGTACCCTGCGTGCTATGGTGTTGGTCATTGAAGTCAGTTCTCATGGATAAGGCAGGAATAACATTCTTGAACTAGCCAAAAATAAACACCCCATCTCCACACCTCGGAGATGGATGGGTAATTTAAAAATCAGTGAAACCCCATCATATTTTAGATGACTTCTATGCCGAGTAA
Organism: Anabrus simplex; assembly: GCF_040414725.1. Taxonomy (NCBI): domain Eukaryota; kingdom Metazoa; phylum Arthropoda; class Insecta; order Orthoptera; family Tettigoniidae; genus Anabrus; species Anabrus simplex. The sequence continues at coordinate 800,993,980 of NC_090265.1, forward strand.
TTGGAAAAGTTGTTATGTGACTTCCCCATACTATACAAAGAAAGAAAATCCACAGACTGTTTCCTGTCATTCGTCCGGGTCAGGGATGGAATGAGTGAAGGCCCCATGTAGCGACGAGGGTAGGAATTATGCCGATTACCGAAGCGTGTCACACGCCCCTGGGGCAATGATTAGTGACTGACAGACGAAATGAAATTAAATTGGGGAATGTTGCTGAAATGAAAGATAACTGGGAAAATCGGAGTATCCGGAGAAAAACCGGTCCTGCCTCCATATTGTCCAGCAATAATCTCACATGGAGTGACCGGGATTTGAACCAAGGAACCCCGCGGTTAGAGACCAGCCGTGTATGTGGGGCTTGCCCTTTCTCCATCTACCACCCCTGAATTGTACATGTACAATTTAAGGAAAATAATTAACAATGCGTTTTGGATTTTACGTAACATTGAATATGTCATCAGTTAAATAAATAAGACTGCGTTTTGTCCTTTTAGACCGTGTCTCATTCGTTTACATATTATATTCTGAGAAAATAAATTCTATAGGCATAGTACGTTCAGATCTTCTCAGGTGTGTCCGACTCGTTGGCTCAACGGCCAGCGTACTGGCCTTCGGTTCAGAGGGTCCCGGGTTCGATTCCCGGCCGGGTCGGGGATTTTAACCTTAATTTGTTAATTCCAATGGCACGGGAGCTGGGTGTATGTGCTGTCTTCATCATCATTTCATCCTCATCACGACGCGCAGGTCACCTACGGGTGTCAAATAGAAAGACCTGCACCTGGCGAGCCGAACCCCTCCTGGGATATCCCGGCACTAAAAGACATACGACATTTCATTTCTCAGGTGTATTGCCCTCACCGGGCTTAATTTAGAACTTCACAGATACTGAAACCAAACATCCACAGTTCTATCCCTTCAGGCAAGCAACTCAATGTTGAAAACATCCTATGGAGATGAGCTACGAATTTTAGGTAAGTAAAATATAATAAAGTATAAAAGTATATTTTCTATATTGCTAAAAGTTACAATCTTAATCATAGTTGTCTGTCTGTTGCACTCCTTCCAATAGCTCGTTCCAAACAAGTGCAAGGTTCTTTGGGTTCCGACTGAATTGAGACTTCATTTAAACACAGCATTTGCTTAAGCTACATAGAACAAGTCCATCTTTCTCAATTCGTCATGTCTATATTGGTCATATTGGACAATTCCCTCTGCGCCATCGTGGAACTTGCCTTCAGAACTTTCCAGAAAACTAAGACTTCACTTGAATTTAAATGTGCAACATAAGTCCAACAGTCAACTTAGACTTTGGCAAGAAATTTTAAACGACATCACAATTATTTTATTCATTTGTTAATTTTAACATTCTGATAATATTTATTGTAACCTATGTATAAGGTTTTTACTTGTATGTCATTCCACTACCATCCATCCTCTTGTTCATCCATATTAATTTAGTTTATGTCTTTTACTTGCAATTTCGGCTAGGCTGATGATGGTCCAAAAAATGGACCGAAACTAGTACCTGACACTATCATATTGTGATGTTTTGTTAAACGTTGTATGATTTTAAGTATTAAGAAGGTGGAGCAATAAATCTTGTATTCATTTTAAGTTAATCATAGTTATCCGGTCGACTGGATTAGCAGTTTGCCTTTTTCTACCACTACGATCGCTAATGTGAGTCAATGCATTGATTCACTTAAGCCCTTAAAACTAAATTCGGCATCTCCGAAGACGTTAAAAAAGTAGTTAGTTGGACGTAAAACAAATAACATTATTATTATTAAAACTAAATTCGATGTGGACAGTTATCAAAAAATCAAGAAACGACTGTGCGTATTGAACCATGGAACACATTACAGAAATAATTACCTGTATGTAAATTTAATTTCCCTAGGATTTGAACAAAAAAGAAGGCGAATAAAGAGACAAGCGATTTTAGGCTGGTTTTCCAAAACTGCATTTAGGCCAGAAGTGATTTTCGAAATTTGTTCTTTCAGTTTGACAGACCTATCCAAGGCTCACAATGTGAAACCTTTCCGGGCCCTTTAGCCCTTCAACTTCCGGCACTATTGAGGAAATTTCTTAATTTTACGTTTTTCGAAGTATAGCAACCCTTACCTTTTCTGCTAAGAAAGATTTTCTGCATCAAAATTAAACATGAGATAGCCGTACCGTATCGTAACAGTATCGAGTAACCTCTCGACGAGTGGTGGTCATAATTATGCAATTTAACAAATAGTTTTACTTTCAGAACTACAATATTCATCTTTTATTGTCCAGCTTTCTTCCCCTAGAGGTATTATTATAGAAGCCAGCTCTTCCAATATTTACGTGCGGGAACTCTTCATCATAACTATTGCTTCTGTTATTATTGAACATGTTCTTGGAGGAGAGGTTTCACAAGAAAAAGCTTTGCAGGAATGAAAAGTGCAGACCACTCTCGTATTGATAGTGGTGAGACAATAAGGTCACAGTTGACTCGACACTCATGTTTGCGCAATAGGGTCATGAAAACTCTAATATAAACTCTTTATCGTCGATTAAGGAACAATACCTCGTAAGTCACAATGCTCTTCCTATCCATTACTTCCCTCAGAACAACGTCCGTTGTCTTCATTCTCCTATGCCAATGTGTAAAGGAAAATAGTCTCTGCAATGAAAACAGACACACACAAATTTCATATGCAAATTAAAACACCATACGCATACCTGTAAATATCACATATTTTATACAAAGAATGACATGCTTCGTTCTATATGAACATCCTCAGATTCTATCAAATCACTTAAATTATGTGCATATATGTACAGTATAGTTTACGTAGTGTAAACTTGTCGATGGTATGGAGTTAGGTGATAATATGAACCATATGTGAATAAAAAATGATTGCATGGGAAACGACCAACACCGTATAATGAAACATTTTGTACTTACTGTATCTACACTGCCGAAGAAACGTCTGCTGTCACCTCTCAATATAACAGATCAAGGTTCTTAAACACTACTAAAGGTTGGGCCCAACGCGAGACGAGCTGCTATTGGTTAACGAAATGACGTCACAGCAGGAGCAAAGCAGCCGAGCCCAGAGCGCGCAGATCAGTAGGAATCGCATAATACCAGCAAACATTACAGTTTCTCAGAACTAACTGCAGACCAGACAAAGTTTGCTGCTGTAATAAGATTGAAAGAGAGTACAGCATAGTAAGTTTTCATTATTTCTATTACGAATAAGACGTAAATGTAACGAGACGACACACTGACCAACGCTTGAAATTTATTAACAAATCCAAGTTCCTCTATTTAGTTTGAGGAAGGTTCTCTCAAATCTGTCAACATAAATATTTAGAGATATGAAATGTTTTTAATATTAAATGTTGACAGCAGAACTTCCGATTTTTTTTTTTTTGCATGTTGCTTTACGTCGCACCGACACAGATAGGTCTTATGGCGACGATGGGACAGGAAAGGGCTAGGAGTGGGAAGGAAGCGTCCGTGGCCTTAATTAAGGTACAGCCCCAGCATTTGCCTGGTGTGAAAATGGGAAACCACGGAAAACCATCTTCAGGGCTGCCGACAGTGGGGTTCGAACCCACTATCTCCCGAATACTGGATACTGGCCGCACTTAAGCAATTGCAGCTATCGAGCTCGGTACTTCCGTAATTGAACTACCGTATGTTAACATACGATATACTGACTCACTTCCGCAGGTATCGAGTTTAAAGCTTAACACATATTATAACAGCAGCAGAAGTAAGTTCATATTCGAAACCATGCATAGATAATCCTACTTTTTAAAATTCAAGTTTAAGAAAGAACAGGAAAAACACTTAATTACAACACATTCCTACCTGTGAGATCAGATGTCATGAAGTGGTTGCTATTGAAGATAAAATCCACTGCCGTGCCTTTCGCCGATGAGCTGCTATGGATTTTTCAGTCCTTGCCCGAATATTCATTTGTCGTATGCGTATAAATGTTCTCGTTCTAACATTTTTACTATTTCAGACGGTACAGTGCGAAATTTACTGCTAATTATTTGATACACTTTGCGTATATTAGGTGTGCGTGACAGTTCAGCACGTCCGTGAGTATCCGTGATCTGTTCTTTTCCATTTTTTTCTCCGAAGACTGTGGAACTGACGAATATCTCAGGAATAATTGTGCACTTACTGGGCTACTACTGTAAATGCTACCGGGAAGGTTCTCTGTGGGTACTGCATCTTTTTTCAAGATCTTCTTGAGAGGTAAATGCAGTAATTCTGCTCTTAAATCGCGAATATAACTGGTGTCAGTAAAATACTGCGAGAACACAGTAAAAGTAGCTACATTGAAGAAATCCTTCCGTTTACATTTTTGTATCCAAACATTTTGCAGATCTGAACCTTTAGGAAATGAGTGATACACGACATCTGTTCCTTTCGTCTTTCTGCTGTATGACAGACAGCCATTTATTGCACATCCAGGCATTGTCAGTTATTTCGAACAGATATCATCTGCTTTAGCCTAACAAATTTAAGAAATTTTATTCACACTCAAAATTTCGCTAAATGACACGCAAATATATACACTACTATGATTCTATGAACATACAGAAATTTCACACGCAAATATATACACCCGCCTCTGTAGTATAGTAGTTAGTGTGATTATCTGCCATCCCCGTAGGCCCGGGTTCGATTCCCGGCTCTGCCACGAAATTTGAAAAGTGGCACGAGAGCTGGAACGGGGTCCACTCAGCCTCGGGAGGTCAACTGAGTAGAGGTGGGTTCGATTCCCACCTCAGCCATCCTGGAATTGGTTTTCCGTGGTTTCCCATTTCTCCTCCGGGCAAATGCTGGGATGGTACCTAACTTAAGGCCATGGCCGCTTCCTTCCCTCTTCCTTGTCTATCCCTTCCAATCTTCCAATCCCCCTGCGAGGCAGGTGAGGCCGCTATGCTGATCCAGAGTCTGAAGCTCCAGGACACTGCCCTTGAGGCGGTAGAGGTGGGACCCCTCGCTGAGTCCGAGGGAAAAATATACACTACAATGATGCTATGAACACAGAAATTTCGTTCGAGCTACTACTACACTCTTCATGCAACTAACAAAAAGAAAATAAGTGCACCTCACTGCACGAAACACTGCAACTTAACAGAGATCTCACAGAAACGAACTACGACACACACACACTACGCAAAATACAGTAGGCCACTATATAAACCAATAGCAATATACGGAAAGAAACTACGTATGGATATTACGTGGAAATCCTTTCTTTATAAGACAGACAGCGATAAACAACGAAATAAGATACACGTGCGGTTGCATGCTACACAGTCACGGTGCTCCTGTGATGACGTCACGAGCAGGACGAGAGAAAACTAACATCTACTGCGCAGCCAATCTGGGCCACCCGTGTAACAGATCTGTGAACCTGGCAGAGGAACGGTTTTGAACTTAGCTAACGGTTAATCGGGGAGGGGCAGAGGAGGGGAGGGGCGCGTGTAATGATGTGGATCTTTCCTATTGGTTGGAGGAGAGTAGGTTGCTACCTTCACCTTAAGGCTAGCAACTGTAACATAGAGAGGGGGGAGAAGGAAATTGGGTATTGGGGGCAGAGCGTTGTGAAACTTTCCTCAACTATCTTCTTGTAGTAATAATGTATTATGAATAAATTCAAATTTATGATGTGGGTTTAATAAATTAATTAGTGAATTATTTAAATAGTCTCTTAATACAATACACTCTAGACGTGCGTAAATACGTCATGCAGACATACATTCCTACAGTGCAGTACTATAACGTTCATTTTATTTTACATATATGCACAGGAATATGAACACAATGAAAATTGAGGCATTGACATGGGAGAGTTAGTAAGGCATATAAAGTTGATTTTATAGAATATTTTTGTAACATTCTGAAGCAGATGTTACTGTAAACAAATCATGTAAAATCAAGGATTATTCCATTTATCAGTAGCACACAAATTGTATGCTAATTATGCTTCAAGCAAACGTCGTGAAAAGTAACAGTCTTATCACTTTGTGAGTTGTCGCGTGTGTTTCAAGCGCAATTTTCAGGATAAAACTCAGGATATTCTTCATCGAAGAAATTCAGAGCAGCCAATAAGTCAATTTGTTCGGATCGCTGATGGTTAGTCTCCTTCCAAGTGGTTGTAAGGACTGCATGCTGTTGATTGCGGGATATGACCGCCCTCTTTGAGGCTATTGCATTACTTTCACGGTTTAACTCGTTGAATGATTGCCTTGTCTTAACTGAGAGAAATTCAGGCCAACCCACAGTGCTAATATGAAGGCGTTGGATATTTAAATCCCTTTTGCTTTCCATGGCGAAGTCCCAAAAGTCGCCAGGCGCCATCATTGTTGCCTTTGTGATTATTTACACATCTTTTTTTGAAACCATTGTTGGGCGCACGTAGTACCCATTTATGAAAACAAAGAACTAGTATGAACGTCATGTTGAGGTGCTGGCAATAACGACTTACCATTTTGAATGGAATAAGTTTCGGAGGCATTCTGGCAACTAAAATATAACTATAGTAACTTTAATAGCTATAAACAATGTTTACACGTACTTGACTTTCAACAAATGGCAAATGCCATCAGAGCACGGACTGACTTACTACCTTCTCCTTACTAAACCTTGTAGAATATCACGGGTCCTGTTGTGCGTCAATCGTAGAAACAAATCTACTCTACTAGTTGACTTGCTACCATTTTTTAAGCCATTGGCATGGGTATTTACTATGTTCTCACGGAAAATCTAAATTTAGATTTTTCTACATACTACCTTTCCCATATCAATGCTTCAATTGTTCCGATATCGATATGTGGCTGGGAGGCGAGACCAATCTTAAGGAAAATAATGGATAAGAAGAGCATTATGACATACGAGGTTTTGCTTCTTCAAGGGCGATATGTTGAACTAGATCAGATCAGATATTTATTGAACATAACAGGCAAATTTGCCCCGATACATGTTCATCTGGACAGCTCATTAAGACATAATAATAATAATAATAATAATAATAATAATAATAATAATAATAATAATAATAATAATAATAATAATAATAATAAAATAATAATAATATTAATAATAATAATAATAATAATTTGCCTTTATTATAATATTATTATATATATAAGTCTTGTAAAAATTGTATATATATATATATATATATATATATATATATATATATATATATATATATTGTACCGGGAACACCGCTACGAGAGAAGTCCGAAGTATGTTTGTTGAACTTCGCGCGAGATGGAAGGTAGGCAGCCCGCCGAACGCAGTGACGTACCCAGCGAGTGACGTGGCCGCCGTAAGCCAGCTATCCGCTACCATATATGGTAATGTTCCAGCTCATCCTCAAAAGTACATTTCGAGCTACTTTATCGCTATTTTGACACTGCCATCTTAAAAGCCTTTACAATGGACATCATCTCTTAAGATTTCAAGAAAATCCACCGAGTGTTATAGAAGTTATAAGAGTAGATAGTACCCGAGTTCTAGACACTTCTATGCGAACGTGTATAAAAGGAGGCCCACCCGACCTACGAATTCAGTGTCTGTCACTCCGCCGTCTCTGTGACACGGGTGACGGGAGAAGTATTGTGCGTGTCGAACTTCTAGTCGACAGTCTGCGAAATCCAAGTTCGGTATTTTCTCTAAGTGTTGTATCAGGACTTTATCATATTCTTGAAGTGCCTGAATGGGACTTTATTTTTGAGAGCATCGTATTGGAACTTTGTCGTATTGACACATTGGAACTTAGTTTTTTTTTCGTGTGTCGTGATTGGACTTTGATATTTTCTTAAAGTGCCATATAGGAACTTTGTATTTTTTCTGAAGCGTCTCATTGGAGCTTAGTTATTTTCGCCAAGTGTCGCGATAAGACTTTATTGTTTTCTTAAGGTGACGTACTGGAACATTGTCATCGGAACTTTACTTTCTTCGAGTGTCGTGTTGGGACTTTAATATTTCGACACGTTGGAACTTTATTTTCTTCGAGTGTCGTGTTGGGACTTTAACATTTTGGCACATTGGAACTTTGTTATTTCTACACATTGGAACTTTTTTTTTGAAGTGCCACATAGGGACTTATTCGATGACGATTGAAAGGACTTTGAATTTTCACGAGTGTTGTGTACCGCATTGAACTTACGTTTCGAACTTATTCGAACTTGTATTTTTGAATCAATTTCTGGAACATTGAAACTTTCCGAGCGTGTAGGATGAACTTGTGCCCTACCAACATAAACTTACGTGTAAACGATGTGACTTGTTTTCTCAAGTGCCTCATTGAATTTACGCCTTGTAAAGACTATGAAACTTAGGGGACATTAAACATTACGTTTAATCGTGAAATATGCAATACTTTCCAAGTGCTGCACAGGGACTTATGTTTTGATTCTTAAAGACTGTGACAATTCAGAATACGCAAATCGCGTTCCCAAAAAGCCTAGAACTTTCCAGTGTTTTGAGTGATCCATAATTTATGAAGTCAGACTTTTTCTTTCAAATATTATTTTCTTTAATGGGTATTCACTTCGCCTATTAATGCAACAGGACAGTTTCCGAGTGCTACTTATTCAGTTCATTGCCAATATGTTTTAAATCTTCAGAACTATGCATTTAGGACTGCAGTGACAGTAATCCTCTAGAACATTCTGACTTATAGTGAGCTTGCATTATGAACTTGCATTTCTACCAGTACTTGTTCTTCGAGTGATTATTCCAGAACGTTTTGATTTAATATCTAGAGTGCAGTAACCATAATTAAAAGGTCATATCTGTTCAGACAGTTCCCTGAATGTGTGGAACGCCGTGCAGGAAATTCAAGTGTGAATTACGTCTCGAATCGAACCCAGGAACGTGTGCCAATCTTCGTGACATTTCAGAACGTCGTGACATTTCAGAACGTCGAGACATTCCAGAACGTCGAGATTTCCAGAACGTCGAGACACTTCCAGAACCTCCAGACATTCCAGAACTCCTCATCCGAGCAGGTGTGGTCCCTGCCCAGTCGATGTCCAGCACCATCCCAGGACTTGGAGGTACCAACCAGCCACGACACTTCCACGCTGCTGTACGAAAGTGATATGAACTTGCTTTTGATGATCAATAAACTCAATTTATCAAAATAATCTCTCAAATTGATAACTATACCTCTCTCTGTACCAGCTCCAATGATAAAGCCACTCCCTAGGTTAAGAATCATGCTCGTTCATTTAATATCAAGCGCCTTAAAGATATGAACACATTTTTACGGGTACAGAGAGGAGGTAGTATACGTGGCGCCCACCTTTAGGGGCCAGATTTCATTGGAGCTTAACATGAAAGACTTACATACAGCTCAAACTATGGTGACTAAATTCAAGAAGAGTAGGAGTGTTTGCAAATTTCAGTGGACACTAACTTAACCGAAATATAAGTGCATAATTTAAGTGATTTGGTAGAGGTGATTTGCAAAGACTTGGTTTAATTAATTTGTGTTGAAACATTGGCACTAGGACTTAAGACTTTGAACTTTTGACTGAATGCAAGTCTCGAAAATCTTTCAATTTTTTTTGAAGTGTGTCAATCATTATTTCTGTACTTGGTACTAGCGTTATATATTTTAATAAAATGGAGGAGATTATGGCAGCGATTGAAGCCCTTAGGCTCAGTATGAAAGTAGCAACTGAAAACTTAGAACACCGACTTACTGAGTCCAGCTCTAATCTTGAACGTCAACTTAACGAATCTAGTTCTAATCTCGAACGCAGATTTAATGAGTCTAGTTCTAATCTTGAACAGTCATTGAGAGAACAGTTAAATGAGTCTAATTCTAATCTTGAACATCAACTTAGGGAATCAGTAGTTCAAATTAATGCGGAAGTAGATAAGAAGTTTGTAGAAGCGAATGCCACCCTATAACAAAGACTTACTCAGGCTGGTGCTCGCATTGAACAAAAATTTAAAGAGTCCAACGCTAGGGTAGATGAAAAATTTTCCGAAATCAATGACCAATTGAAAAGTAACATGGAGGTCATGAAAGAAGAAATTAAAACTCAAGTTGTAGCTCTTCTTAAAGATGACTTCAAAGCCATTCTCCCCACTTCCCAGGCAATTGCTAAAGAGATGGAAGGCTTAAAAACTCAGTTACAGGAATCACATTCACAATTATCTTTAGCCCAGGTTAAAATAGCCTCTATTCAGGAGAACCTTAGAGATACGCTTAAAAATGACATTCAAAGAGTAAACAATGAAGTCAGTCTTATAAAGAGTAAACAGGGAGAGTTTGATAAAAAATTTACATCTCAATTAGATACTACACACACTCAGGTTACGCGTATATGTCGAGACGTATCCGAATTAAAAAAGGACCTCCAAGATGAAGTTAAGGTAGTAGAAGATACTATTAAACAACAGGTGAAGGATGTTAAAACAGAACTACAAGGACAGATAGAAGCCCTTGGTAGTAAAGTCTCTAATTTAGAACTGAAGGATACTCCCTTATTTTCTTCTAGTCTATTAAAAATTAATGAAAACGCAAACATTACCACTATCATCCGAATGACCGTTGAAAAACCTGCTAAATTCTCTGGGAAGGAGGAATACACTGCTAGGGAATTTTTACTCAACACTGAAGAATATTTTCAAGAAAATAAAATCAGTCCTGACCGACAGCTTCGTGTCGTTTCCAAGTTACTAGAGGGACGCGCTCTATCATGGCATTCCGCTTTTAAATCTTGCTTTAACACTTATTCTGAATTCAAGGAAGCTCTATTGAAGCGTTTTTGGAGTTCAGAGACGCAACATTTAATTAAGTTGCAGTTGTATGCTAAAAAGTACAATACTTCTATAAACACATCCCGTTACTCAGATTATTTCATCGGGCAACTTAAGAAGATGCAATTTTTGGATCCACCATTGCCTGAGCAAGAGCTGATCCAGGCGATCACGTTGCAATTCCCAGCCCAAGTTCAGGAGATTTTGGTAGCTGCTAACATACAATCTTTAGAACAGATGGATGGGATACTTCGTAGATTGGACACAGCCCACGCTCAATGTTTACCGAAAGGGAGTAAGACTAAAGAAATGACTACCAGTCCTGTCGCCATTGTGACACAAGGACGTCCAGATCCGGAAGTACCTGAGGAACAGCCTACATCACGAAACACACCTACCCGATATCGAGGGTATAAAGGACGGCCGGACCGAGGGAAAGTGCCATACTAAAATAGATTAACATGGAAAAAGCCAACAGAGGCCCAACAAGTAGAGGATAGGGTTTCTTATTGAGATGAATTGAATAGACGATGGCGAGATACTCAAGAGTACTTGAAAGAACAGCGAAAGGGCGAGGATCAAGAAGGAGCCGCCTCGCTAGAGTATCAGCAAGCCGCTGGTAAGAAAAACGAAACGCCTGCCCCGAACCCTTACACAACGGGTGCAAAAAAATCTCCAATGTTTTCTTAAGAAGATTGCCTGAAAATGGAAGGAGGGAAGAGCCGCTCTGCGTAACTCAGGTACATTATTGGCACGTAGAGGATTCGGAACTACTCCATGAAAACATGACACCGTCTAGGCCAAGAATCCAACGTAGCCTGCCAGTAATCACCATTAGGGTTGGCAATATTAAAGTTATGTCATTGGTAGATTCAGGAGCTCAAGCCTCACTTATTTCAGCTAGACTATTAGAAGTCATAAAGGAGAGACGTGATGTACTTGTGATGCCTGTTTCCCAACTTAGGATCAAAGGGATTGTTCCAGATAAGTGCATTAATGTAAACTACAGGCGTTTATGGAATTCGTCGTGGGACATGTTCAATTTGAGCATGTTTTTCTAGTAATCTCTCAGATGAAATTCAATGTTATCCTTGGATCGGATTTTCTCATCAAATATGGAGGAGTGATCGATTACACAGCAAATGTCATTACATTTTATAACGTTGACCCTGTAGAATTACAGCTGATCGAAGGAGACGACGGTCGGATACAAGGGATAGATACCCCGCAAGAAGAATTCGATGGTGGAAATAGCGATGCTGCACCAGTCGGAGATGAAGAGGGTGATCCCAAAGAAGTGGGACCCGTCGAAGATGTACCCCTGATAGATGAGATGTACGACGACGGTCCAGACTATGTCACCTCCGTATCAGTGTGATTGAAGACCCAGTGGCCAACAAAGACGTTGCGGATTCAGTCAAGGAAATCTTCGAAACTTATCCAGACGTGTTCAATGATAAACCCGGAGAGATCCGAGATTTTAAATATCATTTGGATGTCAAGGATACTTCCACTTATAAAAAACGTCCCTATTCCATAGTATGGAGATGCACAGCATAAGCAAGAACACACATCATGGATCCATCGAAGGCATATATAATGCTTCTAGCCTAAAAGCATACTTCGAGAGAGAAGCCTAAAGAAAATCCTTGTCGAATTTTCTTTGCACTAAGAGGGGGGGACATGTACAGGGAACACCGCTACGACAGAAGTCCGAAGTATGTTTGTTGAACTTCGCGCGAGATGGAAGGTAGGCAGCCCGCCGAACGCAGTGACGTACCCAGCGAGTGACGTGGCCGCCGTAAGCCAGCTATCCGCTACCATATATGGTAATGTTCCAGCTCATCCTCAAAAGTACATTTCGAGCTACTTTATCGCTATTTTGACACTGCCATCTTAAAAGCCTTTACAATGGACATCATCTCTTAAGATTTCAAGAAAATCCACCGAGTGTTATAGAAGTTATAAGAGTAGATAGTACCCGAGTTCTAGACACTTCCATGCGAACGTGTATAAAAGGAGGCCCACCCGACCTACGAATTCAGTGTCTGTCACTCCGCCGTCTCTGTGACACGGGTGACGGGAGAAGTATTGTGCGTGTCGAACTTCTAGTCGACAGTCTGCGAAATCCAAGTTCGGTATTTTCTCTAAGTGTTGTATCAGGACTTTATCATATTCTTGAAGTGCCTGAATGGGACTTTATTTTTGAGAGCATCGTATTGGAACTTTGTCGTATTGACACATTGGAACTTAGTTTTTTTTCGTGTGTCGTGATTGGACTTTGATATTTTCTTAAAGTGCCATATAGGAACTTTGTTTTTTTTTCTGAAGCGTCTCATTGGAGCTTAGTTATTTTCGCCAAGTGTCGCGATAAGACTTTATTGTTTTCTTAAGGTGACGTACTGGAACATTGTCATCGGAACTTTATTTTCTTCGAGTGTCGTGTTGGGACTTTAATATTTCGACACGTTGGAACTTTATTTTCTTCGAGTGTCGTGTTGGGACTTTAACATTTTGGCACATTGGAACTTTGTTATTTCTACACATTGGAACTTTTTTTTGAAGTGCCACATAGGGACTTACTTATTCGATGACGATTGAAAGGACTTTGAATTTTCACGAGTGTTGTGTACCGCATTGAACTTACGTTTCGAACTTATTCGAACTTGTATTTTTGAATCAATTTCTGGAACATTGAAACTTTCCGAGCGTGTAGGATGAACTTGTGCCCTACCAACATAAACTTACGTGTAAACGATGTGACTTGTTTTCTCAAGTGCCTCATTGAATTTACGCCTTGTAAAGACTATGAAACTTAGGGGACATAAAATATTACGTTTAATCGTGAAATATGCAATACTTTCCAAGTGCTGCACAGGGACTTATGTTTTGATTCTTAAAGACTGTGACAATTCAGAATACGCAAATCGCGTTCCCAAAAAGCCTAGAACTTTCCAGTGTTTTGAGTGATCCATAATTTATGAAGTCAGACTTTTTCTTTCAAATATTATTTTCTTTAATGGCTATTCACTTCGCCTATTAATGCAACAGGACAGTTTCCGAGTGCTACTTATTCAGTTCATTGCCAATATGTTTTAAATCTTCAGAACTATGCATTTAGGACTGCAGTGACAGTAATCCTCTAGAACATTCTGACTTATAGTGAGCTCGCATTATGAACTTGCATTTCTACCAGTACTTGTTCTTCGAGTGATTATTCCAGAACGTTTTGATTTAATATCTAGAGTGCAGTAACCATAATTAAAAGGTCATATCTGTTCAGACAGTTCCCTGAATGTGTGGAACGCCGTGCAGGAAATTCAAGTGTGAATTACGTCTCGAATCGAACCCAGGAACGTGTGCCAATCTTCGTGACATTTCAGAACGTCGGGACATTCCAGAACGTCGAGATTTCCAGAACGTCGAGACACTTCCAGAACCTCCAGACATTCCAGAACTCCTCATCCGAGCAGGTGTGGTCCCTGCCCAGTCGATGTCCAGCACCATCCCAGGACTTGGAGGTACCAACCAGCCACGACACTTCCACGCTGCTGTACGAAGGTGATATGAACTTGCTTTTGATGATCAATAAACTCAATTTATCAACATAATCTCTCAAATTGATAACTATCCCCCTCTCTGTACCAGCTCCAATGATAAAGCCACTCCCTAGGTTAAGAATCATGCTCGTTCATTTAATATCAAGCGCCTTAAAGATATGAACACATTTTTACGGGTACAATATATATATATATATATATATATCTATATATATATATATATATATACACACAATTCGCTGGGGCCATCAAGGACCACGATAAGTCTTGTTGCATTTGACACTGAACTTGGCCTTCTTTAGAGCCCAAATTACCCTCATTCTTTGTGTGTGGGCCTGCTTACGCTCCTCTGTCCGAGGGGCACCGTGTCTTTTCTTCGGTTGCTCGTCTCGGTTTAGCCCGTTCGTCAATATTTTCTTGCGGAAGAGATCTCTGTTAAGGGCGTTTTCAGCTGAGATATGTAGCATTTGCAGGTCTTCTTTGGTATTTCTAAACCAGGGAATTGTGGTTTTGGGGTTTGAATAAAAAAAGTGAAAGATTTCTTTAGTTAACTTTCTTCCGTCCATTCTTTTCAGATGACCGTAAAATCGTGCCAGTCTTTTTCTGATTGTGTCGGTAATTTTCTTTATTTTGCTGTAGACTTCCTCGTTGGATATCTTTTGATGGATTCCATTTCTGTACTTTGATCCCAAGATTCCTCTCACAATTTTGCGTTCTTTTTTCTCCAGTTCTTCAGGGAGTCCTTTGTTGGCATTTAGAGACAGGGTTTCGGCTGCATATAGAACTACTGGCTTCAGAACTGTTTCATAGTGACGTATCTGGGTGTTTTGGGAAAGACATTTTTGTTGTAGATTGTGCGGGATGTTTGGTAGGCTATTTCCAGTTCGCGTACTCGCTCCTGAAGTGCTTCTTTGTCCAGTCCATTTTTCATGATTATCTCACCCAGGTATTTGAATTTGTCTATTCGGATGATGTCCCCGTATTTCGTACGGAGTTTTGGTGGAGCCTCTTTGATGTTAGTCATTACTTCTGTTTTCTCAAACGATATCTGCAAACCAGTTTGTTCGGCAATTTCCTTTAAAATTTCAACTTGAGCTCTAGCGGTTTCTATGTCGTTTGAGAGAACAGCGATATCATCGGCAAATGCTAAGCAGTCTGTTGCGATCCCCTTGGATTTGGTTCCTATTATCAATGCACTGTAGTTGGTTTCCTCTAATCTCACCCGCCAGGTTCTGATGATCTTTTCAAGAACACAGTTGAAGAGTATCGGGGATAGCCCATCACCTTGTCGGACTCCTATTTTGATGTCATATAAATGCGAGAGACATCCGTGGAACTTCACCTTGGATTTTGTATCGGTCAGGGTGGCTCTAATTAAAGCCAGCAGTTTCAAATCAACTCCAAATTCATTTAAGATGTTTAGCAGGACTTCCCGGTCAATGGAGTCGTACGCTTTCTTAAAGTCCACAAAGACAGACACATACTGCTTGGAACTTAGTGTACAATATCTGATAATCGTTTTGAGATTTTGGATCTGTTCGGCTGTTGAGCGACCTTTTCTGAACCCTCCTTGGTATTCACCTATTTGATGTTCGACTTGTGCTTCCAAACGCTCCAGGATGGCAAGTGATAGAATTTTGTAAGTCACGGGTACACGGGTAGCAAAGATATTCCTCTGTAGTTGTTGATGTTCTTCATGCTGCCTTTTTTGTGTAATGGATGGATCAAAGCTATTTTCCAATCTTCGGGTAGGGTCTCCTTGTTCCAAATTTCTTCTATTTGCTTTTGCAAGATATCAAGTGGTTCCTCTGGGGCATATTTCCATAGTTCTGCTACTACTGAGTCTTCCCCCGGCGCTTTGTTATTTTTGAGACGGGCAATGTGGCGCTTGATTTCATCTCTGTCGGGTGGTCTGGAATCTGGGTACCTGAGTAAGGGTTCCTTGGTCTCAATGGGGTTTTGCGGTCTAGAGCAATTAAATAAATTCTTGAAGTAGTCTGCCAGAATGCTGCAATTTTCTTCATTTGACGTCGCCAGTGTGTCGTCCTTTCGCTCAAAGCATAGGGATGGTGGTTTATAGCCAGTGAGTTTGCGTTTGAAGGCCCTGTAGTACTGTCTGCTTTCATTCTTCCTAAAGTTTTGTTCTACCTTTTCAATGAGAGATTTTTCGTATTTACGTTTCTCAGTTCTGAACACCCTAGCTGCTTGGGCACGTTGGGTTTTGTAGGCTTCCCAATCATTTTCTGATTTCGTAGAGTAGTACTGTTTCCACGCATTGAGTCTTTCTTGGAGGACTGATTCGCAGGTACCATTCCACCAGGCATGATTTTTTGCTTCTCTTGATTTCTGCAACGTCTTTGGCGGCCTCAATAAGGAGACTTTTGGCGTTGTTAAAGTCACAGTTATTTGGTCTAGCCTTCTCCTGGAACTCCTCGACCCTTTGCCGAAGTTTATCATTGTCGAAGAGTGTGATCTGTTTGGTCGTCTTCCTTGTGTTTGCGGGAATTGGTTTGAATTTGATAAGAGACATATAGTGATCTGAGGCCACATTGATGCCTTTCTTTACTTTGACATTCATAATCTCAGGGCTGTTTCTCCTGGAGATTGCAACATGATCAATTTGGAACTCTCCGAAAGTTTGGAAGGGAGAACGCCAAGTCATTTGCTTTCTGGGTAGATGGCGAAAATGGGTCGACATGACCTGCAGGTTGTGATTTTCGCAAATGGACACCAGTCTCTTGCCATTGGGATTGGTTCTTTTGTGAGCAGGGTAATTTCCTATAACTTTCTTGTACTTCTGTTCATGACCTAGTTGGGCATTGAAGTCACCCAAAAGAAGCTTGACATGGTGTTTGGGGATTTCGTTTAATTTTTCATCCAGTAGGTCCCAGAAATTATTAACTTCGTCTGGAACAGACTTGTTCTTATCGTTTGTAGGAGCATGTGAGTTAACTAGGGCGTAGGTTTTGTTTGCGCATTTAATTGTGAGTATAGACAATCTGTCATTCACAGGTTCGAAATTTGCAACCTATTTAAGGATCTTGGTTCTAACAGCAAACGCGGTTCCAAGCATCACAGCTCCATTGAGGGTTCCTCTTTGCGCTTTGCTCTTGAAAAATCGGTAGCCTTCGGATTCAAAAATCTCTTCATCTGGGTACCTTGTTTCCTGTAGGGCCATTATGGATATCTAATCTTCGTGAAGAGCTTTGGTAAGGGTTTTCAGCTTGCCAGTTTGTGTAAGTGAATTTATGTTGAAAGTCGCTAGAAAGATTTTAGATTTTGGCCTGAGTTTTTGACTCTTCGTGGTACACCGAGTCGCTCCGACTCGTCTCTTGCATGATGTCGAGTCTCCCCCAGAATCCGAATGAGACTCGTGCGCCGTGGCGTTCACGACGAGGGATTTATCCGAAGATTTACCCCCTGGGGTATGTTTCTTGAAATGTTGTGCCATCATGCTTTTTGACTTGACTTTGCTTTGGACGGGTACCCATCCTTTTACAACTAGGGTTGTTAGCCCTAGAGGTTGCCTCAAGATGTTTTCTGGCTTCTGGTCATTTACCAGTCTTCGCCGTAACCCAGGCAAGGGACCAGTTCTTTTTTCACGGTGGTATTTTATTTCCCTACTACCCTCTGACTCTGCTGGCCGCAGAGCCAGCGAGGTTCCCCAATTCCAATGGGACGCGCCCGATGGAGGTAACTGGTAAATCCCCACACGGGTGATTATAATAATTATTATTATTATTATTATAATAGTAATAATAATCAGAAAATAATAATAATAATAGTAAACAAAAAACTAAATCAAAACAACTAATCTGGCCCTACCCTGACCTTGCATTCACCACATGACTGTACACTCCACATGACCTTCACAACAGATTATGCTGCAAGAACCGCTGACTGTACATTACAACAGTTTCGGCTCACGCCCTTGTAATCACTACTGATTACTCCGCATTATTTGTTTCATGACTTAAATCCTCTGGATTCAAGTAAACCAAATGACAACAATTGCGAACCATCTTCCATATCGCAATCGGTAAGGCATCTACATTCCAAGATACCAAAACATTTACTCGCTCACTACCTAGCCACCTAAACAACCTTTGTTATCACTTAGTCTTACTTAGCCTCCATGCTCGAATTCAAACTACTTCACTATAGCCACATCACTCACACTTCACTAACTAAATTTTCCACAAACTCTAACGATTAAATATCCTCCTACTCTTAACCACTTCTCCTTTACATCCTGACATATCGTCCTATACCCCTTCCTCTTCAATTTTTTCACACAGGAATTTTTTACCACACATAAATTCCTGTTCAGTTCTCCTCCGTTTTCCCATTCCTTAATAATCCACCTTATAATACCCTGATCATCCCCTTTACCTAGAATTTTCCGTTTTTTGGCACTCAGTAAACTATTTCTAATCTTATTTGTTTCTTCACACTCACCTAATAAGTGAAAATAACCGTTCTCAACCTATCAACGTATATAATATTAATCCCCGTTACTTCCTCAACTTTATGTAAAACACTAAGGGAACCTCTTAATCTACTTTCGGCCACTAATTTCTGCCTACCGAGATCTCTAATCCTCCTTACCCATACCTTCATCTCTATAGCTTCTGTTTTCGTCCACACCTCTTCCCACATGTACCCCAAGCCTATCATCTCCAAGTATCCCTTCATTTTATCTAGCCAGCATCCCTTATATATACTCTTCCGTTGTTGTTCTTACGCGGCCTGTAATACCCTCCCTCCTTCCTGTCTTTTCAAATTCATCCAATATCTAACTATTTTTCACACACTCAGATTCTAAATCCTCCCCACACATTAGTTCCACCCCTGCATTGGCTGTGCACATCGGGAGTCCCATCACCATCTTACGAAATTAGTAATAATTCGACTTAACCCAACTCTTTTGTCATCCAACCCCCAAACTTCAGCGCCATACAATACGCTCCCGAAAATCACCGATCTTAAAACTAACCTCAGGGTTTTATAATTGATACCCGGATATTCCCCTAGCAAGTTTTTGACTGAAGCTAGGGCGGCCAACCTTCTGTTCCTCGCCCTCTTAATATGATCATTCCAGGTGCCTTTACTATTAATAATGACTCCTAGATATTCTAACTTGCTTACCAGTTCCAACCTTTCTCCCTGCACAACCCATTTCTCACCATCCTTTCTTCCTTTGTGTGCCTGGGCTATTAGCATTTTAGATTTCTTCCCATTAATTTTCAGGACCCATTTCTTTGAAAAATCCGACACTGCATTTAAAGCCTTTTGCATCCCCCCTGGGGTTAGAGTAATCAAAATCGCATCATCAGCAAAAATCAATCCTGGGACCTCCTCCCCATTAATTACAGGTACTGCCCAATTGCTTGCCCCATGCCCCTCCAAGATAACGTTAATAAATAAAATAAACAAAATTGGCGATAATTTGCACCCTGCTTTAATTCCACCCTGGACTCTAATGGTCTGCTCAACCTATCGTCTCCAATTTTACACAGAACCTGACTACCCTATATATCCCCTCTACTGCCCACATCATCTTTCCCGAAGCCACCAACATTCTCAGTTTCTCTAGTAGAGCTTCCCTATCCAACTTATCAAGCGCCTTTTCAAAATCGATTGCCGCCACATACACCTTCTTTCTTGACAGGCTCCTATGCTTTTCCAGAACTGTCATCATTATCATTATATTATCAACTGCTCTTTTCTTCCTTCTAAATTCTCCTTGGAAATCAGACAATACTTAATTCTTTTCTGCCCATTCACCCAACCTGTTCGCCAACACCCCTGTGTAAATTTTACTTAACCCTAGAACTGCTGCAGGTTTACCTGTCAAGTGCTGTAGCAAATTCCCATAAAGCACACACTAAAAGAATTTGGTACCTGTAAGCGGACTGTAATCATAAAATATAACTTATCATACATGAATAGAAAGCTGAAAGACTGTTCTATATTATCTTGATAGAGGTGAATCATTCAGAGTCATCAGTTTGAAATAATGATAAAAAATATTTTATAAAAAAGTATAAAAAATATATATTGACTTTTCTGCTCTAGAAAACCATATTGTCAAGTTAAATGTATATCAGAGACATCATAAATAAAAACTTCACAGTTTTTGTTACTATTTCAAAAACTATCTTTAAATTTTTCCTGTTAATTACTAACATAGAAAATTAATTTTTAAAATATGACATTTCTCGATTTTGCACATACATGAGAAATACACCTTCTGCCTTTTCCTTATGTCAGTTTCTTTCTGCCTGTGTTATGATCAAAGTGTTTGTAACACCCTACACAAATACCAACATTACAACTCAAACATCCATAATTAGATCTTCTTACTTTTTTGTTATCTCCGTTATTGCACACCACACACTTTCGCTGACGTTTATTTCCTAACTTTTCAATTGTGTGGGAATTCACCGATGCGTTTAGTGGGGTATCATCCTCTTCATTTTAAGCACTACACAGTGATTCTATAAGATGCACCATAAAATCATACCTAGGCATAAGAACATTGTCATCGGTGTTTTTACTGTACAATACATATGAATTCAACACTGCCTTGTCTATCAAGTGAAAAAAAAGTTTGTACCAGTTCCTATGACTAGACCGCTCTGAGGACACATGATCAATATTCTGATCAGATACATCAACTCCCCTCATTCCTGTTGTGTATTCACTGACCACTGCTGGCATAGAAATTTCAGCCCCTTTGGATGAACGACGTTTAGCTAAATTATTTATCGCTGGACGTGCTGTAGAAATTACTGTCAGGGGTTTCTTCTCTGATTTTTTCTCTCTCCACGCACCAAAAAACACAGGGCCACTTCTTTTATGCAAAATTTGTCCTGGTTGCAATTTTAAATTCTTTGCCGCACCAGGAAGATTTTTTTCTGTTGCTGCGAACTGTACCTGTGAGTAGAGTTTTCTTCTCCCAAAGAGCCAAAGCTAGCGCAATAGATGTTTACCAGTTGTCAACAATTATATGATACCCCTTCCAAAATATATTTCCTAAGGAATTCAGTAAATTCATTACGACATCAAAACTTAAACCTTTTTCACTCGATTTTGGGCCCCCAGATTTGACAGGCGAATATACACTGAACTGCAGAGTGTAATACGAACCAGGCTCACATACCTTGAAGAGTTTTATGCCCTACTGATGATGATGTTTGTTTGGTAAATATTGTATTAATTTAGACCTGTTCTTTGTACCTACTAATGTTTCATCAATACTTAGAACTTTTCCAGGAATGTAGTGTCTTTTGAAATATGCATTGAAATGATCAATTGCAGACCTAGTTTTGAACAGGGGATCATATCCTGGATCACCTGGTTTCTTGCTACAGCTGTTGTCTGCTAAATGAAAAAATCTATTTATGAGCAAGAACATGTCACGGGGCATTACTTTTCTAAAATAGGGTGTGTTCTCACTGGGATATTGTGTTCTCCAATAACGAAAAATATTCTTTTTTTTGCTAGGGGCTTTACGTCGCACCGACACAGATAGGTCTTATGGCGACGATGGAATAGGAAAGGCCTAGGAGTTGGAAGGAAGCGGCCGTGGCCTTAATTAAGGTACAGCCCCAGCATTTGCCTGGTGTGAAAATGGGAAACCACGGAAAACCATCTTCAGGGCTGCCGATAGTGGGATTCAAACCTACTATCTCCCGGATGCAAGCTCACAGCCGCGCGCCATCTTCTTCTTTAGTAGACCCATATTGAGAACAAGTCCAATAAAACGTTTCAACTGTGCAATATTCACACCACCTTCAGGCCACAAACGAAACCTACTCTTTCGTTGCAGAACACCTAATTTATGTAGATATTGATCAGCATATCTGTTAGTCTCTTCAACGAGAAGTCTCCAAAAACCAAGTGTGAGAAACAGATTGAAGTACATAATCGGCGCGGAATTACGGGGAGGCAAGTTCACAGGGCCGGGATGATGAACGACAAATGGTACATTGTTACCTGGAAAATCACTTTCATCGGGTTGTATATCAGTCCAGTTCACACTTACGCCTTCACGGCTAACATTAGGCATGTTTACATTGTCTATAGGAACATGATCACTATCGCTTGCATTGAGGGCGATTTCCATAACTTGCGGGACATCCTGTTCGCCGGTATCACTGCAACTGCTTTCACCATCTTCATTTTCATACGAATCCACACAATAATCACTATCATCGTCCGTACTATCACACGAATCGTCAGAAATCAAGCGCTTGATTTCTGAGTCGTCCACGTAGTTGGCTGCCATTTTGCTCAATGCAACCTCAATGTCAACATGAAAGTACTTCCACTTCTGCAGTCAAATAATAGACTGTATATTGTCATTTGTTTGCCAAAGGCTTTCGCTACGAAAGATAACAGCATCGGGAACCAACATGGCTTGAAATTACTGCCATGTGTTGGCTAACAGTAGTACTATATTGGAATTCCCAGACCGTCTCCCAGGGAGACGACCGCACTTGACCAAACAGCACAGCGTCTTCCTGGAAGACGGTCCGCAGTTCTAGGGTTAAGGAATCTAACAGAGATATTCCTCTATAACTATTCAAACTGTTTTTATTACCCTTCCTCTTATATATTGGACACACAATTCCCGTTTCCCATTCCTTCGGGTACTTCCCCTGTTCAAGGATCTTATTAAATAAACCACTGCACTCTGCTCTCACCGTTTCTTGCTGCTCACTCTCACTCACCCATTCACTGCTTTGATCTTCTGTATCCACACTGCACTGTCCGTTCTCACCTGAGTTGATCTCCTCTCCTTCCTCGTCTTCACTCCTCTTTGTTACTTCTTTCATCCTTCCATCGCACCCTGTCATCTCTCCTCTCTCGGAACTAACGCATTCGTCCATCTCCTTTAGCTTCACCACTGAGTGCTCCCTAACCCATCGTCCGTTAGTCACCACCAACCTCTGACCTCTTACTCGGGCCTTTAGCCCCTGATTTCTCGCTCTCCATAGGTGTCTGTTCAAGATCATCATATTTTTACCTCCTTCCTTTCCCATGTCTCTTTTCACCCCTATTTTCTGCCCTGTAAATTATTACTGCTTCTTATCACAATTTCTGCCGTTAGGGTTGAGAAAATTTTTACCCTAATTGGCCTCCGTCCTTTAGCTTTTCCCACTCTCTCCACATCGTCTATGTCCACTTCACTGAAGTTAATCTTCATCCTATCCCGTATGACCTCTACCAGCTTGGATATCAGGTCGATCTTGCCTTCCCTCTCGCCTTCCTCCACACCATATATAAATATGGCTTTCTTCATTCTCTCCTGCCTGTACCCCTCCGCTTCTCTCTTCATCATCATCACCTCCTCTTCCAGATGTTTCACTTTCCCTCTTAATAATTCAATTTCCTTCTCATTATTGTCCACTCTCCTGTTCGATTCCTCCGTCTTCGTTTCTAGCCATTTCTTCATGTTCCCTATCTCCTTTCTCTGCTCCTCCATCATGTCCTTCATTACCTGTACCTTATCCCATTGACACTTTTCCTGTGTTACCTCACTCACTACTACCTTGAGTGCTGCCAAGTCCTCCATGCTAAATTTTCCGCTGGTATTTGGGCCTGGATTTAATTCCCCCCTTCCCAATAACCAGTAGCACCGTTATCACTGTCACTACCAGCACCGCTTCACCCATTTTCACTCCTTCTTTTCTTAACATCCGTCCATTCTTGGTCTCCTTCTTCAGCTTCACCTGCCATTTCCCAATCGCGGCCCGGTACTGCTCAATACCGACCATGTTCTAAGCACGCACTGCACCACGCGACTTCACTCCACGGTTGCTCAAGCCAGACTGTGATATGTTGAACTAACAAACTCACATTTACTCCTTAATAGTGATGTGAAGATAATTTACTACTTCTACTCTCTATAGATAACTGGTAGAGTGTTGGCCTCCGGTTTCTAAGATAGCAGGTTCAGGGTCGGTAGCGGTAATCGTAATTTTGAAGGGTGGATAAAAGTACATTCGAGACTTCATAATACATAAGAGAGCTCTGTCGTTCGTTAGATATTCACTTAACAAAATTAGATAAACTGATCCACGGAACATCCAACAGAGATGCGGTTTACTCTGCCATCTGGTAGAGTATAACGGAACGTCAAAATGGACGAGCAGGTAGCCTAAATGGCATCCAATTATATTACATCCACACGGTAGTCAAGACCGTACGATTTTTCTTTTTCTTCTTTCTTCGTTATGCCCACTCAAAGAGCGCGTTTCAACTTGTTCGTTGGCCTGATAGTTTTCGCCTTCTTATCGTTCCAAAATCTCTTCATTAATGCACTGTGTATGCACTTTGCGTTCTGTGGACCACTTCCTACCAGTTTTCTTTTTAAGGTTTCTCCACGAACTTCCTATGATGTCGTCCGTGATATTCATTTCATGGATTGTCCGCCTTAGTTTCTTCTACTCAGTTTACTTTGATCTTTTTTGAGTTACATACTTTAAATAACTTTTGGTGAGTCTGTCGCTTTCCATTCTATAGATCTGACCGTAGACCATAGGTTATTTTTATTATTATTACTATTATTAGTGAAAGCCATCTCTACACAGGCAATGAAAGACCTACAAGTGTCGAAGGTCAAAGGTACCACGGTACGTAACGTCGGCGTTATGTGAGATCGATGGTTAGCTCCATGTCAAGCCAGTTTCGCATCCAGGAGTTGATCTGGTACTCACTTGTGGCATATGCCGCGAAAACAGAGTATATATTTACCCTCAACAAGATAGCTACTAATACTAATACTACTACTACTACTCCAACACCACACTGATGAATGTGTCCCTCTCGTCTCGCCCTAACAGAAAGGCTAAAGCATCTGTTCAGAAAGCAGGAGCTTTGTGTTCGATTCGCAAAGACAGTCGCAGTTTCATTTCTTTCGCTTTCTTAGGAAGATCTTCAAAATAATATCTAAATGTAATAAGTATACGGTCGAGTTGATTGGATAAAAAATAGTGCTTTGGCCTTCTGAGACGAAATTGGGGGTTTCTATTCTGGGTCAGAATGCTACTGTTTGAAGGTGCTCAAATACACCAGACTCGTATCGGTGAATTTATCAGCATGTAAGAGAATCGTATGGAACAAAATTCCGATACATTGGCGTCTAGGAAAACCGTGGTACCTAAAACTGAAAGCATTATTATTGTCTCACGAATTCAAATTCATTCTCATTCATTTCGTCTACAAACGACTAAAGCTTGTACTGCCCTACTTTTCACACAAGGGATCCGGATCAATCAAGGAAGCCAGACAAGGCATATCACTCAATCAGATATCCAAGAGACTCTGAAGTACCATATATATTTGTACGATGTATGAACAGAAGACAGTAGTCATGTTCTTTAGAAGGGGAAGAAGGCGAGCAGCGATGGATACATTCAGTTACGAAGGCTCACCTTTAAGAATGTCCGGCTTCATGGATAAATGGTTAGTGTGCTGGCGTTTGGTCAGAGGGGTCCTGGATTCGATTCTTGGCAGGGTCGGGAATTTTAACCATAATTGGTTAATTTCGCTGGCACGGGAGCTGGGTGTATGTGCCGTCTTCATTATCATTTCATCCTAATCAAGACACGCTGGTCACCTACGGGCGTCAAAACAAAAGACCTGCACCTGGCGATCCGAACATGTTCTCGGACACTCCCGGCACTAAAATCCATACACCATTTTTTACCTCTAAGATTTGTAAATACATTCTAATATTTCGGAATGACTTTCCAGACAAGTGGGACTACATTTACAGCTCACATAAAATAAAGACTCTGGCAACAATAACATCATCTTAGTCGACTATCGATCAAAATGTCCTTGAAACTTTTCCGTCTAAAAAGTATACCAATCGTGACCTACGGCATTCCAATATGGACATTCCTGGAAAAGACCTAAATGGGAGAGAAAGGATGAAAGAAATTTTCCTTAAAATAGCACTGTGAGTATCTAAATACGTACACACCCTTAAGACTTTACTGTTTATGCAATAACTCGAGAACTTTTCTTCACTGAGTTGCCTGCAACATTCTAAGACTCTACATTCTACAAAAATATCAAGAGCTGCTACATAAACTAAAAACGAATTAGAAAAAGTCTGGAGTGACTCTTATATAACGGATGCAGTGACAACAGACAATTGGTGCCAAAGTTGCTTCGATCTCAGGCATACAGTGACTCGTGCTGCGGCTCATGGTTTCCATCATAAGGCGTGTGTTGTACTTAGTTTTCACAAACCGAACGATGACTGTGTGTGCCGATGGTGTGAACAAACGTTGAGGTCGTTACCACGCCTTACAGTGCCCGAAGAGGCCTTGTTCTCTCACAAAGCTTAGTAGCGACTTTTTCAAAAGTTATCATTTATTCTTCAAGGAATGTGGCCCTAGTTTACCTAAAATATGTTAGGGATATAGCTTGCAAGACTGCAATATTAAGTTTCATTAATGCACTACCTAGTAGAACAAAATACTCCAATAGTATATTATGCAACAAGCCTATATTGGCAATATTTAAGACACGAGTACGTATGCTTATAAAACGTGCGAGTTGCATACGACTGTTTATGCTCGACGATAATTATAACTGTATTTCTTTTTCATCAATTTCTATCGATGTGTCACTTGACAGTTGAGTTTCCTGAACATAGCACAGACCGTATGCGCTGGGTTATTGATTTTCCGTGAGTGGATCAGAGACCTTGACAATGTCATATGCTTCCAATGCCTTCATAAAAGGTTATCATAACCCAGCTTTATTTCAAATACAATTTGTTTATTGTACAGCTGGTGAAGTGAATTTGTGGGAATGTGCCAAGTGGTTGTCAAATTTTGGAAGTAGAAGGTGCATTGATGTTAATATGTGTGTCCGACATGTTTGATTTTGGAAACAAGGGCGAAGCTAGTGCGTTGAGGGCAGGTGCGATGCTATCCTTAGCTAACTGATTAAACAGCTGTATCATAATGAAAATATGAACTCTCATTAGTGGACAACCTTCATCATAATGAAAAGCTAAACCTTGATTGGTGCAGAACATGTATCATATTGAACTATAATGAGCCTTACTAAGATTCAGTTTTCTGGCATATTTATATTTCACTATCGTCGAGCATAAAGAATATTACAATGAGTTAAAAACCTTACCTAAGAAGCATATAACAGCTGAAGTGCAACACTTTTTCAGAAATATATCAGATACTGGCGGGGAAAAGTTTACATTGCAGTAACTCAGGTGACTTAACAGATGGTTCCTTTTGATAGCACGTAGTGGACAGTAGAAAATGAAAGGAGCCGCTGTTTGTTCTGATTGGCACTTATGAAGTTATCCCTCTAATGATTGTATTTTAAACCATTGAAAACAACTTCTAAATTTACTATTACCAGTGGAAGTATAAACCTGGGTTCGAAGAATTTTGAAGTTAAATGTTGACGTACGGTTGGGAAGAACAATTCCCTTGTGACATGTCCTTCAAGCTATTTGTCCGTACAAAGTTCCAACTCACTTCAATATCATTTCTTAATATCTTCTTCACACGAGATACGGGACACATGGAGAAACTGAAAAGTGCGTCCCATCGAGCTGAGGATCTTGCACACTGTGTGCTTTCCTATTTAATAAAAATAACTAATTTTCGAAAAGAGTGTTCATACATTTTTGCGAAAAATTTTAAATTTTGAAGTTCAGTAAGATTTTACTGGTAATAACTTATTTTGTTTGTCACAGGACCAAGGAGATCCAGTTCAGTCTCCCCACGCTTACACATGCAGCCTCACTGGACGATCTCATGCCTCGTGAAATGGACATAGCTCTGCAGGATACAGAGTTGTTAGTTCCAGCCACAGTTCCACATCCTCAGCGATCAACCCGCTCTAACTCTTTCAGTAAGTACACTCCTGAGCCTAATAAACTGATCATAGTGAGGTGTCTGTAAGCAACAATATATATACCGTATATATTTATAACGTTTACTAAAAACAGCTTTGTCCAGTACGTATGCCCATTCTACTGGACTGATTTGCTTTATTTTTCTTTTATTATCTCCGGAATCACCTGCCGGTTAATCATCAGGCATTGATGGGTCACTGAAGTTCACTCTATCCTCAGGAATCCTAAAATCAAGTCACTGAATGACCTAGCCTATAATAGCAGGCGAATGCGTACCCTAACCCACTATACTTCTGTACTTAGCGGGTTGCATACATTACGAAAATATATCGGCGAAGCAAAATGACCGTGACCAAAGGCAAACCTGCTGTTTCAACCAAACTTGGTACACATATGTCTATACTATCTGGAGAGAAATACTGTGGGAGTAATACACACCTAGCACCACTACGACTGAAGTAGGGAGGGAGTGACAATGAAAAAGTAATCGAAACCTACCTATATCAGTGTCGAATCCATAGTTTTAGGGGTCACTGAGATAAATTGTGATACTCCGGAGAAAATTTAAGTACATGTTCAGCCACCATCGCGATAGAGGGTGAGAAGAGGAGAAAAATGTTCAAAATGGTCGGGATTATGTATATATATGTGTATGTTCCAGGATAGCTCTCGACCAAATTTTTACACATATGACTCACTATATATAGGGAAAATTACCGTGGGGGTTAAGCATCCCTAGCACCGCTACGGTTGTTGGTTGGGAGGGAATGACATGTAAAATGAATCGAAAACGACTAAAATTAGTGTCGAATCAATACTTTAAAGGGTCGATGAGATGAATAGTACACGGTATGCTGTTTTTAGACCAAGTTCAGCCTCCAACGGCATGGGGTGATGAAAACGGTGAAAAAGTAAATGTCCAAAATAATCGAGATTAATGTTGCATCCACAGTTTTCGGGTTCGCTGGGCTGATCGGTGACACTTTCAATGAAAGTTGAAATCGTGTACATCTAGACAAATAAAGTTCTAGGGGGTCCGCTGTGTGTGATTTCGTTTGTTTTGCCAATATTTCAGATATTTATCCAATTTCGGTCAGCTCAGGACCGTATCAGTGGTTTGGTGTCTGTTTGTCTGTTTGTCCGTCTGTTCCATCATCACGGCGAAACGGCTAGATATATCTCGAGCAAACTTTATATATAGAGTACACTCATCCAGGGGAAGGTTTAGATATGCATATGATATAAACATCATTGAATAGAATGTGGGTTTATAGGGAAACCACAACAGTTTTCTTGCATTTTCTCTTATACTATTGATTTCCTGCAAGATCCGTGAATTGCATGCGAAACGTCCTTTATACCCTTTTATATGTATATAACTTCGCTTGGTAACTGCACACTCTTTCCTTTGAGGGAATATTCTTCGTTTCTTGGTAACTGCTTTCTAAACGGTAAGTCATTTCACAAAGCAGATTACACAATTGATGTTCAGTATGGAGATATCTTCAACTTTGGTCCTATGCCTTAATGTCGTATCTAAATTCTTTGTACTTTAGATAGTGCAGCATTTCTCGGTAACAATGAAATCTCTCCAACTCGATTGCGACTGACATTAGGGAAGAGTGCCTGTCGTTATAGTGAAAAACTTCCATCTCTATTTCGAATGGCAGCTGGAAAGTGAACCCGCCGTCATTGTTGAAACTCCGGAACTCGATTGCGAATGGCAGAAGAAAATGTGGCCTCCTATTATTATCTAAATTTTCCCAACGTGCACCTTACATCGGAAACAACGTATGGGGTCGTCCCTGTTTTGTTTCTCGGATAGCGCTATGGGACGTGCAATATAACATAATCTTACTCACTTCGTGCGCAGTAACTTACGTAGAAGTCCGTATACAATGTATAGTACCGTAGAGAAGGACGGGTACATTAGCTAGTCGTATCTACAGGGCGATGTGTAAATACATATAGTTATTACTTATTTTTATTTGAAGGGATCAGTTACTTCCCACATAATATGGGCTACCACAAGGACAAAGTTCCACGTAAAAAAATAATATAAAATTACATTTTTAATTAAACACACAACAATAACTGGAAAACTACAAAATAATTCGTTAAATATCAGTCAGCGTCAGGATAAAGAAATCTACAAAAACTCACCTGACACACAATTAACACGTAATACAAATCCTAAAAGTAGACATTCAAAAAGTATAAACTGGATAGTGCATGGAGTAATTCCATATAAAGACACGTTATCTGACCGTTTGTAAGGAAATAACTGCAGTACCCATCATTGACGGGGCAATCATACAGTTATCTAACTCCCCAGATACTTTCCGCCAATATTCAGGCAGGCGCAGCAGTAATCCCATCTAACGGAGATGAGTGGCAGCAGAAGAGACAAATCAGATTACAACAATGGTCAATTTAATGTTGTTGTTGATCAGTTTTATAAGCTTCGATATTGTAGTCCTTCACATTTAGTCTTCTTCCGACTCTGGGATATAAGGGCATCTAATGTAAAGGCAGTCTTTCCTTCTTTCATGACTTCCTCTTTGTCTCATTCTTCATGCTATCGTCCCTCTACGAGTTTTTTCTCATTTTTATTATGATCTTCATATTTTTCTTTGTCAATACGGACCGATGACTACGCGGTTTTACACCGTAAGACAATCATGACAAAAACCATCGACACTATTAAACAGTATCTTCAAGTAAACAATGCTTGGCGTTGGTAAGGACTAAGCAACAAAAGTATAAATTATTCTGTTATTATAGTCGGTAAGGTAAAAATGTATTAAATGGTCGGAAATTTAATTCTATATAACGTTAGCTATGCACTATTTATCGACGGGACTATTAATAACATGAATATTTGGGAAATAAATTTCAGGCGTTCCTCTAAACTATCATTTCACTCTGTGTGAATAAAGTTATTTATATCCTAGATTGTAGTGAATCATTTCTCGACTTTACGTAACGATTTTAAATTAAATTATCTCGTGATGCCCGTACATACACACACACATGACGGAAAATTTAAAAATGCATTTCCTTATTACTGTGGACACAACCGATACAGAAATGCCATTCATTTTAAATTCTGAGCAATGTACAGACAAAACTCTTATTATATGTAAACTAGCTGTAGCACCCGGCTTTGCCAGGGTAATTAATGAACGTTTATCCCTAAAGATTTGTATTACCTGTTAATTATGTGTGAAGTGAAGTTTTGTAGTATTCCTTATTTAGACTATGATCGATATTTTACGATCTATAATGAAGTTTTAGAGTTATTTATATGTGTTCAATTTCCAGTTTTGGATGATTTAATTTTTTTTGTAAAACTTTGTTCTTGTAGAAGCCCAAATTGACCAGGAAATATTTGATTTCCTCAAAAATAGTATGCGCGTATTTACCCGTCGTTCTATAGATATTGTGTACAAGATTCCAACTGTCATTAAGACTGTCACTGATTAGCCTTCCGACCCCAAAATCTTTGGATGCAGCACTAAATTTGGTGATTTTAGACTATTTACTTTTCACCCCATCTCAGCACCCGTACTAATGGAGGTTGGACGTGGGCTTAAACGGTGTCTAGAGCGTCATAATTCCTCTCTGCGACACATAAACAATAAATCTGACGTTAATATTGATTATTTTAAATTATTTTTGCATGGCATCCCCTCCCATTCCCACCCCCTAGCGTGGGTAGGAATTTCCCACCTCCATAATAACCAAGTTTGGTTAAGAGGTACACCGAAATATACGCACATGTATCCATAATCTCAGTTATTTTTACAGTCACCTTCACCCCTTCTTAACCTCCATTCCCACTGCGGCTGAAGTATAACTTATACGGTATCCACAGTATACAACTAGAAAACTATGGAGTCGACATTTATATCAGTTTATTTCGATTATATTTATATTTCTCCCCTCCCCTAGGGGTGCTTCGTGTGTGTTATCCCCCACAGCAATTTCTCAGATAGTAGGTCATATGCGTACCAAGTTTAATTGAGAGTTATTCTGGAGCATACATACATCCGTAATCTCCGTAATTTTGGATATGTTCTCTTTCACCCCTTCTCACCCATGCCGTTGGGGACCGAACTTGACTTAAACGTCAACGGGATTGCTAGAATTCACCTCAGTAATACCGGAAGCTGTGGATTCTAATTACTATTGGTTGTTTTCAATTATTTTATAATGTATTTCACCGTCTTTCAACCCGCGCCCATAGGGGGTTCTTTTCCCACAGTTTTCTTACCCTAATAGTAAGGCATATGTGTACAATGTTTGGTTGAGAGCTATGCTGGAACATGCGCATGTACATCGATATCCTCGGTCATTTTCGACATTCATTTTCACTCCTTCTAACCCCGTTCCCGATTGGGAATGAACTTTGAGTTAAATGGCATCCAGTGTCACAGTACATCTCAGCTACCCCATAAACTATGGATTCGACATTAATATCGGTCATTTTCGGATATTTTTGTATTTCAGCTCATTCTTTTGGTGGTGCCATGGGTTTATTACTCGTAAAGTAATATTTTCAGATAGTAATTGACATGCGTATCATGTTTTGTTAAGAGCTATGCTCTCTCAGGTGTAATAAGAACAAATTGTGAAATTTTCAGCGAAATCGGTCCAGTAGTGTTTGAGTCTATTCGAGACAGACATATAAACATGCATTGATAGATAGATAGATAGGTGATACGGTTGAGGCGCTGGCCTTTTGACCCCAACTTGGCAGGTTCGATCGTGGCTCAGTCCGGTGGTATTCATTCTGTGATGTTCATTAACAAGGGTCAATCTCGCGTCAGTTCTATTTGTAAATATTTTCCGGTATGGGAATCAATGTTCCATAGCACCAGATGAGATAAATATATTCTATTTTACAAGAGTCTGTCCAGTTCTCGTGAACGAGGTGAACATCTCCTTGAGGAATTTCTCAAATACTGTGTATTCTCCTTTGTTCCAGGCTGCTATGGACTGGGAGTGATCGACCCTGCACTGTACCGAGGCGCTCTAGACCTTGAGGAGGACCTGCAGTTTCCTGAGGGCCATCTCGGTCGCCTCTGGTTCTCTTTGCGTTATGAACCGGCCACGGAGAAACTGCTGGTGTCTTTACTCAAGGCAAAGAACCTGCCGAGCCGCACAGTGGGCACTGTCAACAGTTGTGATCCCTACGTCAGGTAAGTACTCATCTCTCTCTCTTACACTGCGATATATTGGCCAGAATATTGTTCATATTTCTTGTCATATTCCTTTGAAAATCAGTTCAGTTTTATGAATTCTGATCAAGAATAATGAGGTTGAATTAATTAGAGTACTGTAAGTAGTGTTGTTTGTTCTCTCTGAAAATATAAAAGAACCAGCTCGTCGGTGTACGCTATTAGATGATATTGTACTATGTAGCAATAATAGAGAACAGCTCTAGAGGAAAGTGGTCTTAAAATCAGCCGGAATAAGCCTTGGATGAACTGGGAATGAAACTGTTCGGATGGATGGAAACAGGCTCCAGGCAAGGAACAGTTTCGAATACTATGTTAATCTAGATCTAGAAATTACCCGCCGAATTCAGGGTGCCTCGTCTAACTGGAAAAGGTTACCCGGTGTCCTCTGTGACAGTAGATTAAACATGCGAACAAATGGGAGAACCTTTTAATGTGTGGTGAGACCTGCAATGCGTTATGGTGCAGAAACTTGACCAACAGTGCAGCCACAGTGCAAGCGACTGGAAGTGTCTAAAATGAAGATGCTGAGATGGATATGAGGGGTACGAGGAAAGTCCGTATCCAGGACACCATTATACGAGGCAACGTCAAAACGACTGAAATAAATAGAAAGGTCCAAGAAAGACGATTGCTCTGGTATGGCCAGATTATGCTTAGGGAAGATAAATTATGTGGGAAGGAGAATTCTTGGCATGGAGGTGGACGGTAGAGCAGAGGAAGATGGAAGGATTGTGTGCGGGATGATCATAGGGAAAAGAATTTAAGAGAAAATGCTATTCGAGACAGAGGGAAATGGAAAGGACTTGTTAGAAACTTCGACACCGCATGAACGGGAAAATGCGAAGAAGAATAATAATAATAAGAAGAAGTGTTGTATGAGAGGTTTCCAATTGGAGAGCAAACCATTCGCCCGATAAGTAATATTCCACAAGTAATTATAATATTCATTCCTCAGAAGTTCATCTAGAAACATCATTATTTTATTCAGTAAGAAGTCAACCCAAGTCAAGGTGGGGAAATATAATATGAATCTTGGCATTGTAGCCTACTGCTTTACTGATAAATCATTAGAATGATTTAACCCTAGAACTGTGGACCGTCTTTCTGGAATATGGTGGGTGCACTGTTTCGTCAAGTTCGATCGTCTTTCTGAGAGACGGTGTCATTCTTCCGCCGTAGATTTATAACCGGCCACCACTAATATAAATATCGGATCAAAACTGATACTTTTATCTTCACTTCTTAAAATCTTTGAAAATTTTTTAAGCAACGGTCTGGATAAGTTTATTTAGCTGTAGAAGTGAAAGTACTTTAGTATGTACTTTGATCAAGATGGCAGCCCGCTTTGTTGACGGTTCTGAAATCAAGGGTTTGTTTTCGAAGATCTTAGTGACAGTACTGATGGTGAGAGTGGTCACTGTGTTAATTCTGACGAGGAAATTATTCCTGAATGTACTGAAAGTAACAGCGAAGTACAAGGTACTCGGAAGTGATGGGAAATTCCAATAACCGGAATGAGTTTCAAGTCGGTGCAGGATATGTTATTATTGGCAGTACATCAATATTTGAAGTAACCAGTGAAGGGATAAGTGTGAACTGTTGATATTTGAGTAGATTCTTACAAGGACTTGGATTACAACACAAAGAAGAAAGAAACTGACCTAAGATAACCTGTAGGCTAGAAATTCGTGAAAAGATCTGAAAATCCGTTTCGAGAAAAATGCATTTTTGTTAGCATTCGAAATGAAAAGTGAAGAACTGTGGGAGAATATGTAAGAACATACTTGAGTGTTTCAAAATATAATGTTTTAGGAATATTTGTTATCTGTCGGAAATGTTTACCTTAGAGGAAAATATTTCAACAATTCCCTTTGTTAAAAAAATATAAATATATTTTACGATAGAAATAGTGACAATGTTTTCTTATTATTTCTGTTATCTTCATATAGATCAGTCTTTCAGCTTTATATTGGTGTATAATGTGGATTTATTAGGATTAATATGTTATTACAGGCTTGATTTATTTCCATGGTTCATATTGAGAAAAATAACTTCAGCATTAGACAAATACACTTGCAGCAGTTCTATGGCTAAAAAGATATACGTATCTACTGTCCTCCGTCAAGTGAGGCTGAAAAACACGATTTCTTCATATAATTTCCCGATTTAATATCAAGATCATTTCATAAGAACTGTCTAAAATACTTTCGAAAAGAACTGTCCATTTTCAGATGTTCAAAGTTAAAATTTTCATGAGAATATTAATATCTTGTGCACGTGTCTTCTCAAAATTCAATGATTCCTGCCTAAGTAATTTCGAATGCTTTAATTGCTGTAAATGATTGCGGAGAAGAATTAGACCATCAGGTTCGAAATTTGTAGTAGCCTACTTAGCAGATGAAAAATATAAATTTTAATCACTATATAACGAAGGATTCATAATGTTTTCTCGCAATAACTTACAGCTATGGAAAACCTCCATCAACTTTATTTTGGAAATATTCTGGAATCTAAAAAAATGAAAGATGTTCAGGAAGTCATAAGCGGTTTAAAAAAGGTCATTATTTGCAAACTAGTGGGGTGAAAGTTTGCATCAAATGAGAGATTTTTACGTGCTAGTGATTATTATCTTTCAGAGCATGTTGAAAGCTCCTGTAACCAGTTGAACGAAATACTTTCGATATTTGGTTCATTACGCTTTTCTTCAATTTTCTTTTCAGTTTATTTCCTTGTGTGGGCCACACGCATCCCTTGATTAGAAACATACTCTTTATAAATTGCCCTAACTTTAATAATTCTTTTACCGAGCTCGATAGCTGCAGTGTCCGACTCGTTGGCTGAATGGTCAGCGTACTGGCCTTCGGTTCAGAGGGTCCTGGGTTCGATTTTCGGCTGGGTCGGGGATTTTAACCTTAATTGGTTAATTCCAATGGCCCGGGGGCTGGGTGTGTGTGGCGTATTGAACATTATAAATCATCCTAGGTAGGACCCTCATTTTCACAGAAATGCAGGTCACCTAATAGGCCGTCTACTAGAAAAGACCTGCACCAGGCATCTCCGGAGGCCATACGCCATTATTATTATTATTATTATTATTATTATTATTATTATTATTATTATTATTATTACTATTATTATTATAGCTGCAGTCGCTTAAGTGCGGCCAATATCCAGTATTCGGGAGATAGTGGGTTCGAGCCCCACTGTCGGCAGCCCTGAAGATGGTTTTCCGTGGTTTCCCATTTTCACACCAGGCAAATGCTGGGGCTGTACCTTAATTAAGGCCACGGCCACTTCCCTCCAACTCCTAGCTCTTCCCTCTCCCGTCGTCGCCGCAAGACCTATCTGTGTCGGTGCGACGTTAAACCACTAGCAAAAAAAAAAAAATCTTTTTCTTCCCGGGTATATTGGGAGAATTGTTGTATTCTTGATGAATTCAATGTTTATGTTTCTGTTGCCCATCGAAGTCGGCGACCCTCCACATTCAGTTGAAAGGCAGTCTTTGCAACTGAGGTTTCAGTGCTACGGAGTGCATGCCCATACCATTACAGACGTGCTTTACGCATTTTCTCTGTGATTGGGGCAACCTTGAATTGCTTCCGCACATCGTTCCTGTTATGGTCCAGTGCACGATTTCACACACTTTTTGTCCCTGAGGCCCCTGAGAATATCGTTTGCATATCATGTACCCCTTAGCCACAGAAGACAATGCTACATTCAGTGAACAACAACAAAGAAATTGTAATGATACCATGTATGATTTTATTCGTGTGATTTAGGACAAATGTAGGCCTGTTAACGTTATTTGAAAATTTAACTTCATTTTCATAAAAATACTTTACAAATGCAGAGAAATTATAAAACTATGTCCGGATCTGGAAACTTACTTGAGAAAATTCCCTTGTTGCGTTTGTTGGGTCAATGGGACGGATGGTGCTGTTTTCCAAAGACCAGGCGTTCTACAAGCGTAGTCACTGGAACCGAAAATCAGCCTCTGAATTAGCTGTGTATCTGTATCTCGTTTTCATTTGTGTGAGAGCAGAAAAAGTGCACTCACACAGATATGCTGTCATGAAAGGCATTAAACGCAATATTGCCTTTCTAGGTTATAGAGGATATCACGGACCCAAAAGACGATCAGAGACGTGGGGTTGTAGAACATTCACGGAACTTCCTGGAGTAAACATGCATCTGCATCTGATTCTCCACCCATATCTCACTTCAATTTATTTTTCACTCTCCCTCTGCCAAGAATCTTTGGTTAGTTGATCTTCCTCAAGACAGGGCAGTTAATATTCAGTTTCTCAGAAGGGATTTCAGATCCACGAGATGTTCTCAACCAGAGACGGAAAATATGGTCTGAGTGTGGATACTAGCAATTCCAAGTGTCTCACAATTGAACCACTTACAATGCCTTGTAGTACCACATTTCTTCTTTTTCCGCTGCTGACTTGTACCATCTATCGGCCAATTTAAGGGTTACGTATACTGTAGGACGTAAATTATACAACAGTCAAGACATACTTCGTAAATTCAGTATAATAGTCTACGAATTGTGTGCCTACAATAAAATTTCACTCTTCAAATACATTATGATTACTTTATTATATTTGTCCGACTCGTTGGCTGAATGGTCAGCGTACTGGCCTTCGGTTCAGAGGGTCCCGGGTTCGATTCCCGGCCGGGTCGGGGATTTTAACCATCGTTGGTTAATTCCAATGGCCCGGGGGCTGGGTGTTTGTGCTGTCCCCAACATCCCTGCAACTCACACACCACACACAACACCATCCTCCACCACAATAACACGCAGTTGCCTACACATGGCAGATGCCGCCCACCCTCATCGGAGGGTCTGCCTTACAAGGGCTGCACTCGGCTAGAAATAGCCACACGAAATTATTATACTTTATTATTGCGGACCTCTTGGATTATCGCCGCGGCCCCCAAGGGATCGAGGACCAGACATTGAGAATTTCTGGTCTGGTGTAATCAAGCCACTGGTCCACGGCAGTATCTTCATTTCTATTGCATGAAGTACCTGTTCATGCTTCGATCTTGTAGGCCAGCGTTGAGCTCCGTAAAGGATTGCTGTGCCTTAGACTTTACATGTTAGATTCATTGGAATGTCGTTGTTGCACAGGACTTGGTGCCATTTCATCTTGACATCTGGAGTCGTATTGTAGTCCGAAGTGATGCATGACCATAGCAATATGAACTGCATCATTTTATCAGGCTCAACAGGCAGTGTTCGTACCAACAGATTGGTCACTACATTCCAGATTTCATTTCATCCTTAAATCTTCGAGAAGCATCGTCCACTATTCACGGTACTAATTTATCGCAGGAGAAAATTACTTTAAAATGGCTATGTTTAGACAATGTTACATGATTGTACAATTACAAGAATATGTTAATATTCTCTTCTTAAGATTACAGGAGAAAATCACCAAAAGGTATTAGATCTTTTCAAAATGTGTCTCCTTAACATAAAAGTGGTTACAAACAATACAATAAAATACAATTAAAAGTGCAAACATGAATAAAATCATGTTTTATCCAATCTTCTCCTGTAAATATTGTGTGTGAGTTCATTCATGGTGTTAATATTGCTTTTATTTTAAATATCCTAACAGTTTGAACCCTATTTCGCATGAGTATTATACCCTACAGTGCGAAATAAACGGATCAAACACATGAAACAATAGTGGGTTATATAACTTACCTGCTTACCTGTCCATAAAACAAATTACACCAGCAGAGCTGCAACCGGCGAATGGGCATTTCGGGTTCTTGTGACGAGAGTATAATTGGATAGGGATATTACTCTAATAATCTAATTTCGTAAATGAGGAACTCTGTAGTATTTAGCTATTTAATTGGCAAAGCATAGTCAGTTCATATATCTTTGTTGTAACAATACTTCTTTACAATATTACACACCCGTGGTGCGAAGATAAAATGCCATAAACGGCTTACATTTATAAATTACAAGGATAAAAATAAAAACGATGTCGACGTGCTGACAGATGGATGAATGAACCAACTAGAAAGTCGGTGAACCTCACCATTGGACCTACAAAATAAAACATGGTGCTGGGATTAGGGACGTTTCGCAGAAATAAATTTACTATTAAGGTTCTCTTATATTTGGGAGATATTTACATACAAACAGAAACACTAAACTCTATAAAAGACAACTAAAATAAAACCGAACACTGAAGATACTTGTTGCCCGATTTCATATAAAAATCATAGGGATGTGAACTCACATCCTCTGGGTAAACTTCATAATTACCAGACCATCTAATAATTAATATCGAATCTACTAGTATACAAAGATAACACATATTATATACACATAAATGTGAACCAGCAAGAAGAAAGAAAAAATCTCTGTCAAACAAATACATCTCTTCTGAAAGGAGAAGAAACGAGCTACTGCATGCTTTTTAAAAATGGCTGTCACCCCTAGGGGCGATAATTGTGCCAATGACCTGAAGTCGTCAGGAGGGCGAGGAACTCTCAGACACACACAAAATAATAGTAAACAGAGGCTAACACCGACCATGCCCCGGCTGCTTTCTTTGTCTCCAAACTACACAAGAGCGTTACACTTCCATCTTATCTTGACATGCATATG
Source organism: Anabrus simplex (assembly GCF_040414725.1). Classification (NCBI taxonomy): domain Eukaryota; kingdom Metazoa; phylum Arthropoda; class Insecta; order Orthoptera; family Tettigoniidae; genus Anabrus; species Anabrus simplex. Next base: position 801,034,136 of record NC_090265.1, read on the forward strand.
AGCCTCTGCACAACTTATTACGACAAGTAAGGAATCAATTCTCATTCTACATATCTGGCTCTTTTATCAGACCACCTCGATGTCTAATTCATTTCATACAAAGTACTATACTGTACTATTCTCATAAAATCACGACACTGTATACATATGGCGTAACCAGACACCCTCCAGACCCATGGTTCGACTCTATATCTTTGGCAGTGTGAAACATGGTCGAGATTTTGATAACATTGCTTACACTGTGGTTTTAATTTCTCAGCAGAATTTAATCAAATGAAAACATGCAAATAAATCATGCCCAGGCAACATGCACATTCTACGTTACACTGATCTTTCTATCCTTCCTGATAAGAGAGAGTGATAAGCTTTCCAAAATGATCCTTACTTACAACAAAATTTAACCTGAAGACGAAACAGTAGGGAATATTCTGATCTAACGCTAAAATAAACAACCTCAAGTAACTCCTAGCTTTCTTCTCATCCACAAAATAATATAACGCACCCTACTATTCCCTAAATAATGTCTTACATTAAGAACATTAATGATTTAAAAGCCATCTTGATAAATAGCCTGATGGCCTATGATCAAGTCGTATTCTAATTGCCAAGAAGGCTCAACTACTAATATTTACATACTTAATTACCAAATTTCTGCGTAACTGTCGCGAATCCTACCACATGCTTACAAGTCTGGTTCACTTATCTCATATTCGGTGACCTTCTCCTGCCTCCTTCAGAACTCGGCTCTGCCATTTCAGACAAGCATGGTGACGATGTCGACCTGGGACGATCCTCTTGTTCGAATCAGCGTAGGTGGCTCCATTCTGAAGGTGTATTCCCGAAGACCAGCTTGAAGATTTCTTGCACTCGGCCTCGAACTCGTTACGACACTTAATGGAATGAGATGTTAAGTTAATAACCCGCACAGCACAGTCGTTATACAGACGCCCTTTCCTGCATATTCTAGGCAAGTTTGAAACGTACTGAATTTAAGACCTCTTTAATATAATGTTAACAATGAAACCCGCACTGGGGCGTGTCTAGGTTTATTTATACATGAGTTCATAGCCTATTCGTTGAGTTAAACTGATTATTCTAACTCAACTACACACGTGCGTTCTTCTGGAATACAGAAATAATTTCATTTAGCAGATTACAGTCTATTGACGATATAAATCCTACTACGAGCTGACCCGTACCACATCTGTGACGAAGTCTATGCCATAGGCAAAGTTTCAAATCCAATAATTACACGTTCATGACCACACTACGGCGAATCAAATCTCATTTCACCTGAAAACTATTATTCACATATCTACAGTTCAAATGAAATTATCGCAAACACTCCATAAGTAATCTTAGTCTTTGTTTTAGACAATGGTTTATGGCGCAATAACACAGACAGACCCGCGACACGCACCAGCAGCAACCTTACCGTCGAATGAGATGCCTCCCTGACAATCTCTCATCTCTTATAGTGAGCAAAAAGCGAAGCCACGCCGTGTGAATTCCCACCAAACACTCTTGAGTTTGGTATGCAGCCACCCACGGTGGTTAGATTAATAGGAAGTTATCAATCTCGTTACTTATTAATGGCGTTAAACATATCATTAGGTTCCTAAAATTCTGGAGATAATTTTCGTCATTTTATTATACTCGAAAACCCTCAGATAGAGGAAATATCACGCGATTCCTGTGACGTGGTGAACATGACTATTCCCGCTTTAAATGTTGTTAAGGTGAGATGGTACTTCCCAAAACAAAATTCTTATCTCTCTTTCCTTTTCCAACATATCTTCTGTTCCACTCATGCATGGTCACACCCTTCCTCGGGAATCATTCCCAAGATCCCGCATTCTATACTACATCACGCCCTTATACTTAGCATCATGTTGCGCAATATTACAATTGCGTTAGATATCGTCTATTAAGTAATGAACAGAATGGTTCAGTATATTGGGGTTACAGTTTTGATCAGTTTTATTTTTAATTATTGGTCCTTGACACAAAATTAGGAAAGTGAATTATTGAAGATATGGTGAATGAACTTAAGGAACTGTTTGTAGCAGCAGAATTTCCTAATCAGGCTGTATAATGGCTTTGAAAGTTCCACATTATAAATGTTTAGGTAACAAGTTCGCATCTTTTCCTTTCAAACACGGCACAGTCGAACAGTAAATCGTCCAGCGTTTATGAAGATCCACAAAAGAACAAGTAATCGCCTGCAATGCTAATTTTAAGGCGGTCGAAGTAGCACTTACATTTTCCATGGCCGAAGATAAACTGAGTGAGCATGAATTCGGCCGATAATGTTTTGCATTGGAGTCGGCTATATATGTCGGGGAAAAGTAATTAATATTAGTTAATATTAAGTTGATTTGGTGACCATTATGGTCAAAATTATAGATACTAACTCTTGTTTGTTACTATAAATACAGGACTAATAAATTCCTGCTTCTTGCTTTGAGTGAATATTGCAGTTACCTTCGGCTGAGGTGCTCCTTAGTTGGATTACTTGCCGTGATGGGAATATCAGACGCATCTGATTCTTTCTTCTAGATAAGGTGTTTGTGTAAATCTTAGATCACACCTTTTGATTTAAACACAACACACTATGCAGGCAATAATGACAAACACACGTTCTATTTAGGTTCACCTCTTCATATAGAGATGTCATTACGAAGGACATTCGGCCGTAAAACTTGGCCGTGTCTATGACCTTTAGATGCAAATTGCACTACCCACAACATCAAGATATGGGAAAAAGCAATGGAAATTGAAGGAAGATAATAAATACAGGTCTCATTACTGTCATTATAGAATACTATATTCCATTGATGAGAATAAAAAAATATTAATCATTACACACATAAAATAAATAAAAACCTCAATATTTCCCGAGAATGAATATTACCCATTGTCTCTTACAGCACCGTTTATCAATGTATTCGTTTGACATTCCTGAAGCATGTTTTACTGCTAATGACTGCTGAATTTGTTCCCAGGTTGCACCTTATCCCTGATGTAAGGAGACAACTACAATCCCGCCAGAAGAGAAAGACGTGCAACCCTTATTTCGACGAGACTTTCGTCTTTCAGGTAATAACGCAATAATCCAATAGTTCGAGGGTAAGTCAAAATGAATTTTCCCTAGTTTATTTCCCGCTATCTAAGGAGCGTAGCTCGCTTGGCACTGTGATATTTACAAAACACTAATTACCGATTTATTGGTTACGGGAGTAGTTCACGTGGAACCTGACAACATTCACAGGAAGATCGTGTCTGTGTAAGGAAAGAACGAGATGTATGTCAAACAAGTGTGAAATGGCGCCGTTAATTTGATTCGAATGACTGTCAAGAACGAAGAGGGGTGTGGTCATCTATCAACATGAGACGAATTCGTCAGTATTATTGATGAAATAAAATGGCGTATAGCTTTTAGTGCCGGGATATGTCCGAGGATTTCGGCTCGCCAGGTGCAGGTCTTTTGATTTGACGCCCGTAGGCGATCTGCGCGTCGTGATGAGGATGAAATGATGAAGGCGACACATACACCCAGTCCCCGTGCCACCAATTATGGATAAAATTCCAGACCCTGTCTGAAATCGAACCCGGAACCCCTGTGACCAAAGGCCAGCACGCTAACCATTTAGGCATGAAGCCGGACAGTGTTATTGATGGAATGGTACGAGAGAAGGAACGTATAGGGATGAATGAGTTTGGGGTGTTCAAGTAATAGGAAGCCGTTTTCTGATGTCATTGTATGCTGACAAACGCTTGAATAACTTAGGTGGTATCGAAAAATAAAGGCGTGATACCGAAATAAGGCAATTTTATTTATCCTGAGTTATCTATATTTATTCACGTGTAAAACATTAGGAAATCGTACCTTTTGATTTGAACTTGTAGCAAGGTTACTATTTAACCCTTTGACGCCGACCTCTATTTCTTCGCAAGCTGCCTATCTCCATGCTTGGTGTAGACTTCATTTTGTTCTAGCTTGAAACGGTTAAAAGCTGTTGAGATGGAAACGATATATTTTTCAAGGCAAAGTTTCTGCCTTTCTTCCTCAACTTCACACCAGGAAAATTCCCGGGCTGTACCTCAAATAAGGCCACGGTCGCTTCCTTCGCACTCCTAGCGCTTTCCTGTGTCGGTGCTACGTAATGCAGATTGCAAGAAAATCTCCTTCCGCTTGAGAGCGTATTATAGACTTAAATTTCTGCTGCAATCTAGAGGATGTATGTACCACCAACTCCCAACGCCTTCTTACGATTAGTTATTACTTGACTCGCTGTCACTTTGAGATACCATATTGCGTGGCGCGGAAGTATAGCACGATGCAGTTTGAATGAAAGTAAAGTAATTAATTTTGAATAATTCAGACGATAACAGCACTCCATCAGACTGAACTGAGCGATGTGAGAGCTAGCGCATAGCATAAGGAATGAGAGTGGATGGTGCGCAAGAACAAATACTGGACGAAGAAACACGCCAAAATACGCACTCTCTTTCTCATGAACTGATGGTCTCACTTTTTTTTTGCTAGGGGCTTTAGGTCGCACCGACACAGATAGGTCTTATGGCGACGATGGGATAGGAAAGGCCTAGGAGTTGGAAGGAAGCGGCCGTGGCCTTAATTAAGATACAGCCCCAGCATTTGCCTGGTGTGAAAATGGGAAACCACGGAAAACCATCTTCAGGGCTGCTGATAGTGGGATTCGAACCTACTATCTCCCGGATGCAAGCTCACAGCCGCGCGCCTCTACGCGCACGGCCAACTCGCCCGGTGATGGTCGCATTAACCAGGCATTTGTGATAAATACATTTTTGAAGTAGTATTTCCAAATCTTAAGCTCAAAGTTCCTGAGTCAACGATTACCATAGTTTTTATCGTGTTATGGAACAACGCATGCACCGAGCTCGGTATCTGCAGTCGCTTAAGTGCAGTCACTATCCAGTATACGGGAGATAGTGGGTTCGAAGCCCACTGGTGGAAGCCCTGAAAATGATTTTCCGTGGTTTTCTATTTTCATACCATGCCAATGCTGTGTCTGTACCTTAATTAAGGCCACGGCCGCTTCCTTCCCACTCCTAGGCTTTTCTCACCCCATCGCCGCCATAAAACCTATCTGTGTCGGTGCGACGTATAACAATTTGTAAAAAAAGGAAAACTTTCTATTGGAAACGGTTGAAAATTAATTGGACCCAAACTGTTGTAAAAACGATTTTTTCGCTAGTTTTTGGGGTGACGCGAGAATGGGGAAGTGACAGGATTAGGATGGTAGCATCCATTGCCTTAATTAAGGTACAGCCCCGGTGTTTGCCTGGTATGAAAATGGGAAACCACGGAAAACCATTTTCTGGTCTGCCTTCGGTGTGGCTTGAACGCACCATCTCCTGAATGCAAGATCACAGCTTGGTGATCGAAACTTCACGGCGAACTCGCTCTTAAAGCAATCTTTGAATTTTCTGACTGTTCACGCCTGAATTACCTCCGTCCACTGCATGTAGTTCGGCACTGAAATATTCCGCGTCACTAAGGAGTAAATTAAGGAGCAAATTCTTCTTCTTTTCTTCTTTCGTTACTGCTCTGTAGGACCACGGGTAGCTTTGTCATGGTTTGGGTTTTCTTCTTCTCCTCTCAGTACCTCTTCATCATTTCTTTCCTTCTCTCCCGTAAGGAGCACATTTATTTGACTTACTTGACATATTTCCTTTAATTCCAGGTGGAACCTAGGGCCTCGACGAAATTTCTCCAACTTATTCCATCTGTCGCCAATGCTTTCACCTCCTTCCATGTCTTGTTAATTCCAGCAATCTCCCTATTTATGGTTCTCTTCCAGGCAATCATCGGTCTGCCTTGCCTGCGACTACGTTGTAGATTCCAGCTCAATGCCTGCCTTGTGATACTTTCTTGTGATCTTTCTAGGGTGTGCCTAATCCATCTCCATTTTCTTTTCATTAACTGTACCTGTATGGGATTTTGACTTGTGGCCTCCCAGAGGTCTTTGTTTGAGATTGTCTTTGGCCATCATATTCTTATAATGTACCTCAAACAATGATTTATAAAAGTCTGTAACCTTATGGTAATGTCTATGGTCCCTTTCCAGGTCTCACATCCATACAGTAACACAGATTTAACATCTGAGTTGAACATCCTCATCTTCGTTTTTATACGGATGTGAGGGATCTCCATATTTGTTGTAACTGTGCAAAAGCTCCTTTGGTTTTACTTATACGGCTCATCACATCTCTAAAAGCACCTCCATCCTGGCTTACCATTCTTCCTAAGTAGCAAAATTCCTCTACCCTTTCTATATCCATTCAATCTAGAGCCATGCTAGAAATGTTTACGATGGTTTATGCGCATTTCCTTACTCCTTACAGCCACGTCACTGCCCCCCCCCCATAACAGCTCTCTGTAAACAAATAGATATTACTTTTCTGAAAAATCCCTCGCAGGTAACATTCACCTCAACCCTTTCAACCGCTGAACTACTGTTCCGCTCAAAGAGGTCGAGCTGTGTCCTTTACCCTCTTGCAACAACAGCATCATATCAAATTGGCTTCATTATTCGTTCTGCTCGGCTATGGAATTAACTATCAACACAGACAAAAGAACTACCTACTGATTTTTTTAAAGAGGTAAATAGAATGTATATGCATATATTTATATATCGAACTCTTCTGTACATAAAATAATGTTCACTATGTGTCGGAGGACGGATGAAAGTTTATGTGAACCTGAGTGAGTGAGACTGCATGTGGATATGAATGAGCCAGTCCAGCTGAAGTATATGTGGAGATTCACGCGCCCGCGCGTGTTCGTGTGTAGAATTACTCCAATGTTTAACAGGCCCTGTGAGTATTATGTCTATGTGAATATCGCCGACTTGTTTCATATTGTGTTAGTTTACTTGAGAACATATGTGTTATTATTAGTTGAACTACAGGAAGAAAACTGTCAGCCCCGCTTCCTCCTTTACTATCCAACTCGCTTCTAGGCAGCCCTTTGAGGTACGGGTTGTTAACCTGTAGAACGGCAAAATAATATGAGTACCATTCAAAAAGAAATGAGTTGGTAGCTATAAAATGAAAACCGCTGAAAGGATCGTAAAGAAGAAGGTGCTAAGAGCGATGTGGTCCTAAAATCGCCGCTGGAGGGACGTGGGTGAACACCACTTGACGACAGAGTGAGCACGCGCACGCGTTCATCGTCCACTGCACCCAGTCGTGCTGAAACGGAGGCTTCAAAAGGGATGTACAGTAGAGCATTTCCTGGCAGCAGAAGGAGTGAGGGGAACGGAAATTCATCGAAGAGTGGCACAAATGTCCATTCCAAGTGTCAAGACGTGGCACAAAGGATTCAGGGAAGGTCGTTGGCCGAGGATGCACGGTCTGTAACGCCACACCGCATTGGCGATGTCATTGTCCAGCAGGTGGATGACCTCATTTTGCAATACCGGCGAGTTATGGTAGCAGCTATTGCCGCAGAGGTCGGAGTGAGCGTCGGAACGGTTGACGCAATCATTGACGACAGATTGAAATTTCTCTAAAATTGCGCCCAATGGGTGCCTCACAGTATTCAACCAGCATATGAAGCATGTCAAATGGACCTTTCTTTCGAACATCTGCCCTATGTCAAGAAAGGGTATGAGTTCCTGTCAGGAGTGGTCGCTGGAAACGAGACGTTGTGTCATCACTTCGAACCCCAGTCAAAACGACGAAGTCTACAATGGAAGAAGCAGTGTCACCGCGGCCCAAAAACTCCAAGGTGAGGTAAAGAAGGCTCTGAAAGGTAAACGATATACCTTCGACGATGACGTCAAACAGTACGTTCGGAAATGGTTCACAACGCAGCCCCAGGAATTTTACGAGACGGCCATTCACCGCCTTGTGTCGCAGTGAGACAAGTGCCACAGGAATACCGGGACCTTTGTAATAACGGTACAGGTTCTCATTTTATAGTTCCGGCTCGTTTCTTTTTGAATTACTCTTATACTATGTTCCCTTGTTTCAGGTGCCGTCCAAGGAGTTGAGGGACCACATTCTGAAATTAACAGTTTCAGACGCTGGTCGAACTAAACGACGCTCCGTCATTGGCCATGTATCCTTGCCTTTGCGGGAATTGGTCACAGATGAAATAAGCGAGCAACAGCTATTCAAGAAAGACCTGGTAAAGGTAAGCAGCTAACTTCATTCCTGATATCATGCTAAAGTGTGTAAGTAAACGTTCTGGGTTATTTAATGTACACTTGCCATGGTCGTAGACAAGAAGAGGAGAGGTAACTGGGGGTTAGAACATCCCCTTGGTATTTTTACAATAATAAAATAAAAATAAATTGTCAATGAACTTCTTCTTCCTCTTCTTCGTCTGTTTACCCTCCAGGGTTGGTTTCTCTCTCCTCGGACTCAGCGAGAGATCCCAACTCTACCTCCTCAAGGGCAGTGTCCTGGAGCTTGAGATATTGGGTCGGTGGGATACAATTGGGGAGGGCATCCTCACCTGCGATGCTGAACAGGGTCCTTGTGGAGGGGGGGGGGTGGACAGGTTATAAGGGATAGAAACGTTTGAGTTTGAGTGATACCTTTAAACGTGGGAAAGATCACAATATGGAGATAAATCTGGAATTCAACAGGACAAGTTGGGTCAAATATTCGTTTATAGGAAAGGGTGTTAGGGATTGGAATAACTTACCCAGGCAAATGTTCAATAAATTTCCAATTTCTTTGTAATCATTTTAGAAAATTCTAAGAAAACAGACAGGGAATCTGCCACATTGGTGACTGCCCTAAATGCAGATCAGTAGTGATTGATTGATTACAAGGCAGAGGGAAGGAAGTGGTCGTGGCCTTAAGTTAGGTACCATCCCGGCATTTTCCTGGAGGAGAAGTGGGAAACGACGTAAAAACACTTCCAGGATGGCTGAGGAGGGAATCGAATCCCTCCCCTCTGCTGAGTTGACCTCCCGAGGCTGAGTGGACCCCGTTTCAGCTCGTACCACTTTCCAAATTTCGTTGTAGAGCAGGGAAACGAGCCCAGGCCTCCCGGGATAGCAGCTAATCACAGTAACCACTACACCACAGAGGCGGACACTGACAATAAACAATAAACTAAATAAACATTCAGAGACATAATTATAGAACTAACAGATCTGTAATTTACTTGTATAAGAGTCTTCATACATGCAACAAAACAGTGTTTCCAAAAATAATGTGCGGAATTCACTTGATTTTTTCATCCATGTCAGAGAACCGTGTTTTCCAAACTAGCAATTTTTTTTACAAAGAAACGAACAAGTTAACATCATCAAGCTATGGGTTCTAAATAGTTTCATAGGTGACCAAATAATGCACATTAGCATTGCCTCTATATGTGCGAGGATGTTAAAGTTTGTTTGTGCAATGGGACGAGATTGAATCTATGGAAGCTAGACGAAAACGCCGTTCATGCAGAAATGCATACGGAATCAGCTTCAAGAAGAAAGTGATTTATTCCAAGAATAGATTTAGCACATGTGAATCTGGTATACCATTCGTTCTTAAAAGAGAAAATTTCCTCGAAATTTACCCTTCTCTGTCATAATGAATAATTCACCAGGATAAACTTTGAATAAATCTCCCCACTCCAGTTTTTTGGAAAGTTATATGTAAGTTTCTCAAGAGCACGCAGAACCATACACATAAAAGTACAACTCCGGGCTGTTGGTAGATTTACTGACTCGTAATATAACTCCTGTGGGGCTAAATTCCAGCAGGTCAGCGTCCCGTAAAACGGTAAAAAATGTAGATGGTGGGACGTAAACCCAATAACATTATTATATTACCACTGCGAGCTACAAATGCTCTCACTATTATTTGCGAGGTAATTATACAATAGACCTACCTGTTTTTATTCCATTCCAATGCCGTATAAAACTTGGAATATGCAACTCTTATTCATAAGGTATAGTAATAGACCATCTAGAATTCCTAATTACTTTATAGATAGTGATTTCGGCTGTCGAAGGCAGGCTCATGTACTAGTTCTTTATAAATTATCAGAGCCTCTATGGCTCACGCGGTAACGTGCCGGCCTCTCACGGCTGGGTTCTCTAGTTCAAATCCCGGTCACTCCGTGTAAGGCTTGTACTGAAGAACGCGGAGTTTGGACAGGTTTTTCTTCGGGTAAGCCGGTTTTCTCTGTCATCTTTAATTCGAGAAACTCACTCCAAAGATCATTTCATTTCATCTGTCAGTCATTAATCATTGCCCCAGAGGAGTGCGACATTCTTCGGCAGCGGGCACAATTCCTATCCTCGCCGCTAGGTGGGTGCTTCACTCCATTCCTGACCCAATCGAATGACTGGAAATAGGCTGTGAATTTGGAATTTGAATAATTTACGAGTAGTAACATAGACCGATAAGTAGTAAATAAAATATCCCCTATTTTAAGTTAATATAAGAAGACGGAAAATATGAAATATTATGCAGTGTGTCCCGTTATAATATCATAAAGGGAGAATGAATGGTTGTTCTTGAATGAAAGTTCAAAAGCTATTACCACAAACAAATCTCAAATATGATTTTACTATCTACACTTTTCTCATGTTGGGCTTTTCGTCCGCGGACACACAGCACATTAATGGGCGGGAGATGAGTGTATACCTGCTTTAGTCACAGTAACGTTGTGGTTACGTCATAGGCTGTGAAGGTTAATGCTGGATGGATTGGGTGTATGTCTGCCAGTCAATCTCCATCACTATAGTGATGCACTAGCCCGAAATTCAGGCAGAAACGTTTTCTAACACCAGTCCTTGGTGAACATGTAAGTAAAAAGGGCCTATCGCTGTGCGATTCCTGGCAGGTTGTACATATAAGGTAGATTGTACACTTTTAGACGCAAGTTTTCCAAAAAAATTGTTCTCACTCCTTGACTGTCAGTAACTCATGTACTCGCATTTTATTGACAACAAGTACAATGTACTTCAGGATTTATGGAATGATTTCAATTGAAGAAAGAAATTTATTGCAACGTTCTTCTTCGCAAATGTTCAAACTGACCACCATCATTATCCAGACAAAGCTGATAAGGTGCACGAGTAGCATCAAAAACTGTTTGAAGTAGTTTATTTGAAATTTGGAGATACTCTCTTTCAATTTCCTGTTGCAACGCACGGCCTGTTTCTGGTTTTGTGACATAAACCTTATATTTGAAGAAGTCCATGGGAGCCAAGTCGTACTCTGCGGTCAGGACAGTCTTCATTAAGAGCGTGTGTAAATGTTGGAACGTAACTTATCCATTGGATTCGCTTCAACATCCGATGAATGTTAATAAAATGTGAGTACATGAGCCTTTATGACTGAGAACAGTGGGGTTTAAACCCACTATCTCCCGGATGCAAGCTCACAGCTGCGCGCCCCTAACCACACAGCCAGACTCGTAGCTGAATGGTCAGCGGTGTGGCTTCTCCAATGGAAGCTTACAGCTACACGTGCATAATTGCACGGTCATCACGCTCGCCGATTTATTTCATTAGCTGCTGCGAATGAGGGGTAAGACGTGGGCTTTAGGCACAGAGGTCCCGGGTCATACTCATCACAAAGCGCAGGTTGCCTACGAGCGCGAGCGTCAAATCAGAAAAGACTTGCACCAACTCTTTCCGGAGGCTACATAAATTGCTTTACGCACACCGAGGAGTAAAAAGGAAGCGGCTGGAGACTTAAATTAAGATACAGCCGCAACATATTTGTTTGGTGAGAAAATGCGAAATTACTTTAAACTATTTTTACGGCTGCTAACATAGTGAGGTTTCAAGGGTGTAGCTCTATGGCTAAATCGTTCGCTTTCAGATTTTTTTTCATTGTATCAACCCCTAGACCTAGACACATCATTTTTAAATTATATGTGATAATTACTTTAATTCACAGTACTGCATGGAACTGTATGGTAAAAGTGCTGCGTATGCTGAGTCATATATCCGGTCATGCCAGCGCGACATGCAGGTAGAATCTCGCAGTGTGTCTCGTTCATTTCTTTCTATGGCTACATGCAGAGCGCACAGACAGATACAAAAGATCTTTAAAATTAATCTTTCCCCCGTTTTCACATATAAGTATCTCAGGTAATCAAAATTAAAATAAAAAAACTAAAATGGCTATATCTGTGAATGAATTGTGCAGAGAATTAAAACTCGTGTACTCTAGAAAATAAGAAGTAGTGTATTTGTTATCATGTATAGTCTCTTGTTATCTTACACATCACCGGGCGAGTTGGCTGTGCGGTTAGAGGCGCGCGGCTGTGAGCTTGCATCCGGAAGATAGTGGGTTCGAATCCCACTGTCGGCAGCCTTGAGGATGGTTTTCCGTGTTTTCCCATTTTCACACCAGGCAAATGCTGGGGCTGTACACTAATGAAGGCCACGGTGCTTCCTTCCAACTCCTAGGCCTTTCCCATCCCATCGTCGCCATAAGACCTATCTGTGTCGGTGCGACGTAAAGCAACTAACAGAAAAAAAGGCGTACACATCAGAGAGTTTCAGTGTTCGATTACATGCATGTAATTTTTTACGGTAACTGTGTCATGAATCATGTGTAGACAGAATACGAAATAAGGAGTGAGGTATTTTTATTCTAGCTTTAATCAGAGAGATCAGGGTTCGATTCCATGTGTTGCATGTATTTTGATTTTATTCCGATGCTGAACAGAGAGAACAGGGTTTGAATCCATTACTTTTTTATTCTGCCACGGTGTCTAAATCAGAGCGATCAGAGTACGAACCTATAACTGTAATACATAATTTTTCTGTTGCGTGTGATAGATATTTTCTTTTCAAAATCTGACATTCAACAGATATATCACTGATCGATCCATCACAGTAATAGAGAGAGATTAATTCATAGTGGTTATGTGTTTTGTATTTTTATTCTACCATTAATCAGAGAGATCAGGATTCGATTTCATGTGTTGCATGTATTAGAGAGTTTTTATTCTGACGATGAACAGAGAGAACAGGGTTTGAATCCATTATTTAAAAAAAAATTATGGTGACTAAATCAGAGAGATCAGACATCGAATCTAGCCTATATCTGCAATATAGATTTCTTCTGTTACATGTGTTAGAGATTTTCATTCTTTTAATCTGACCTTCAACAGAGAGATCAGTGTTCGAATCCATCACAGTAGTAGAGATTTTTTATAGTGGTAATGTGTCATATAGTTAATGTTATATTGAATTATGTGTAGACAGCACACTAAATAAGGAGTGAGGTAGATCTTTATTCTTTCATTAATCAGAGAGACCAGGGTTCGAAATCCATGTGATGCACGTATTAGGACTTTTCTTATTCTAGCACTGAACAGAGAGATCAGACCGTCTCCAGGGTGTATCGTCAATGGTTGAATGCGAGTGCCACCGTCCACAACAGATGAACGGCCGGCCGTCCAGCCACCCTCGATGACCGTGACCTGCGACATCTGAGACGGATTGTCAATAGTGACAGACGAGCAACCGTGCAACAAATCAAGAATCAATTCAACACAGACCGTGCTAGACACGTCTCCCAGTGAACAATCCGTAGGAACATGGGTTCTATGGGGTATGGGAGCCGGCGTCGCACACGGGTGCCACTGTTAACCCAACGTCATCGGGCACAAAGACGCGCATTTGTCGCCAGTCACCAGCGATGGACACTGAAACGATGGCGTAACGTGATATGGTCGGACGAATCACGATTTCAACTGCACCGTGCCGATGGGAGGCACCGTGTATGGCGCAGACCACATAAAGCGATGGACCCCGCCTGCCTCGAATGTGTGGTTAGGGCGCTGGTGTCCCTGTTATGGCCTGGGGTGCATTTTACTGGGTATGGAATGGGGCGCTTAAGTGTTCTGGAAGAGACTTTGAATGGTACGCGGTATGTTGAGCTGCTCGGAGACCATCTCCACCCATGTTTGGCCTTCCAACTTCCAGACGGTTCTGCGGTGTTTCAAGATGATAACGCGCCGCCACATCGCTCCCACGTCGCCCGGGAATGGTTCCAGGAACATGCAGCGGAGGTCCAACGAGTGCCAAGGCCACCCAGGAGCCCCGATATGAACCCTATCGAGCATAACTGGGATGTCCTGGAGCGCAGGCTCCGTGCCATGGATCCTGCACCCACGAACAGACCAGCATTGGCGGCCGCTCTGCAAACGATTTGGTGTCAGCTGCGTCCAGAGAACTACCAGGGACTTAACGACTCACTTCCACGGCGTCTCACTGCAGTTCGCAGGGCTAGAGGAGGCCCCATACGCTATTAGGTGACTATCCCATGACATTTGTTAAGTCAGTGTATACATCTGCATTCGAACTGTGGTGGACAACATAAACCTATCTGTTGCACTGGAATTCTTTGTACCTACTCCCTGAGATGATTCTTCATCACCTTACTTCCAAACATTGGGCAACCCTGGCTGGAGAGAGGGCGTCACTCTCTAGGTGGCCCGCTCCGCCCCTTTGGGTTCTTCATATTCCTTCTCTCCACCGCCACCTCTCTATTTCCTACCGGTTTCCTCATCGAAGGGCGAACAATATTGGGCTACATGTTCACTGTATCTTCGATGGTATATCTTGTAGTCGGCGCGCATCTAGATGTTTTTTCCTTCCTGTATCCTATGATGAATCCATTCCTGAAATGCTGTCCAGTATTTCTGATTCACATTGTATAAAAGTGACAGTGAACTCCAACTCTACAAATGTGATAGTATTCTAATTACAATAGTTTTCCAGAATAAATTATAAAGAATAGGGCGAATAAACGTCCGTTTTCGTTGCTGAATGGTCAGCGTTGAGGCCTTCAGTTCAGGGGGTCCAGGGTTCGATTCCCGGTCTAGTCTGGAGTTTTAATCACGTCTGATTAACTCTTCTGGGTCGCAGGCTGGACGTTTATGTTCGTTCCTACAGTCGCCTCTTCATATTCAGACACGCCACACTACCAACCACCACAGAAACACGCAATAGTGATTACATCCCTCCACATGGGATTAGTGTCATGAAGGGTACCCGGCCGTTAAACGGGGCCAAATCCACGTGTGTGTGTGTGTGTGTGTGTGTGTGTGTGTGTGTGTGGCTCAATTCTCACCCGCGACACAATACGTGGAAAAGCTATGGAATAATAATAATAGTTAACGACAGTTTGGCGAAGAGGATATGGGAATACACTAGGAAAGCAAGTACACCGTAACCTGGACAAAAGAAGTTATCAAAGATCATACTGAAACACCGAAAGCATTTTGGACAGAATCACATTCCGGAAAATAGTTGACAGACACTGGGAATTTCAGAAACCAGAGAAGCAACAACAAACTTTGACAGACCGAGAGAGGGAGGCTAGAAGTCATAGAAGCATAAGAGACAGAAAGCCGAGAAGCAGAAGCATAAGCTATGCGTGGTCCATAGAAGGCCAAAACGAATGCAAAAAGAAAAAATATAATAATAGTAGTAATAATAATAATAATCTTGTGGTCCCTGTTACCATGTTCAGGTATTTTTATTCTACACCATTCAGGCTGCTAAAGTGTCAATTTCGACGACCTGTTTTTATTTACCGGACATCTGAGCCTCTGATGGGCGATCTACGGCTGAATTGTTTAATTTTGACTGGTAAACACCAAATGTGTCACCAGAGATCTTTTACATGACGACTTCGGCTGCATTGAGTACCGAATGGACTTTATCCCGCTGTTTAAAAATCTCATTTCCTCTGCCAGATTTGAACCAGCAGTCTTGGAACCGATGAAAAAATGAAATGTCGTATGGCTTTTAGTGCTGGGATATCCCAGGACGGGTTCGGCTCGCCAGGTGCAGGTCTTTCTATTTGACGCTCCTAGGCGACCTGCGCGTCGTAATGAGGATCAAATGATGAAGACAACACATACACCCAGCCCCCGTGCCATTAGAATTAACCAATTAAGGTTAAAATCCCCGACCCGGCCGGGAATCGAACCCGGGATCCTCTTAACCGAAGGCCAGTACGCTGACCGTTCAGCCAACGAGTCGGACCTTGGAACCGATGTCCAGCACTGTAACATTAATCTACAAATGGAGCAAGGGCGACAATTTAGTAAAATATGAACTCTGAGGCTGGAACAAATCAAATGGCTTAAACTTTAAAAGGTGTTAGGAGCTACTAATTTACTGCACATTAAATTATCTGGGCTCATAAATGTAGAGGAATGTTGGTAAAGAGGAAAATAATCAGATGTAAAACATTAGACATCATCAATCTACAACAGAAGACTATTTTAGAACGAATTCACAACTTAATCCAGAATGACTACCCTGGCTTTCTTATCTTCGTTAAACAGGTACCCTAGTTCCTTATCGAAGCCATGCACACGCCGTTCTTCAGAGTATTCCATTCAACGGACCCGTGACAAATTGAAAGTGCACAGTTGAGGGATTCCATCAGCCTACCGAAGTGCCTTTCAGAATAAATCCTCAAAAGAGTCAGTACCAGGAATTCGTTAGCATAATCCTGAACAGCAAGTACTGTGACCGATTTCTGCAGATCTTTAACATAATGGGGTCACCGCAGATGTTCTAGAACAGCGGAATAATGAGGGCCTAATCAAGTGTACATGATATGTACGGAAGATCTAAATTAGGCATTATTCTCGCGAGAACATTCCAACGGATACTAATCCATTCGAAACATCAACGAACAGGGTGAATAAACACGTCGTTATTTCTTATCTCTTCACTTATTTGAAAAGCCTTAGGTCTGTAATATCGATTGCTACTCAGTTTGCAGATATTGGGGTGACTTATACAGCGTCTCCCGTATAAAAGAAGGCCAAATGCACGGCTTTCGTACACTTAGCTATGGCAGTTGCCTCAGCCAAACTTACATCGCTCGCGGCTGCCCAGATTTAAGCGTGTATACAGTATTATATGAAATCTCACCTTATAAAAGATGTTGGAAGTGTCATCCTTCCTGGTGTTACGACCGTTCTACGACATCTTACGTTCTGTCATCTGTTGCATTCTACTGCTCGCTCCTGACTGGCTTCTTCTCCGGCACTGCTTTTGCTGCCTGGCTGTGACGTCACACCTACGTGACCTTCGTCGAGTAACTTCTCGAATCTCTTCACTTCGTATATAAGCAAGCCATTCCTTCGTTTCGACGGTCAGACATTTAGTGCATATTAACTCAAGTGTAGAGAGCGAACTGTTCGCTGGGGGCTGGCCCGTAGTTGTTGTGGTCTTTCGCTCTTTTAATTAAGAATTGAACTTTGAATGATTGATCATTTTGTGGCTTCTCGGTCTCCATTGTAAAAGAGTCTTTCTGACCGAAAATCTTAATCAATTTCATAACTTTAAAAGACTAATTGTGCTTGGACGAATGATAGAAGTGTTGCCACCTTTTGGACATTTTCTACAGGCCCGAGTGGTCGCTTACATCACCGAAGTAGTAGTGTTTAAGCAGTCTGGAAGGATTCACCCGTCTTCCTTTCTTTCCTTTCGTACTAAATCTGTCCCCTATTTCTTTCCTTTATTCCGATATTGAGTAATGTAATTCTCTTTCCTCCCGATGTGTTTTAGCTTTCTTTCCCTCTTTGAGGTTTCAAATAAAGATTGTGAGAGTGGCCTTTAATTGGTATGGTGAAGCGTACTAATCCCCACTTTTTATTGGAAGTCGTGCAATCTATTAGGTACTAATTGTGTTTTCTCTTTTGAATACGGGTCTTCAGCTTTAGCTGAATATTATAACTGCTATCTCCAAGAATTCTTATTATTTGTCTCGATTGTATCCTGGTCGTCAAGTGGGTTGTGCCCTTATCATATGTTTGTATTTCCTATCCTTCAACTGATTTATATATTACCTGTTCTAGTCATTTATGCTTAAAATATAGCTTGTTTTAAATTGATTCTTCACCCTTGTATTTGGTTCGATGTATGTATCCTCTGTCCTCTCACTCCTTGCTTATTCCTTTTTTTGAACTCGGTACCTACCACGGACAGCCCTCTCGGATAGCCCGCTAAGCTTCCGCTGCCTCTGTCGATTGGATAAAGCTAAGCCCGATATACTAATTTCTCTTGGTGTCGTCCCAGTTTATTGAGATGTCGGGCATATGCCTTTCAGTGGTTTAACAAGTTTCCACCAGTGAAACAATATTGCTCTCCTCAAGCGTTCAGCGGCCCTCATACTGACACAATTCGCCACAAATGGTAGCAGACAATTCTTTCTATTAACTATATGCCCTTTTTTACTTCTAGCTATGGCATGTTTCTCCGATAACTTTCCTCTGGGTAACAGTTCGAATTCTTCACCACTTCTTTCATATCATAATTTGTCCTTGCCCAACCCTCCTGTTGGGAACTTGATTCCTTTCTCTCCTTCTTCTAATTCATCAATGCTTTCCCCTGATAACATAAAACCTCCTCCAATCTTTTCTCAACATGCAATGTTTCCGTTGCCACCATCCCATTTTTCTTCCTCCCCTCACCCCAATTCTGTTGACAGTGCACTTAATATTCAGATAGTTAAGCAGTCATTGCTTCTTGTACCTCAACTACAGATTCGTTATAAATTAAGTACTGAGTTTGTCCATCGCCACCAATTACCCACTGAATCTACACATGACTGTCTTGATTGTCTTACCACCTATAGTGATGTATTAAACATCGCTTATAATACTTCTGAGTTAATCTCAATTGTCAATTTTTATGCTTCTCCTTCCTTTCGTCAGCTCATTGATGCACTTAACCCCCCCCCCCACTACCATGCTTCAGCTATATAATTTGGCTCAGTCTCATGTCATTAATTCTTTAGGAGACCTTTCATATTATTCATCTACTCCCCCACCTAGTATCGCCCCCTTCTTCACCTACTTCGTTACCTTCGCCTTCCGTCTCCCCTTCTCCATCCACCAATCGTTCAAATATAACATGCTTCCGTTGTAAAGGTCAGGGACATATTTCTAAGTATTGTACTGCCTCACTTTCGGGAAACGCCTTCCACCCACTTCGTTAGGCAGTTGTAGTATTATTGGGGAAAACCTGCCTTCATCTACCTCTTCTCCTGCTCAAAATGTTCCTCAATGTTCTTCCACTATAAATAGTGCTTCCTTTCTTCCATGTACTTATCATGTGTTGATAACTGTGAAAAATTTGCCATCGATTGCTCTTTTAGATTCAGGTGCGGCTGTATCCCTTATTAGTTTACCATTTTTTGAATCATTAAAAGCTAATTTTCCTCATTTGCAGTATATTCCATCTTCTCGACAATGTATTACCGCATCAAACCAACCCCTTCATGTCCTTGGCACTGTATCTTTAAGCACTAAAATGCAATACTTTTCCTGGCCTTTTACCTTTCTTGTGGTTGAACATTTATCGTCTCCTCTTATCTTAGGTTTTGATTTTTTCTCACACTGGTCTCATTCTTGATTCAGTTAACTCCCAGGTTTCCTTTCACTTTTCATCTAAGTCTGTTCCATTGATAAACCTGTTTGATTATCCCTTTTCCCATCAGTCTTCCTCCTTCACAATTAATTCCCTTTATTCTGATCAGGTACAGTCTCTGCTCCACGAATTTTCTGATGTGATCACCCCTAATTTAGGTACTGTTAAGAACTTCACTGCTCATATCGATCTGACTGACACTAGTCCGGTTCGTTCTTCTCAATATTTTCTCAGCCCTCGAAGGATGAAAGTTCTTAATGAATTAGTTGATAAGATGCTTCGTGATGGCACTATCATTCCCTCATCCTCCAATTGCGCTTCTCTTGCCTTCATCGTTAATAAACCTGATGGATCATTTCGATTTATTGTCGATTATAGAAAATTGAACTCAAGTATATTGTATGATGCCTATCCGATGCCCATATTACAATCTGCTTTTCAACATTTTTCCAATTCCCATTATTTTACTATTTTTGATTTTAATTCCGCTTACAATCAGATTCCTCTTGATGATATTAGTTCTCGCTACACTGCGTTTATTGCGCCTAATGGTTTATATCAGTTCAAAAAGTTCCTTTTGGTTTAAATCTTGGATCCGAGATCATGCAGCGTTTTGTTGATTCGTTATTTTCCGATCTTAAATACAAATATTTATTTCCTTTTATTGACGATATCCTTGTTTATTCTCCCGATTTTGAATCTCACCTCCTGCATGTCCGTGAAGTTCTTGCACGTCTTCGTTTAGTTGGTTTGACTGTTAATCCTACCAAGGTTCTTGTCGCTCAAACATCTATCAAATTTCTTGGTCATATCCTCAGTTCACAGGGTGTCGCTGTTCATCCTGACCGTGTTTCCGCCATTCACGAAATTCCCCCTCCTCAGAATTTGAAACAGTTGCGCTCTTTCTTAGGGATGGTTGGATTTTATGCCAAATACATTCCTAATTTCTCTGAAATTTCGGAACCTTTAAATCTCCTTAAAAGAAAAGGTGTGAAATTTCATTGGACTAATTCTCAACAAATTGCTTTTAATACCTTAAAATCAAAACTCTCTCATGCCCCTCTTCTGCAAATTCCCGATTTTTCCCTCCCCTTTGAACTCTCAACTGATGCCTCTGACGTCGCTCTTGGTGCTGTGTTACAACAAACGTCTAATGGCCAAACCTTACCCATTGCCTATTTTAGCCGTCTTTTATCTCCTGGCGAACGAAAGTATTCTGTCTACGAAAGAGAAGCTCTCGGGCTTCTTCTAGCCATTGAACATTTTGCCGAATACTTGGACCATCGGGAATTTGTAGTAAATACCGATAATCAAGCTTTATCCTGGTTGCTTCATAGTGCTCCTAAGATAGGTCGTACTGGTCGTTGGCTCCTTCGGTTATCTCGTTTTAAATTTTCGCTTAAGTTCGTATCGGGTTTTCATAATTCAGTTGCTGATGCTTTATCCCGACTTTTTGAAGATAATCAATCCCATGAACCTGAAATTGATTCTTTGCCGGTTAATGCTATTTTTTCTCTTTCTTCCCTTACCAATTTTCCTCTTTCTTTTCAGTCGTGTGTAGACCATCAGAAACAAGATCCGTATTGCCAACAGTTGATTCATGACCTTTCTCTTCCAAATTACTCTGGTCTTTTCCGTTTGCAAAATGATCTTCTCGTCTTTAAACCTACTCCACGTGCTATTTCTCGCCTCGCTCTCCCTTCAAATTTACGTCCTATGATTTTTCAGTATTTTCATGGTTCTCCTGTTGGGGGCCACTTTGGAATGGCCAAAACTTATGCTCGTCTTGCCTCTTTATTTTTTTGGCCACAGATGAGAAACGACATATATTCTTGGGTTCGTTTATGTGATTCTTGTCAAAAACATTAGCCACTCAACCACCAACCCTATGGGACATATGCCGCTTCTCCTGCCACTCATTCCGCTGAGAAATTATATATTGATATTGTTGGCCCATCAGTTAAATCTTCAAAAGCAAATGCTTTTATATTCACCTTGCTCGACGGTTTTTCAAAGTTTCTTATTGTTCGTCCGCTACGAAATATTTCTTCCCAAATCATCATTAATTTATTATCCACTCAGATTTTTCCTATCATTGGTCTTCCTAAAGTATTAATTTCCGATAATGCTTCTATCTTTACCTCTAAGACCTTTTATAATTTTTGCTTCTCTCAGGGTATCAAGAAAGTTTTTACCTCCCCATATCACCCTCAGGGTAACATTGTAGAACGTTACCATCGAAATCTCAAAACCTTTCTTTCTATTTTTCATTCCACCGACCATAAATCCTGGGATTCTGAACTTCCCCATTTTGTTTTGGCACTAAATGCTACTATTAACTCTTCTACCTCCTTTACCCCTGACAAGTTGTTTCTTGGCAGAGAGTTACACACACCCCTTTCTTTATCTTTGAACTTACCCTCATTATTGGATACCCCCTCATCTTCTCACTAATACACAACTGAATCACGCCCTTCAACAACTTCTTCACGCCAGAGATCTTCACCGTAAGGCCTGTAATTCCCGAGTCCGTTCTCCATCTTTTCAAGTTTCTGATTTTGTATTACTAAAGAATCACCCCATTAGTTCTACTTCTCACAATCTATCTGATAAGCTTTCCCCCCGGTGGATTGGCCCTTTTCGTATCCTCTCCTTTCCCTCCCCGACTACTGTCCTTCTCCAATCCCTTGACATTCCTACTGATGTTAAGAAGGCTCATCTTTCTCAGCAGAAGAAATTTTTTCCTCTTTCTGTTCCTGAGGGTCAGGGATAGGGATTTCTTCCAGGCTATCTTTGTTGTGTCCTTTGGTTAGGTTATTTATCTTCTTTCATTCGTCCCTTTTTGAGTCTTCTATATTTGTATTCTTTTTCTCTCATTTCCTTTTGCTCACCCAGATTTGCTCTCTCCACTTACCCTTGACCCATGTCTGACTCTCCCACATACAATTTTCGGGGTTTTATATCCCATTTTGTTTTTCAATGCGGGAGATTTTACTTTAAAATCACATATATCCTATTGAAACATCGATGTTTATTGCATTTGTTTATTTCTACGTTAAGGCCACTCCCTTTTTTCATTAATATATATATATATATATATATATATATATATATATATATATATATATATTTGTAACTTTCTCTTTTCTATCCGCATCCCTTTTCTGCTCCTTTTTCCTAATATCCCTTTTTTCTTTTTTCCTTCTATCCCACCCTATCCTATACCTGTTTTTCTTTCTCCCTTTTCTTTTTTCTTGCTGCTTATGCCTGTTTGGTTTTTGCTTTCCGTTTCTGCTTCATCGTTCTACGAGTTCCTGCGGTGCTACCTCCTTGGGTCAACATGGGACTTTCTTCTTATCTTCTGGACCGTCGTCGCCATCTCCCCCATCCTTCGGATTCGCCGCGTGGAGGGAATATGTTACGACCGTTCTACGACATCTTACCTTCTGCCATCTGTTGCATTCTACTGCTCGCTCGCCCAGCTGTTTACTGACTGGCTTGTTCTCCAGCACTGCTTTTGCTGCCTGGCTGTGACGTCACACCTACGTGATCTTCGTCGAGTAACTTCTCGAATCTCTTCACTTCGTATATAAGCAAGCCATTCATTCGTTTCGACGGTCAGACATTTAGTGCATATTAACTCAAGTGGAGAGAGCGAACTGTTCGCTGGCGGCTGGCCCGTAGCGATGTTTTATTTCCTTTTAATTTGTGAATAGCTGCATCGTGCTTCAACAGACTGGGTGAGCAAAATTTTATAAGTTGTTGTGGTCCTTCGTTCTTTTAATCAAGAATTGAACTTTGAATGATTGATCATTTTGTGGCTTCTCGGTCTCCATTGTAAAAGAATCCTTCTGACCGAAAATCTTAATCAATTTCATAACTTTAAAAGACTAATTGTGCTTGGACGAATGATAGAAGTGTTGCCACCTTTTGGACATTTTCTACAGGCCCGAGTGGTCGCTTACATCACCGAAGTAGTAGTGTTTAAGCACTTTCTTTCCTTTCGTACTAAATCTGTCCCCTTTTTCTTTCCTTTATTCCGATATTGAGTAATGTAATTCTCTTTCCTCCCGATGTGTTTTAACTCCCTTTCCCTCTTTGAGATTTCAAATAAAGATTGTAAGAGTGGCCTTTAATTGGTATGGTGAAGCGTACTAATCCCCCCCTTTTATTGGAAGTCGTGTAATCTATTAGGTACTAATTGTGTTTTCTCTTTTGAATACGGGTCTTCAGCTTTAGCTGAATATTATAACTGCTATCCCCAAGAATTCTTAATCATTATTTGTCTCGATTGTATCCTGGTCGTCAAGTGGGCTGTGCCCTTATCATATGTTTGTATTTCCTATCCTTCAACTGATTTATATATTACCTGTTCTAGTCATTTATGCTTAAAATATAGCTTGTTTTAAATTGCTTCTTCACTCTTGTATTTGGTTCGATGTATGTATCCTCTGTCCTCTCACTCCTTGCTTATTCCTTTTTTTGAACTCGGTACCTACCACGATATACTAATTTCTCTTGGTGTCGTCCCAGTTTATTGAGGTGTCGGGCATATGCCTTTCAGTGGTTTAACAAGTTTCCACCAGTGAAACAATATTGCTCGCCTCAAGCGTTCAGCGGCCCTCATACTGACCCAATTCGCCACACTGGGTTATAATAGCATTGTACATGGTAACCATATTCTGGCTGATGCGAGTGAATTCTCCCATTGTAATGATTCTGATTTCCTCGTAAAATTGTCTTTCACTTCCTCCAATGTGTGAGATACACTTTTAATTTCAGTTTACCACACAACTAAAACTCACACACTGTTAGATCTGCAGAACGAGGATGAGATATACCAGCACTGATCACTTTGTTTGCCAACACTTCCGAGATATTCTGCTGTATGTTTAGGAGATGAATCTTGAAAACTACCTTGCGATTTTTCCTCTTCCGTTAACCGATCAAAGATCGGCTTCAAAAATGTCATCTTGGTACCTCTCTGCAAAAAGATATAGGCCCAGCTATTCGTCTGGAATTAACGGCAAACCAAACATCGATACTTCTATCATAATGAGGGACTTCATAAACACCATTAGGATTTTCTGCACAACCAATATAGAAAGTTATGAGTGTTCACTCGACCATTAAGATGAAACCAGGTCTCATCCGAAAATAACACAGGCTGTGGGTTGAATAAACGATCGTTAAATGATGCAAGATGCCACTCACAATCTCACTCTTGTGGCTGGATCAGTAGGTTTTTAATAATGGGCCTATGTAAACATGTACAGTTTGATGTGTAACAGCTTTGTAGCTCTGTGTGCAGAAGAAATCGAAACCCCTACTTTTTGTGGTTATTTTGTGAGTGATTTATTCGGTGATCGTTCAAGATTCGCACCAATGTCATCTAGCTTTCCCTCTGTTAAAACTACTCTTGTGCGAGGATGTTTTCTTATTGTGCGCTGAGACAGTATTCGAAAAGCGTCCAAACACCAGAAAACATTGTTCGAGTGAAGGAAAGCCTGGAACAAAGTTCGACGAAGTTTCAACGCCACTGATGTGTGAAAGTGGGAATTAAGGGATTGTCGTGCCGCAACATCACCAGAAAGGAGCTGAATCCGTTTCCTTACAAATTTATTGTTGTCCATGTGTCCAGACGAACCTTCGCGTGTTGAGTTGTGCCGGTGGTCTCTGAGTGAAGTGGATTCAGTACTTTTGGATCTTCACTTTTTACTTTCTTCAGTTGATGCTATTTCCAGTATCTTCTGTGATGTTCATTAACAAGGGTTAATCCCGCGTCAGTCCTATTGTAAATAATTTTCGGGCCACTTTTCTTTTGCACAGCCTGTACTCAGAACAAGCTCCAAAAGTTCGTCGGTGTAGTTCGGATTCACCCTGTATTGAAAGTTAGGAACCAGAAATACAACACGTAACGGGGTAAACACAATGAGAGACCAGTGTTGGAGGAGGGAACAGCAGAACGAAGTGACAAGTACAAATACGATAACGCTTGTATCTCCATACACTACCGTCTTCAAAAAAAGAAATAAAAGCGCTTACTGTTCATCAGTCTCAGTTCTTCTGTATCCTTCCCTTCTCCTCTTTCACCGTTCATCATACTTGTTTCCACTTCCCAGGTTTATCAGAAAACTGGGTACCGGGCAAGTTGACAGTGCGCTTAGGAGCGTTCGGCTTACATCCGGGAGACAGTGGGTTCAAATCTTACTGTCGGCAGCCATGAAGATGGTTTTCCGTGGTTTCCAATTTTCACACCAGGCAAATGTACCTTAATGAAGGCCACGGCCGCTTCCTTCCCATTCCTAGGTATTTTCTGTCCCATCGTCGCCATAAGACCTATCTGTGTCGGTGCGACGTAAAGCAACTAGCAAAGAAAAAAAAAGAAAGAAAACTGGGCTTCAATCCTCATTAAAGGATCATCCTCTGTTACGCGTATTTTAGACCAGGTTCACTGTCTAATGTTAGAAAGTAATAGGCCGCTCCTCTATTCATGTACAGATTCATAATTTAAAGTAGCCTACTTGCTGCGTAAATGGAAAAGTACAGTAGACGATCCTCAGGGCATTGGAACCCAAGATCTCTCTAATCCAAGCTTCCGTCGCCGAAAACCACGGAGGTGTTAGTGCGACGTTAAACCACTATCAGAGAAATCAAGCTTGTAGCTACGGGACCAATAATATACTCTGTAACAGGTGAGACTTTATGTACGTCTGTCAATGCTAATAAGGTTGTGTGTTGTTTGCGGACACAACATATTTGGGAAGAGTACCAGCTCATTTCAAAGTTTTCCTTTCCACCTCTCTTCCACCGTCTTCGTTCAAAAAACGTATGCTGTAAAGAACAGTGTATTATTATCAGAATGAATTTAAAATTATAACGAATCTTATAGATGAGAAATAATTTATAAGCCTAAATGAATACATAAATAATTAGTAGTTAATTTGAAAAAAAATATTAAAAGGTGCAAACAGTTATTCTGAGATGCAAAAAAAAAAAGGATCATTACAGGACTAGGTCGTCATTATTTTCAAGGCCGAGTACCATTAACCGTGCGGTTCATGGCGTCCGCTGGTCTTCCGACCCCCTCCCGTTAAATTCATGTGCGGAGCCACACGGCAGGCCTACCTCGAAAATAAGCGAGATGCTCTAAGTAAAAAGGGGCACGCAGTCCCGGTTTGGTGCTTTGCACTAGTAATAGAAGTACAATGCAGATGCTTTATTTCACAAAGGCTTATCTGTATCTGCATATCGGGACTATTAATGGGCTGTCCGCAATCGCTACAACACTGCTAACAGGAGTATTCACGCTCGCAGGCCTGACCAACGGAGAGAGCAGAGCCTTAAAAAGGCCAGCTTCAGACCCATGTGAACATGGCTTACAAGCCTAGAACATTTCTATTATCACCATTGCACTGTGTAATTATTTTTTCCAGATATTTGTCTGTTATTTACTACATCATATTCTTCATTTCTGTTTGTTCGTCATATTTAACACTGAATTCACTTTTTCAGGAAGCTCAAGACTCCATCACAGACCTTGGAGAGCTACAAGTGTCCCTCTTGTACAACGAAAATCTTCACAGACTCGTGGTCACTGTCGTGGAGGCACGGAGGCTTAAGGTAAGTTTGTCATAACGAGACACAATTACCAGGAATGGAAACATGTTTCTTCAAAACTGTGTAATTTTTATCTTCCTTGCCAGACAGTGTAGCTCAAGCGGTTAAGGTGCTGGCTTTCTGTGCCTAAGTTGCCAGGTTCGATCCTGGTTCAGTCTGGTGGTATTTCAGGTCAGCCCCATATCGGTAGATTTACAGGCAAGTAAAATAAATCCAGCAAGACAAATTTCCAGCACATCGGCGTCTCCGAAAAACATAACAGTAGTTAATGGGACGTAAAAACATTATTATAATTATTTATCTTTCCATAAATTTCTAAGCCACTTTTCATATTCTGATATTTATATATTTTTCTAAACCTGATACGTACAAGGAAATGTCTTGTTCATACGCGTTTTATAATCACATCGACACAGATATGTCTTATGGCGACAGGGCTAGGAGTGGGAAGAAAGGGACCGTGGCGTTAATTAAGTTACAGCCTTGGCATTTGCCTCCTGTGAAAATGGAAAGGTACGGTAAACCATGTTCAGGACTGCCGACAGTGGGACTCGAACCTACTATTTCCCGAATGCAAGCTCACAGCTGCGCGCCCACCTCTCTCGGTGCGACTGCTAGACTCTCTGAATGTGCAGAATTGAATTGCAAACACAGAGTCTCTAGCTGACGCAGGCGTTGCTTCCATTTCAATCAGATTCTTTTTATTTTTCTTTGCGAGCTCTCTTAATCAATTATTTTTCTCTTCCAAACTCACTCTGTGGGTTAGTTGTAGTGCGGTCACCTTGGGATCTCCGGGTATACCTGGTTGACAGGAAAAGTGCTGTTCGGAACTGCAGGCTGCTGGACGTCATCGTGTAAACTAATTTTTGGTAACTCACTGGGTGCTAATTCGACAAAATTAATTTAACAGGGCAGTGGCATGGATGACATGCCTGCTTATTCAGAGTCTGCTGCAGAAGTCGACAAAGAACGACATAACCATACCAATTTTAATTCCCTTTAATTCTTGAGGTCACATGTACGAATATAGTAGGGAAATACGCGATTGTATTTCTTCTCTCCTTTAACCACTTCTGCCTGCTGTGGAGGTGAATTAAATCTGGAATATTGCTGTAAGCTTTCCTATAAACGCATCTAGTTTTCTACTCTCAATCACAATCGCCACTGATTTTCAGTTAGGACAGGCGCAAATTGCAAATAATGTATTGAACATTTCCCTGTGTAAATTATTCCAATCCCTAACTCCTCTCACTATATACGAATATTTGCCCCAATTTCTCCTCTTGAATTCCAACATTTAACTACATTTAAAAACACCACTCAAGCTTATCCGTCTACTAATGTCTTTCCACGCCACCTCTCTACTGACAGCTCGGAACATACCACCTAGTCGAGCAGCTCGTCTCCTTTCTGCAAAGTCTTTCCAGCACAAACTTCGCGAATTTTTGTAACGCTACTCTTTAGTCGAAAATCACTCAGAACAAATCGAGTTGCATTGCTTTGCATATTGTCGAGTTCTCGAATCAAGCAGTCCTGGTGAGGGTCCAGTACACTGGAACCATACTGACAACCTGACTTTTAACTCCGTACGCCATCTCACAACACTGTTGATGTCTTTTGGCAGTGACTCAAAATCTTGTAATCTTTGTCCCGTCTGTCTAAATACTGGAGGATAAACATTTTAAAAGCACTTTTTCCAATGGGTGTAAATAACAGAGAGAAATGAAAATGCAAATTTTAAGCCATAGTCTTTTCAGAGCATTTTAGTGGGATTTGTCAGTGAATGTCTTCTTCAAGTCAATCCAAGAGCTGCACCACAACGCACGGCGCAGTTGAAGTTGAAGTGAGAAAATCGCTCTAGCTGGAGTGCTACTCTCTAACCACTCTCCTTCTGTGGTTTGTCTTTGTATGTACTCAGAGCTTAATTGCACCTCACAGGCAAAGTGCGATCTCTGTTCGTAGAAATTTGTCCCTTTACTGCATTAATTACGGTGTATGCACGAAGTTGCGGCCATCTTGACCTCAACAACGGTCTTTAGTGGCCAACGTATACGTTATAAGACTATCATTTGCTTGATATAAGGAAATATGTGTTAAAATACAGATAATTCCATTAGAAACAGAATGTAAATAATAACAATAATAAGAAGAATGCATTCGTTTATTTCGTAGAAGGCCTCTTTTTTCGAATGCTGTATATACAGGGTGTATTCGTGATGATGTTACAAACTTTCGGGGAATATGGAGGATGGCAAGTGGATCAATTTGAGATAAGGAACTACATTCCTGAAACGATCGAGTCAAAAGTTAAGCAAAATTCTACTCAATTACGTCCGTTTACCTGCATAAGTTTCACAAGATGCTCCATTTAAAACAAATGTTCGAAATGGCGTCCCCCCGCGTCAATGAAGGTGTGGCATCGTCGCACTAAGTTCTGCCGAACCCATCGGAATATCCCTGGTGTCGTTTGAACTGGGTCGCAGAGAGCGAGAATTCTTGCCAAGAGATCCTCTTCAGTATCGACAGGTGTATCATACACAAGGATTTTCACATGGCCCCACAAGAAGAAATCAAGTGGGATGAGATCAGGTGAACGAGTGGGCCACGACTATCTACTTTGCACGGTATGTCTGATCCATGTGTTCACGAACGCTCAGTTCAAAGTGAGGTGGGGCTCAATCATGTGTGAACCACATCCGTTGACGAAGGGCGAGTGGAATGTGTTCCAGGAAAGTGGGTAGCACATCTCTGAGCACCTCTGTGTACACTGCTGAATTTAGGCGGGGAGGAAGAAGAGACGGGCCTACTACGTAATCATTGACTAACTATTGACTCGAATGTTTCCGTAATATGGTTTCTTTTCTCAAATTGATCCTTTGCCGTAGTCCATCATCCCTGAAAGTTTGTAAAATCATCATAGATACACCGTATATACCTTACAAATTTCTTTTTATAGCACCGACACAGTTCATATGACGACGATGGGATAAGAAAGGGCTTGGAGTGGAAGGAAGTGGCCGTGGCCCCCACATTTGCCCGATGTGAAAGTGGGAAACCACAGAAAACCATCTTCAGGGCCGTTGAAAGCATCCGAACCCACTGTCTCCAGAACGCAAGCTGACGGCTGCGTGACCCAGCTACTCGCTCGGTTGTTGTAATTGGTTATTAATAATAATTAGGGTATATATTTTTTACGTCCCACTATACTCTTTACGGTTTTCAGAGACAACATAGGCTAAGTTCAGTTACAATGCCACTTTTCTAATTACCGTTTGTTTCTTTCTCACGGCTTCGCACGGTTTTTAAATTAATTTTACTATCCTGCACTTTACTGTCCTAAACAACGGTAGATGAGTTCTCTTGTGACGAGAAAAAGAAGCCGCGAATAGTAAGACTTTTAGGTACACTAAATAACACTACTCCATCCCGCGAAAATGAAGCATACGCAATGCAGGACGAAGTTGCTCTCACCTTTTGTGATTCAGCCAGGGTTTGATTCTGAGGTGGGAACCGTACTCCCTCTACTCAGCTGACTTCCCGAGGCTGAGTGGACCTTGTGCCAGCCCTCGTACGACTTTTCAAATTTCTTGGCAGAGTCGGGAATCGGACCTGGGCCTCCGACGCGGTCGACGCGATTGTTTCGTGCCCAAGACTGCCAACTCTTGAAATTTTATTTATCATTCGTGCTAGTGACAAAAGCCAACCTGGTGGACATGATCGTTAAGGCGTTGAAGTCTAAATGGTCTGACACCGTGATTAGCCGGTTCGAGTCCCGTTGGTCGAAAATATTTTCACCATCGGAATGTTGGCCGGCAGGGTAGGGGAGGTGGTGGTATACAATTTATAATCACTAGATTGCGTGCCAAAAGCATGGATTAAATTAGGAACCTCTTCGCATTGCCCATATGGAGTGTGGGCGTATAAAGCTGCTGATGGTGATTCGTCCATCAGATGATGACGTTAAGCCTCGAGCAGTCCCGTTGGTGCTATTTGACAGGAGTAGGCTACGTGCCAGCATCGGTTTTTACCCTCTCCCTTCCTACTATCATATATCACGTCATTCATTTCATCTCATCAACTACTCTGATGAGGTTGACGTCAGGAATGGCATCTGGTCATAAAAGCCTGCCACGACAGATTCATCTCACCTCACACCCGACCGCGTGGAGACCCTGAAAAGGGTTGGACAAACAATTCGGGCTACTGACGAAGGCATTGGTGTAGATTAGTTAGGTCCGGCTAGTGACAAAACTAGCTGTGTTTGTATTGTGCGCGGGATCGTAATGGAATGCAATTTTGACTAGATTGCTGGGAATGACGTCATATCCGATTGTGTCTCAGCTATTGGAAATGCTAATGAGTGCTTCAGCAATGAAGAATGGTACGTGCTAATTTACATTAGGTTATGAAAGTTTATTAAGTTATCGTGTGGCATACATGAACATCGAGATTATAAATGTATTGATGTGCCTGTGGTGTCGCTAGGAACAAGTCTCTTAAACCACCACTGTAAGATGTTTGTGGGCATTCGTGAACTAATTGCCTAACAGTCTGTCTTACAGCGCCACACTCGCAACATTGTGAAGGTCTTTTCGTTCACTTGTACAGGATATCCCCACATACACCGTTATTGGTCCGAATTCTATTTATTTTCCAACCAGATCTTTCTAGTTTTAAATGAACCCTGGTACCTTCTCAGTTATGCAGGGCATTTCTGAACTCTCTGGAGAGGCAAACAATTTCCAATCATGAGACCATCTCTCAGCTAGATTGAATTTGTTAGCTACGAGTTTCTCCGCTGTGCAGGTAGGTGAATGTCTTCACATGTAGATCGCCAACGTCACCATGAATAGGTAGTTGTTTGTTGGTCTGGATCTTCCGATATTCTCTTATCAGAATGTTGTATCGCCTCAACTGAGGTGGAGGGATGTGGCTGAGAACAGGGAACCATTGTGTGGGAGTTGACATAATTGTTCCTGTAATCATGCGCATGGTGTTAATCAGTTGTATATGTATATTAATCTTATTAATACTCAGCGACAGAATAAACTAAACCTAAAGCTGAGCAACGGAGAGTAGTTGCACTGGCACACAAGTCATGCCGCATAATTTCCCTAGGATGTTGTTTCTTATCTTCATTTTGGCAGCAGTCATTTGTAAATGTTCTTTTAATGACAGTGTTCTGTCCAGTGTTACACCCAAATATTTAGGATGTCTGTTGTGGAGAAGGAGGGTGTTATTAAAGTAAACTGCAAGTTCCATTGTTGCCATTTTATTGTTTAGATGGAAACAAGCAAAATCGGTCTTAGTTGTACTTGGTTGAAGTCTCAATTTTCGGAAGTAGTTTCCCAGAACAGAGATATCATTTGGCAGCATCTCTCCTGTTCACTCAAAATATGGATCTCTAGCAGCAATTTCCCAATCATTAGCGTATCCAAACTTCCTGGATTTTGTGTAGGGTAAATCTGATATATACAGGATGAACAAGAGTGGGGCAAGCACTGATCCTTGAGGAAGTCCATTTTTTAATTTACTTGGCCTGCTTATTTCACTGCCAATGATGACCTGGAAACTTCTATCATTCAACATGTTGCTTACAAGACGAGCCAATGTCTTACAAGTGATAACCTGAAGTAGTTTCTAAATAACACCCACTCTCCAAACCATGTCATAAGCTGCCTTAAGGTCTATGAATGCCACAGATGTTTTTTGGCGTTTTTGAAACACTGCCCCAATGTAGGTGGTTAATGAGAGTACTTGGTCCGTTCAAGTCTGAATCCTGCTTTATCTATGGGAATTACCTCAAGCAATTTTGAGGCGATTCTGTTCTGCATTAGTCTCTCAATTAACTTGTAGCGTACACTAAACAGTGAATTAGGTCTATAGCTGTCTGGTCTGTCACTGGTTTTCCCAGGCTTCAATACGGCAACGATCTTCGTCAATTTAAACAAACGAAGTAGCTTGCCATTCTGAACAATGTTATTGGCTAGCTTGGATAGCCAAATTCGAGCGTTTTTGCCAGAATTTATCAATAATTTGGGATGTATTCTGTCAAACCCTGGTGCCTTACCGTTTTTGACATCTGTTAGAGCTGTGTCACTGTCCTTAGTGGTTATTTATTTCATGCCAGAGTGTTGAGAAAAAGATATAAATAAGGTATTATATACAAATTAAAGAAAGTACTCGTACATTTTATGTCACAAAACCTGTTTCACACAATGTCTGCCCAGAAATGGGCAACATAAATTCCCTCTTCAGTGGCTTGAATCAAGTCTTGAAGTGTACAACGAACAGCGTAGGACTGACAGTCATACAGGTGTTGGGTAGTTTGCTGCTCCCCACAATCGCAGAAGTCTGACTGATCTATCAGATAACACCATTTTTATGCTTGGATCTACCTACTCCACATCTCAAACGACTTTGTGCCTTCCAGGTTGTCCATTCCAAATAATGACCAGGGGGTAGAGATTCAGAAGGCACCAACGTGCTGTTCTTGTTGGTTTATCCAGAGCCTTGGAGATATTGAGGAAACTTTCCCTGGACTTCAGTCTTCTGGGTGGAGGTCGATGTCCAAATAACGGGTGGTTGCTTGTGAGATCCACCTTCGACCTCTCGTGCCTTGCAAACACTTCTCGCCGAATGTCTGGAGGAGAAATACCAGCCAAGCAGTAGAGTTTGTCAGTGGGAGTAGGTTTCAGACACCCAGTTACTATTCTACATGTTTCATTAAGGGCTGCATACACCCGCTTCGTATGGGCTGACCTGAACCATACAGGACATGCATACTCAGCTGCTGAGAAACTCAGAGCAAGAGCTGAGGTTCTTAACAAAGTTGGATGGGCTCCTCCATTTGCTTGAGTCAAGTATACGAAGGATGTTATTTCGAGCTGAGACTTTCTGTCCAGATTTAACACAGTGTTTCTTGTATGTCAAGGTCCGGTCAAAAGTGACACCCAGGTACCTTGATGTAAAACAATGCTCCAGTTGCTTACCCTCCCACGTCACGCACAGCTGTATAGTAGCTTCTCGATTTCGAACATGAAATGCACACACATGGGTCTTAATCGGGTTTTGCAGTAGCCGGTTCTTCTGATAGTAGCCTATACTGAAAGTTCCTTAAGTGCATTTGTGAGCTGCATTGCAGTGGTTCGAAAGTCGTCGCACTGGACAGCTAAAGCCAGGTTATCTGCATAAATGAAGGTTCTTGTATAGGAAGGTCTTGGCTGGTCATTCGTGTAGATGTTAAAGAGGATTGGCGAGAGGACACTGCCCTGAGGAAGTCCATTCCGTTGATCCCTTCACCTACTGCACTTTCCTTGAAACTCAACAAAGAACCGGCGATTCTGCAGGAGAGTTTCAACAATCTTCGTGAAACCGTAGTCTCTGGTGAAGTTATAGAGCTAGGTGATCAAAGTTATATGATGCACTGTGTCGTACGCTGTTGTAAGGTCCACGAATACCACTCCTGTGATTTTACGTCTTTCAAAAATCATCCTTTATGTGATGAGTTAAATTGAGCACTTGTGAAGTGCAGTTCCTTCCGGATCCAAAGCCCGCCTGTTGTGGAGTAATATACTGATCTACTTTAGATGTTAGGCACTCAGGTAGGATCCCCTCAAATGTGTTATATAGGTGACAAAGTAATGATATTTGACTGTAGCTTTTAGGATCAAATGGATCCTTACCTGGTTTCAAAATAGCCATCACTCCAGACTTCCCCCACACCTTAGGTATTTGTTTACTCTGCAGGCAATTGTTTAGAAAATCAACAACCCACTTACTTGCTCTGGAACCAAAATGCTTTATTTGTTCCACTCTCATATCATCCAGACCTGTAGCCTTGCCATTTTTGGATTTGTTTATGGCTTTCTCTAGTTAATCTAGGGTGATATTATTAGTGAGGTCGCTAGACTCCTTATCTATTTGGCGTTCTATTTTAACTCTATTCATATAACCCCCCATTTTTCCATTCAGCAAAAGTTGATGGGCAATGGCATCTGGGGACAAATTGACGTATACAGGGGCTTTTGTGAAGTTATTATTAAGCCTCTTTAAGAGTCGCCAGGCTTGTTGACTAATTTTAGACATGCCCAGCTCTTCAAGGGTAGATATACTACGATTTCGTTTATCTTCCGCTAACATTGTTGTCAACTCTAGACAATTCTTCACAGTCTGTTCGCCAAACGGATTCGTCTCGAATAGATCAATGTATTCAGTCAGCAGAGCTGAGGAATGTTGATTGAGATCAGGAACACAATTCATTCGACAACCTCGGGAATTGACTGTCTGGAGCTCTTGTTCACTGCATCTACAAACAGGTCGTAATAAGTCATAGAAATACCTATATCAGATACAGCACCTTCCAGATATGCAGTGCACTTGTTCCAGTCTGCTTTCTTAAAATGATATCGCCTGCGGAAATGTACGCTCATGGGACGTACCGCAGCAAATACCTGACACATGATGGGTCTGTGCTGTTGGTGTGGTATAGGAATGTCGATGTTCTTTATACACTGCTGAGCAATTCATTCGCTAACAAAGATTACATCAGGGTTATAACCTCGTTGCCAACGTCCGCTGTTGAAAGAAGGAGGAAGTTTAACATCGTGTAACAGTAGCATCTAGTGGGTCTCAGCCCATTCCAGCACAGCCTCTCCATCTTCATTCTCATGTTCATATCCCCAGACGTTGTTTTGGCTGTTAAAGTCACCAATGTGGACGGCTTGATTGTCGAAATTCCTTGGTTTCTGGAAGTGGAATGCAGAATTTGGTGGTTTGTATAAAGAGGAAACAGTGCAATGATTTAACTCAACTGTAAGGAGTTCTACGTCAGCACAGTCAGATATATCAGTGGATAGCTGGTTGACAAATATTGCTCTTCCATGCTGTTGACTTGGACTCTCTACCACTAAAGGCATGCCAGAAATTCTTAGCCTGCTCTGATTATTTTCTCGATGGGTTTCTTGTACACAAAGGACATCACAGCCATGTTCCTTACATAAATACTGCAACAGTTCTTCTTTTATAAGGGACATTTCTTCGATGTTTATAGACATAATTGACAACTGTGGTCCTAAAAAGGACCTTTAAATAATCATCTTTCAACACTTCTGGAATAGAAGAATTAGCCGGTAGATACACTGAAGAAAATGGAAATTGCAACACCCAGAAGGAGTAGTGCTATCTTGCTGCAATTGAACATGCAGGACGAGTGTTCGGTTTTGATTCGATTATTACACTTTCAGGTCCCTCTGAGGCAAGTTTGGACAACAATCAATATAGGATGTGCCCACCACGAGCTGCAATACATTGATGTATTCGTCGAGGCATGGAGTCAATAAGGCCCTGTATCGCTTCCTGAGGAATTGCGGACCATGCTTGCTGCACTGCACGGGTCAGTTGTTCTGGAGTTGTGGGTGGCTGAGGACGGTTGGCCAGTTGTCGACCCATCATGTCCAACACATGCTCAATAGGACTGAGATCCAGGGATCTGTCGGACCATTCTAAGGTTGTGAAGTAGTGGAGAGCTTCTCTGGAGATGCGCGCAGTGTGAACCCGGGCATTGTCCTGCTGAAATATCCCATTAGCAATGTTCGCCATCATAGGGACAACCACTGGATTGAGTACCCTATCAAGGTACTGTCGAGCAGTCATAGTGCCTTTAACAAGCACTAATTGTGATTTCACATTAAAGCCAATAGCTCCCCAGACCATAATGCTCGGTGTTGGCCCTGTGTGCCTCTCGACAATATGATCTGGGCGGCTTTCTTCACGGTACGTCGGTGCACACGATTCCGGCGATCACTGCGGGCAAGACAGAAGCGCGATTCATCACTAAAGACTACCCTATGCCATTCGTCGACCCACGTCGATCTTTCTCGACACCAGGCCAGCCTTACACGTCGCTGTTGTGGGGTCAATGGAACACCTTCTGCAGGACACGTGATCGTAAGCCAGCTGCACGCAGGCGATTACCAACTGTTTGTTGTGTAACGTGGAGTGCCACAGCTGCTCAAATTTTCGCTGCTGTTGCATAGGGTTCCATCCAGGCCATCCGAATGATGTGGCGATCCTCTCTCACAGTTGTCTGTCGCGCTGGGCCTGTGCCAGGCCTACGAGTGTGGGTACCTTCATTTGACCACTGCTGCCATACACGTTGTACCGTAGATGCCTGTCGGCCAACACGTGCAGCGACAGTCCTTAGCGATAATTGAGCCTCACACAGTCCAATTATCCGAGCCCTTTCAAACGGCGATAGTTGTTGCTAGCGTGCTCTTCTCTGTCGTCGAGGCATGTTTGACGGGGAACACTCCACTGCACAGACTGCAAGTCAACTACGCTACACCAGAGTCCGTATACTGGAGTTGATTCCTCCGCGACCAATCACGTGGGGAGACCTGTAGCAAAAATCCAATGGGTCTGAAACTTTGATCGTTTACATACCTACATGACATAGTTCCATGTCTTGAAAATGAACACAAACGACCAATGCCTTCATGGTATTGCAATTTCCATTTTCTTAAGTGTCTGTGCACTCTCTACCGTTTCCAGGGAGCACCGTAAGTCACAGTCTGTTTAATCAAACTTAACTGCACAATTTATTCTGTGGCCGCACACGTGGAGGTTTCTTCAGCGCTCCCCTCCTTAGTGGTGAAGGGTCGAGTATATTCTGAACCAGAATTACTTGTGGCTTTTAGGTTTGCCAGCCCTTTGTTGATATACCTTGTATCTTTTCTGTCTCTAGCAGTTCGAGACATAGAAACTATATGGGTAGCAACAATTTTTGTGGTGACAGTTTGACTTCCACGAGCGATTAGAGTACCTCCTTAGAGTTTTCTGAGGAGTGATTATCTTTTCTGTTAAATTTACTGAAAGTAATAGATTCCACAGTTTCAAGCCACTTTTCCTTCCGAGCGTTATCAAGGGATATATTCCTTCCGGAAACCTCTTGGAATGTGTTTTTGGCTGTGGCAATTACAGCTCCTACATATCTCCCATAATTGTCACTTGCTGGGGGTATCCAGCGGACGCATTTATGTAGTTTTTCTCAGAAAGCTTTCCAGTCTTCTTTTTTGAAGTTCAAGAGTGGGCGAGGATATGAATTCACTAGAGGAATCTGTATTCGAACTTCAAGATAAACTGGGCTGTGTTGACTGTGCAGAAAAGTTGGAAGAACTTTCCGCGTAGCACACAAAGGTCTATAGTTTTTGTCACTGGATACAAAAACCAGGTCCGGGTCGTACACTTGTTTCCATGCAGCTGATCTAAATGTGCCCCTATCTTTAGCATCGAACACAAGATGTACATTATGTTCCTCAGCCAAACTCAAGAGATTTTCTCCATGGACATCTGTGGTAGCATTCTTCCATTCCTCATGATGGTTATTCAAATCACCCATATAGACAGCAGGTTGGTCTTGAACTTGGAGAACTTGAGGTGGCCATGTAGAGACTGGGGGTTTGTAAACGTTAGTAACGACGTTCCCACCGATCTTTATGACAACTGTATGAATGTTGTCATCGGTGTTAGTTTACAACGATGAAACATTATCAGTGGTATTCCGCACATAGGTCGCTACACTATATGCATGATGGTAAGTTGCGCCGATTATATTATATCCTGGTATTCGCCCTCTTAATCGCTGTTGGTCTTCATCTGTAATATGAGCTTCCTTAATGACAACCACATCCATTTTTTCACATAATAAGAATTTTCAAAAATATTGGCACTTGGATTTACTTATGCCTTCTACATTTAATTCATACATTCTGAGTGTAGGTTCTATACACTTTCTTGTTAGGGTTTTGAAAAGAACCTTTTGAATCATGATTCTTTTCATTTTCATGTTTGATAGCCAGGAGATCACACGGATAGTAAACGTACTTCTGAGGACATGTGGGTGGTTCCCTAGCTGTCGCAGTGAACACATCTCTCCTCTACAAGTTATTCCACATAAGATTTGTACCATTTCTAATCCTTTATGATGTTATAAAACTTGTGGTACAGTTACTGAATTTCTGCCTAAGAGAGACGCCGAGGTTCCAAAACTTGTTTCGCAGAAGTTCTTTCAGATTCCGTTAAATTTACAGACACGAGACTACCATATATGTGCAAGTTCAAATACCATCCAATTAATCTCAAATGGTGAGAGATCTACCATCTCAGCTATTCGTCCTCGAATTCGGCTAGTCTTTCTGTTCCCTAGATAAAGGGTTGAATCCCGACTGAAATCGATGGTTTCTGGTGGAGTTTAAATGTGACAACTGGTTGCCATTGGCTTCGAAGAACTATTGTGGGACAACCGTTCGGCATGGAGGTATCTATTAAAATAAGTTGTGGGTTCCAGTAGAACGCGGACGTTAGACAAACATATTATTATTATTATTATTATTATTATTATTATTATTATTATTATTATTATTATTATTATTTATCTTTAGACACAAATATAAACGTGTTTCCTCAAGTAATATGCGTTCATTAGTACCATTACAGGAGAAAATCATGCGAGCATGAATTACTGTCAGTAAAAGAGCTCATGTGGGATTTATTGAACTGAAAAGTCACGTGTTTGGGGTTTAATTTTCTCATAAAATTGGAGGTCCTGTGGCGACGAACATCGTAACAACAGACACGTTCAAATTCAGGCCTGCTTCCTTCTTGGCCTGCGTCACTACCGAATTTACCAATGATGTCGCTAATGCCTGTAATGCCCATTACTGTGAATTATCTTTCTGTTTCAGTTCCGTGAGGAAGGACGACGGGACTCCTATGTACGAGTGACTCTCAACCAGCAGTATCGT
Source organism: Anabrus simplex (assembly GCF_040414725.1). Lineage (NCBI taxonomy): Eukaryota > Metazoa > Arthropoda > Insecta > Orthoptera > Tettigoniidae > Anabrus > Anabrus simplex. Next base: position 801,073,989 of record NC_090265.1, read on the forward strand.
CAAGTGAAGATGAAGCGTACCTCAACAGTACGAGCAACGGACGCTCCCAACTACTCCGAGTGCTTCAACTTCCGCGTCCCGGCTGCACATATTGACGTCACTAGCGTCGGATTTCAGGTGTTACAACCAATGCCGGGAATAGGGAGAGGTGAATATGTAGTAGAAATTATATTTTACCCATTTAAGGTGTCCTTCCCGTAGCCATCTGATCTTTTAATGTCGATTCTTGTCTAGAGACTTAAGAAGAAATAAATAAATAAATAAATAAATAAATAAATAAATTCATGAATTCATTAATAAAAATATATTGAACCCTTCAGTAGGATGAGCTCAATATATATACCGAGTGGTTCACCAGTCCCTTAATTTTTCGGAGATAAGCAACCCAAATAATGCGTATATCCTAATGATACTTATAATTTATTTTTGTGAGCAACAGATAACTTGAAATTTTCCCTTTTTATCAATAATGATCTCCCCTCTCTGTGAGCCATGACTAAATTCATCCATGGACCAACCAAAGAAAAAAACTATTATGCCCAATTCCACGCCACATACTGAGGATCATACTGCAAACATGTGATTTATTGCAGTTTGAAATAACGCAACTACCCGTAATACGATCGAATTAACATGTTATGCCACCTGCTGTGTAATGTAAAGAAATTAAATGATCACTGTAAACCATCACTGAAGGCTTTGCCACGGATATTAACTTTCGAGGTGGAACCTCTAGCAAGTATCGTGTATGTTGACTTCGTGGCTGAATTGGTTAAGGTCTCGAGCGCAAGGTGTGTGAGTATCGGCAGCGTAGGGTTCGAATTCATCATCAGTCAAATTTTTTGAACGACAGATGTTCTCAATTTTAGCGGGGATACAATAATAATCTTCTTCTTTTTATCTGTTTACACTCCAGGGTTGATTTATCCCTCGGACTCAGCGAGGGATCCCACCTCTACCGCCTCAAGGGCATTGTCCTGAAGCGTGAGACATTGGGTCGGTTGATACAACTGGGGAGAATGACCAGTACCTCGCCCAGGCAGACTCACCTGCTATGCTGAACAAGGGCCTTGCTGGGGGACGGGAAGATTGGAAGGGACAGACTAGGGAGAGGGAAGGAAGCGTCCGTGGCCTTAAGTAAGGTACCATCCCGGCATTTGCCTGGAGAAGAAGTGGTAAACACGTAAAATCACTTCCAGAATGGCTGATGTGTGAATCGAACCCACGTCTACTCAGTTGACCTCCCGAGGCTAAGTGGACCCCGTTCCAGCACTCATACCACTTTTTAAATTTCATGGTAGAGCCGGGAATCGAACTCGGGCCTCCGGGGGTGGTAGTTAATCACACCAACCACTACACCACAGAGGTGGACACAATAATAATCAATATACTTTTACTTTTACTTGCGCTCTGATTTGGCGTCTTTTTCCTAAGGATGGATGGGAGAGGATTGGGAAGGAAATCGGCCCTGGACCTTTATTAAGGTACTGTCCCGGGATTTGCATGGTGTTGGAAATGGGGAACCGAGAAAGCTATTATCAGGACGGACAGCATGGTATTCGAATCTACAACCTCCCGAGTCCAACGCACGTAAATCATAACCATGTCGCATCACAGCTATTATTCCTCACGATGTATTCCTAAAAAGAGTATGTTGAATTGTTGCTAATTTATGGAAAAGGTACGTCGAATTTATTTGTATGTCACGTGCTCTGTAATGGTAAAACTTTAAATGAACACTGTAAGGTAGTCAAAATTTCGAACAGTTGTTACTATGAATATGCAGGGCACCCTACTTCCTATCTACAGACAATCATGACGCAGGTCAACCTCGCCCAGGCGGCCTCACCTGCTATGCTGAACAGGGGCCTTGTGGGAGGATGGTGAGTTTGGAAGGGATAGACAAGGAAGAGGGAAGGAAGTGGCCGTGGCCTTAAGTTAGGTACTATCGCGGCATTTGCCTGGAGGAGAAGTGCGGAAACCACGGAAAACCACTTCCAGGATGGCTGAGGTGGGAATTGAGCCCTCGTACCACTTTTTAAATTTCATGGCAGAGCCGGGAATTGAACCCGGGCCTCCGGGGGTGGCAGCTAATCACACTAACCACTACACCACAGAGGCGGACCTCTTAAAATGTAACAGTGAATATTGTAATTAATTACGTACATTTAAAAATATTTAAGGGTGTAGACCTCTTTCTTGTATCCGGTGAAACTACATAAACTGCAATGAACATAAATACGAGTAACTTATTTCTCAGAACGTAAATTGAAAGTGGCGTGAATTTCTGCTCTCATTCTTTCATCATTTTCTACCTCCATTTCAAACTCGGTTATCGCGCTAGTGATCGACAGTGACTAGGAGAAAACTTCGCCCAACATTCACAGCCTGTGACATAGCACGTCACTGTGGTAGAAGAGCATACGCTCATCGCCTGCTTGCCTGCCTGCCCGCCCGCCTTCTTAACAGTGCTGGGCACCCGCGGGACGGAATTCCCAGCGTCAGCACCCCTGGTCTGCAAGCATCTGAGAATTAACTTATTAACTATGCGCCTCCAGCATCCTAACATTCTCTATTTGAAACTACATAGGTGACTTCATCGTGTTCCACATCTCTTATCATCAAAAGACGAGTATAATCATCCTCACTTTGGTCACCCCTATCAGACATTCAGTTACATGATTCCAGTCTTGGTCATACATCAAACAGTAAATCAAATTGTTACGCGAGAATTGTACGTAAGAAATCGCATCCCAAGGAAAAATGGGTTATTATTCTATTCTCCGTCATACTGCAAGTAGGAATTTTGTAATTTTAGTGCCAGGAGTGTCGGAGGACAAGTTCGGCTCGCCAGATGCAGGTCTTTTGATTTGACGCCCGTCGGCGACCCGCGTGTTGTGATGAGGATGAAATGATGATGAAGACGACACATACACCCAGCCCCCGTGTCAGCGAAATTAACCAATTAAGGTTAAAATTCCCGACCCTGCCTGGAATCGAACCCGGGACCCCTGTGACCAAACTCCAGCACGCTAATCATTTAGCCATGGAGCCGGAAATTTTACCAATGATCTACTGTAATACTACAACAGCCAAGAAGTTCGTGGACGGGTGCCTACATTGTAGGCAATACGGCGTACACTCATGCACTACAGTTAATAACTTCTTGGATTGGCGCTTACAGTGTAGCTAACGCATTGTACACCTGTGTACGTGGACTGGCGCTAACAGTTCAAGGATCAGATAATCTTTTCACCTGCCTTTTCGCGTCTTTTTCCCATCGTGGTAGTACAGGCGATTTCGACTTGATCATCTCGAACGTTTCGCTAGCGGATTTGCCTAATATTTGGCAGAACTTGAAATTTGCCCGTTCTTAAGTTCCGCCGCAGACATTCATCTACCCTTCACTAAAGAGACCGTAGTTCAGCCAATAGTGTAAGTACGCAACTTGCCTACTTGTTGGATAGACAACGAAGAGGGAAGAAAGTGGCCGTGGCCTTAAGTTAGGTGCGAACTCTCTGCTACAGTGCACCGCAGCGACACTAGACGGCCAGTCCACGAACGTAATGACTCTACTACGTATAATGTGTTATTAAAAATTTTATTCTTATTGCAACTACTTGCTATAACCTCAACTTATTAACTATGTTGTCCGCCTCTGTGGTGTAGTGGTTAGCGTGATTAGCTGCCACCCCCGGAGGTCCGGGTTCGATTCCCGGCTCTGCCACGAAATTTGAAAAGTGGTACGAGGGCTGGAACGGGGTTCACTCAGCCTCGGGAGGTCAACTGAGTAGAGGTGGGTTCGATTCCCACCTCAGCCATCCTGGAAGTGGTTTTCCGTGGTTTCCCACTTCTCCTCCAGGCGAATGCCGGGATGGTACCTAACTTAAGGCCACGGCCGCTTCCTTCCCTCTTCCTTGCCTATCCCTTCCAATCTTCCCATCCCTCCACAAGGCCCCTGTTCAGCATAGCAGGTGAGGCCGCCTGGGCGAGGTACTGGTCATACTCCCCAGTTGTATCCCCCGACCAAGAGTCTGAAGCTCCAGGACACTGCCCTTGAGGCGGTAGAGGTGGGATCCCTCGCTAAGTCCGAGGGAAAAACCGAACCTGGAGGATAAACAGATGATGATGATGATGATGATGATTAACTATGTTCAGTGTATACACTACCGGCTGCTTCACTTTGATTGAAATATGGCATATTTGTAACAATTAACAGCGAAATGCAAGAGAGTAAATTAGAAGCTGCAGCCTGTCCAGGTCTAGCGAGCTTCCCTGCGGATACCCACAACAAACACCATACTGGAGTATCTCACGAGTTCATTATTCTTCTTTTTTTTTTTGCTAAGGGTTTTACGTCGCACCGACACAGATAGGTCTTATGGCGACGATGGGATAGGAAAGGCCTAGGATTTGGAAGGAAGCGGCCGTGGCCTTAATTAAAGTAAAGCCCCAGCATTTGCCTGGTGTGAAAATGGGAAACCACGGAAAACCATCTTCAGGGCTGCCGATAGTGGGATTCGAACCTACTATCTCCCGGATGCAAGCTCACAGCTGTGCGCCTCCACGCGCACGGCCAACTCGCCCGGTCATATTCTTCTAGGTAACTTATTATTCTCTATTCGCCTCACATGACCCCACCATCGAAACTGATTTATGCGTTTAGCTTCATCCACCGAGTTCATTCTTAACTTATCCTTTGTATTTAAAATGTGTAAAAAATGTAATTTAGTGTGACAGAAAGCCATCGTTCACTAATAACTCGGATACGATCATATGATAAATACAATCCATTCAATCAACTGAACGGAACCACTGAAGGAGAATAATTAACTGAGATGGTAAATTATAGAAACTGAAGCGGAAAGGAATTAATAAAAATAGTTTGAAGTACAGCATATCTTCTTTATTTCTTCTTTTCCTATCGCTTTTCCCACATCTGTGAGGTCGCGGGTACGAACTGTGTCGCACATGTTGATTTAGCCTTGTTTTACGGCTGGGTGCCCTTCCTGACGCCAACCTCATATGGAGGGATGTAATCGCTATTGTTTATGTGGTGGTTGGTAGTATAGTGTGTTGTATGAATATGAAGAGGAAAGTGTTGGGACAAACACAAATACCCAGTCCCCGCGCCAGAAGAATTAATCAGAGGCGATTAAAATCCCAAGGCCTCAACGCTGACCATTCAGGCAATGAGTCCGACTTAAAGTACAGCGTATACTCTTCCGTATTTTATCGAGATATAAGGGACGATAACAAAGTTTACGATCGACGGCCCTACAGTCGTGAATCAGGCAAAATCGCTGTGAGCATTAAGGCACTCATCCCACCGACGCACCAGGGTGAAAACCGCCTTGTGGTAAAAATACCGTGTCCTGCTGCGTGAAGAAGTGCGTGACCACCTGCTGCACATCCTCGTCTGACAGGAAACATAGACTCTTTAAGGCCTTCTTGAAGGAACCGAAGGTGTTATAATCGCATGGGGAGAGATCAAGAATATAGCGCAGGTGCTTGTTGTTTTCCGTAATGAATGAGGATAGCCTCCCACATCGACCGGCGTCTTGTGTCGAAATGCGACCCGCACGGAACTTGGTGCACCATTCCACGACGGTGATTTTCGACAGACATGCTGACCCATACACAGTATTCATTATCCGATGGATGCCCACCCATGTTTTTACTAGGGATGGGCGCGATTGAAGCCTGGAATCGAGATCGTCGACTCCATCGACTCCGAACACCGGTCTCGGTTCGCATGAAGCCTCTCGACTCCAAGTTAACTTGATGCGCATTGCGGGGCCGCACGGTCGCTTCGCATGAAGCCTCGCGACTCCAAGCAAACTTGACTCTCATTGCGGGACCGCTTGCGTGTCGAGGCGCAGAAAATAACATGAAATACTATACATGTTGCTGCTCATTTGCCCATTAGGTTTTTTAAGAGTATTTTAGAGTGAAGTACGATATCGTTAACGAAGACGACGAGCGTAATGGTGTAGCTGAAATAAAATTAAACGTGTCATGTCAGAAAGTATCGGCATAGCAGACCACGGGCATTTAATTTCACGTCTTTATTTGTCGTGAACAGGAAATTGATAAACAGATATCGATGGTAAATCATTATGAATTGCACATGAACGATGAAAACAAATCTAATCTGGGTAAATCCTCTAACATAATTCGAACATAGATTGCACCACTGAAAGCCTCCGTGGCTCAGGCGCCAGCGCGTTGGCGTCTCACCGCTGGATTTCCAGGTTCAAACCCCGGTCACTCCACGTGAGATTTTTTTTTCTCTGGGTACTCCGGTTTTCCTCATCATCTTCAATTCTAGCAACACTCTCCAACATAATTTAATTTTATCTGTCAGTCATTCATCATTGCCCCAGGGGAGTGCTACAGGCCTCGGCAACAGGTACAATTCCTATCCTCGCCGCAGGATGGGGGCTTCATTCATTCCATTTCTGACCCGGTCACTGACTGGAAAACAAGTTGTAGGTTATCATTATAATTCAAGGACCACGTTAAGTCTTGTTGCATTATTATTATTATTATTATTATTATTATTATTATTATTATTATTATTATTATTATTATTAGTAGTAGTAGTAGTAGTAGTAGTAGTAGTAGTAGTAGTAGTAGTATACACAAAATCCCCTTTTCGCGACAGCCCTGGTAGGCCTTGGCCTACCAAGTGACCTCTGCCCAGCTCGAAGGCCAGTAGATTTCGAGGTGACGTGTATTCAGCGCGACGAATTCTCTCCATCGTTATTATTGGCTTTCTAGACCCGGTCTCTACCTCAACGTAATCACGAAACCTGAGATACAGGTAAAAATCCCTGGCCGGAATCGATCCCGGGGCCTCCCTAGATTGCGAAGGTGGCTATTATGATGCACAATGTTTGGTAAAATATTTCTTGTAAAATCATACTCTAAGCACTCGCTTCTTTTTTCTGCTTTATGCACCAGGCCAGGGGTACTAATCATTTACAATTTAGAAAACCTAACCCGGCCGGGGTGACAGGCGCACGTGTTACCCCATACACCGCGGAGCTGAACTCGTTGAAGTCAATATTGGCGATTATGTAAACGTATACTTTCAGATTATTATTACCACTACAATTATTGTCATCATCATCATCAGCGTCACCAAAATTGACCTACAACATTAACACTAACGATGATAAAATCCCGAAACAATATTTAATGTTTGCTGGCTAATAATCATCTTGTATTCATCGTATCACGAGTTACCAAGGGAGGAACGTCGAACTATAATTCCAAGCAGTTCCGACAATAGTTGATAGATGGCGTTACTGCATCAGTGGAGTCGACACTGGAGTCGAGAGTGTTGGTTCCAGAGGTAGCAGTCTCGACTCTTGGCGACTCCGTTCGCAGCCCATCCCTAGTTTTTACTTCGGCAGCCAAGAACAGAATAACAGAACGTTGGCCCTGTTTGTTGTCCTGTTGGCCCTGTCCACTATAGTTCACGTGGCCACATTTAACGCACACATTTCGGCACGACACGACTGCTACACTAATCCCTTTGTCTACGGGTCCGTGCTTATATCATGCCCGCATAGGATTCGTGCTACGTTGGACATCCGCTGCAGCAACGCGCTCTAATTGAAACTTTTTTTGTAGAAGGCAATCAAGCCTACTGATATCCATGTCGTTTAATCATGTGATGATCGGCTTCGTGGCTAATTGGTTAGCATCTTGGCCTCCGGCTCTCGCCAGGATTGCGGGACTTCAATAGTGAATTGTCAAATACCTTAGCTTGAGAATTATCCGGTTATGGTGCCTCCAAAATTCCTAAAACCTACCACGTAACACTCTCCTCTACAAAACTAATATGAAATTGCCTGTACTCGGCAAACGCCGCCCCCCTCGACTGAGAAATTGCCTTACAAGGGGTTGCACATGAAGTTGTTATCCACCGAGATCGATAGCTGCAGTCGCTTAAGTGCGGCCAGTATCCAGTATTCGGGAGATAGTAGGTTCGAACCCCACTGTCGGCAGCCCTGAAGATGGTTTTCCGTGGTTTCCCACTTTCACACCAGGCAAATGCTGGGGCTGTACCTTAATTAAGGCCACGGCCGCTTCCTTCCAACTCCTAGCTCTTCCCTGTCCCATCGTCGCCATAAGACCTATCCGTGTCGGTGCGACGTAAAACAACTAGCAAAAAAAAAAAAAAGTTGTTATCCTCTGATCATAAGACAAATGAGCTACCATTACGTCTGAAAAAGGAAAGGTAGGAATCTGAATTCACCTTTAAAATGAAAATTTCGATATCTGCAATCGGTTAAGTGCGGCCAGTATCCAGTATTAGGGAGATAGTGGGTTCGAACTCCACTCAAGGAAGCCCATTTTTCACACCAGGCAAGTGATGGAGCTGTACCTTCGTTCAGGCCACGGCCCCTTCAGACTCCTAGCACATTCCAGCCCCATCATCGCTATAAGGTCCATGTGTGTCGGTGCACGTAAAGCAACTTGTAAAACAAGAAAAAAACTTCCAAACATTCTTCATGTATTGATCGACATTATTGACCACATCGGCAAGAATCTAGTAACAGTTACTCTGAGGAAAAACACTTCTCCCACTTTCCAGTAGAGAATTTTTACCAAGAAGTTTGTGCAATATGCTTAGGATAGACTGGACTAAATTAGAGAGAGTTATTATTTGCATTTTTATCTTACTTTCTTGTATGTTTGTGTAACCCAGTCTTATTTTTAATATATTTTCGTTTCCACACTCCAATATGCAATTCCTCCCTTTTTATGGTATCCTAAGTGAGTAATAGGTGTACATTAGGCTTTCGATTTTTCGTTGGAAAAATGTTCAGGGATTCCAAGGTAAATAAGACAATGTACTATCTTTAAGTCTGATAAAATATGCTCTATTCGACGTCGACCTTGATACAAAATCCAAGAGTTTAAAATTTGTATATGATTTGTTAAAAAGAAAGCATACTTTCCAGTGTCGATTCAGTTAAATGTAGCTTAAAAGATTTTGAGTCTGTCGAACACACAAGTTCAAGATATGATGTACAGTACAACACTGTAACATACAGAATCTATAAAAAATACTCTATTCCACAAATAATGACATGTTTTATTCCACAAGGACATCCTCAGATTATATCAAATCACTTTAAACCTTGAGCATATTAGGCCTTGGGTTATAAATTTTTGTAGGGAAATTGATTTCCTTTGCCAAGAATTGATGAACATTTCCTCAAAAGTAATGTAAAAGGCCCTAATTATCTTTAACTTCTTAAAAAAGTCACCTCTAACGTGCAATTTCGAAAATCATATTTCAGTCATCTACACAAGATACATCCCTGTTGCTTTCTTGAGTTTTGTCAAACTTTCTTCAAACATCTAAAGCCTTTTCGGTACTTTATATAGTAGGTATCATGAATGTTTGTGAAACAGTCTAAAGCCATCTAGGACAGTATTTAACTTTCTATAATTTAATAGAAGTGTTCAGAAATTTTTAGAACAATCACCCAAAAGTATATAACTAAATAATTCTGTGTTTTTTCTGAATAATTATGTAAATCACTTGAATAAGTGAAGTCGTTTTATTACCTATAATGCGTAATGCCACATGGAATTCCCGAGCAATACTGACTCTTATATCGTTAACACTTTTACAACAACAAGAACCTTTCCACGCAAAATATGTAGATTGATCTCTTACAATTGGGCATAACATTCTTTTACTGACCAAATGTACAAGGCAGATGATTATCAGAAGCTGGGCAGCACCTTTCAGGGTGATCAAAAAGCATTACATCATACGAAAAGGGATTGAAATCAACAACCTTCAATACTGGAAATTCCTAAATCGAATCAGTGTGCAGAACGATCAGTCAGGTGTCCAAGGTCTTTATAATATCTGTAAGAAAGGAGGCTACAGTTTACATTCATTTTGTCTAACAAAAAAAGACAATTTACGTTATGCTATTATTATGCTTAAATACTAATTTTCAGCTACTAAAGCTCAATACAACTATTGGTACTTGTAGAATCGATATGTAAGTTTGTGGTTTCGCGATTCTTTCTAATTCTTTCTTTGTCAATCGCTTCAAGAATAAATGTTATACTGTATAATTATATCATTATAATGTAAATATATCAGTGCTAGAAACAATTAATTTTGTTACCTTATACCTGTATCTGTACAGGGAAAAACCAATCTTTTGTTTGGAGTGGCCTTTCAAAAAATTAATTTCAAATAATGTATTTTTCATTACTTTTGAGCAAACGTTCATCCATCTATGACACAGGAACATGGAGTCACAAAAAAGTCATAACCCTACTGCATATACAGTATGTACAACATTGTTTATATCAACTAGTCAATGATTATGAATTGGTGATGTTATGAAAACAAATTACACAAATTATGTATGTATAAGTCCTCTCCTCTTAAATTTTTACTTACAGATATGTTATAGTGTTGTCTACACTAATATCCGTATAAAGAGGTAAACTTTGTTTGTATGTAATGGCTAATCTCAGGAACGACTGGATCGATTCTATTTTTTTACTAATGTAAATGTACATTATCTCTGAGGGACATGAGCTGCATTTTATTTTTAAAACAATTCGAGGGATGAGGGAGCAATGGGGGGAGTTATAAAAATGATAGGCTATTATAGGCGAAATATCAAATTTGTCGTACAAGGACGAGACAAAGCTCGTTTTAAGCCCCTTGACTCAAAGAACAATACTCGGTAAGCCATACGGGCCCCAAAACCATGTCCTAAGGCCCTAAACCCAACCGTTATGGAGGTATTGGCACCTCACTACCCATCCCTAGGAATCGGATAAAGAAATGAACTGCTGTAACCACTGCAACGTTACTTCCAGGATTCTGTAGCAGCGAGGTTATGCATGTACGTTTGGATATAGCTAGCAACCAAAACTGGTATACATGTGACTTAATATCTGGAAAAAATATACTGTTGAGTAAGACACTCATAGGACTCCTATGGCCGGGGATGGAAAGAGAGTGAAGTGTAAAAATAACAGGAAACGACCTACGTTAGTGTAGAATGCATAGTATTGGGGGTCGATGTGGTGAATGGTCACACTCCAGATATAATTTAAGTTAAATATCAGCCCCATTGGCATGGCAGTGAGAAGGGGTGGAAAATAATTTGTCCAAAATAAAGAAATAAAATTCTTGGGATATATTTAAATTACAACGTATGTGCTCACTAAGGATAAGGATAAGGGGGTGAAAAGGGAGTAAATTTTAAAATGGGTATATATTAAAAACTTAACAGTTTAAAGATGTAAATTTGGTATTTGAATCTCCTCTACAAATAAAGAAATACGTATTTTTTGTTTTCGGGAAAAACACATAGGCCTAAGTGATTAGAAAGAGGTAAAAAGGTGGGGAAATTTTTAAAATGAGTATTTCTCTAACATTTAACATGCTACAGACGTGAAAATTGATACTTGGTCATTCCTTTAAAAATAAAGAAACACGTATCTGTTGTTTTCTGAAATCCACTTAAGGGGTGTGAAAAGGACTGGAAAAGTCGTTAAATCCTTTAATTGGGACACTTATATCTCAAAAACTGAGTATGTTACAGACGCGAAAATTGGTATTTGGAATCTCCTTTAAAAACAAAGAAATATGTACTTTTTATTTTCGGAAAATACAATTAAAAGGGGTGAAAAGAATTGAAAAAAAGGGTAAAATTCAAAAATGAGTATAGGTATATCTAAATAACGTAATATGTAGCAGACGTGAAAATTGGTATTTGCATTCTTATTTGAAAATAAAGGAACAAGTATGTTTTTCGGAAAATCCACTTAAGAGGGTGGCAATGACTGAAAAATGGGTTTAATCCTTTAATTTAGATAATGATGTCTCAAAAACTGAGGTTGTTATTGACGTGAAGATTGGTATTTTGAATCTCTTTCAAAAATAAAGAAACGCGTAATTTTGATTTTGGGAAAATCCGTTTAAGGGATTGAAAAAGACCCAAAAAAGCGGGTGAATAATTTTTATGAGGATACTTATATCTCAAAACTGAATATGTTAGAGACATGAAAATTGATACTTGGTATAACCTTTAGAAATAAAGGAACACGTATTTTTCCTTTTCGGAACATCGACTTAAGAGAGGGGAGTGGGGTCAAATAAGTGGAAAAAGGAGTCCAGCCCCATGGCTAAATGGTTATCGTGTTGGCCTTTGGTCACAGGAGTCCCAGGTTCGATTCCCGGCAGGGTCGGGAAATTTAACTATCATCGGTTAATTTCCCTGACACGGGGGCTGGGTGTATGCGTTGTCTTCATCATCATTTCATTCTCATCACGGCGCGTAGGTCGCGTACGGAAGTCAAATCAAAAGACTTGCACCGGCCGAGCTGGACCCTTCCTGGGATTTCATTCATTTCAGTGAAAAGAGGAGTTGAATTTTGTTGATGAGGATACTTATATTTCAAAAATGAAGTGCTACAGACGTGAAGAGTGGTATTTGGAATCTCTTTAAAAAAATGAAAAACACGTATTTTTCGATTTTTCTCACATTTATATTTCTATGTTCCATGTTCCAGAGTTAGCTCTGAAACTCAATTTTTCGGTACTTGTTATACTTTAGGAATTTTCGTATAATGTCTTAGTGCAGTACTGATGGACGATTACTTCTATCATATTACGAAATCAATGCGAGCGATTATATTTTGAATGTGTTTCACTGACCGGAAAGCTTTTATGTAACACATGTATATGAGGTTAAATTAAAATGCACTTGACTGCTAATACATATTTTGTTTTATGTAATTATAACATTCCTTACCCTGTTGCAGATAAGCTGATTGGGAAGTTCGTATTGGGCTCATACATGTTCGCCCGAGGTAAAGCTCTGACTCACTGGAACACAGCGTTCGGCAGCCCCATGGAGCAGGTACAACACTGGCACGCCCTCTGTGAATGAGCACTGGGATCAGACTTCCTCGGCTATCACCCCTGTGGCGTCAGATCCGAACTGCAGAATTCTCGCAATCACTACGATATTGTTAGAAGACATCAAAGACAGTTTTCTTGTGCGTAAAGTATGAATTTACCCCAAGCGAATATGAAAATATTGTGTAACAATATCTTTCTGGTATAGTTTTTCAATCAATATGAAAAAAAAAAAATTTAGGTTTTGGAATTAGACCTCTACGTATTGGAGATTACCGAATGAAGTAACCAAAAATCAATTCGAACATCTGGAAATTTTGAAAATTATTGAAAATCACTTAAACATACTTAGTTTTGGGGATAATAGGTCGTATAATAGTTATAATCTGCTGACGCGTTTCAATCCTGAGAACATAATCGTCTTCAGAGCAATAACAAAGACTGTATTGGCAATTGTCACTCCATAGTCAGCCGGCACAATTCCTATATAGCCGCTAGATAGGGGCTTTATTCATCCCATTCCTGATCCGGTCAAATGACTGGAAACAGGCTGTGAATTTTCATTTCATTTTTTCATTTTCACTCCATAGTAACCAGACTCAGGATAGAGAGACTCTGTTAGAAAAATCCACAGTTATACCCCTTCAGGCAAGAAGTCAATGTTGAAAACATCATAGGGGTATTAGCTACGAATTTTAAGCAAATACAATAAAATAAAGTATGAGAATGTATTCTGTATTTATTCCTAACAATTACAATGCTTATCCGATTGATTTGACTACCAGTTTGCTTTTTTTCTACCACTACGATCGCCAATATGAATCAATGCATTGTTTCACTTAAGCACCAGTGCGAACGCTACTGTGAGTAAATGCGGAGTTTCAGTCTAGCCCTTATAACGACATTCGGAGAAGACATTTTTCAAACAAATCAAAAACGCCCGAGGGTATTGAAGCAAGGAACACATTACACAAGTAATTATATAAATAATTGAATTTGGCTAGTATTTTCATTAAAAAGAAAATGAGTAAAGAAACAAGTGATGTTTAGGCAGTTTTTCTGGAGCTGCACTTAGACCGGAAGTGATTTTATAAATTTGTTTTTTTAGTTTTATAGAGCTATCCAAGACTCACAATTCTAAGCATTTCCGGGCCCTTTAGCCCTACAACTTTCGGCACAATTGGGGAAATAGTTTAATTTTGCATTTGTCTCCTACGAAATTTTTTCAACATAAATATAGTTCATTCCAGGACGTCCAGAGTCAAGAAGAAACATTTTGACGAGTTAACTATGGAGGGTAGACTTGATCTACTCAGCATATAGCCGTCACATTTGCTAAAATTATTCGGGTGTTAAGCAATTTCTATAGCCCCACGAATGATTCTAGGTATAGAATGTTTCTCTTTATAAATGGAAGAAGTTGCATTAAAATGATTTGATGATCATTATGTGTCATCCGAGTAAAGGACGTTTGTGAGGGAGATAAATTAGGCCTAAACGATGAACTTGAATTCCTAACCAGAACATTCCTGAGCAACGGCTACTCAAGGAAACAGATTGGCGAAGTTCTACATCCTACAGGTTGTCACGTGATTCTCGTCCTTTGAGTCTGGCCTTCTTGACATACGTACAGTCTGTCGCGGATAGGATTGGGGAAACATTCTCAGAAGGCACAATATCAATAACATTTAAACCCCATAACCATCATAGGCAATTGCTTGTGATTTGTTAACGTTTAAACTGGGCTGAAATATATATGATTGCTTGCTCCTCTGGATCGGTCTATGTTGGCCAAATATGTAGGTAGGTAGCAACGAAGGTTAAGGAACATCGCAGGCACTTACCTCTTTGCCAGCCAGAGAAGTCTGCTGTGGCAGTACATGCCATAAATTGTGACCATAAATTCATTTCAGAATAGAACAAATGATAGAAGTGTCTAAGTAATGGTCGTGAAAGTCTAGGTATTAAAATTACTTCGGTTTATTACATAAAGGAATTTATGAAGGTTACAGGCCTTTCAAAATAAAAGAAGTCTTTTAACAAATAGCCTTATAAGTTTCGAAACAGGAAACGGTTTTGTAAAATCCTTTGTCCGGAGTGTACTACTTTACGGATGTGAGAGCTGTACTATTATAAAAAGGAAAGAGGTTCATTGGAAGCAACTGAAATGTGGATTGGGAGGAAAGTGACGAGGACATGATGGACTGAAAAAATAGACGAATCGAGATGTTCTAAAGGCAATCAATGATAAACGGAGACTGATAAATGATATGGAAAGAAGGAAAGTAAAGCTTGTGGGTCATATCCTGAGATATAATGGCTTTCTATTAAACGTATTTGCAGGAAAAATACTAGGAAAGAAAGGAAGAGGAAGACCAAGGATACATACTTCGAGGATTTGAGAAAC
Source organism: Anabrus simplex (assembly GCF_040414725.1). NCBI lineage: Eukaryota > Metazoa > Arthropoda > Insecta > Orthoptera > Tettigoniidae > Anabrus > Anabrus simplex. Next base: position 801,089,324 of record NC_090265.1, read on the forward strand.
TTGATGGAATGTAAAAACTACAAGGACGTAAGGAGAACAGCAGAGCTAAGAGGAGAATGGTTGCAGCGACAAGGATTGGTCTCAGTGTATGATGATGATGATTGTATCATTTGTAAAGAGAAATATTTAATACCTATAATCATTAATGAGGCGATAGAAATTGCTAAAAACCCGAATAATTTTAATAAAGGTGACGGCTATATACTGAGTAGATCATTGCTACCGTCCATAGTTAATTCATCAACATCTTTCTCCTTGACTCTGGAGGCCTTGGAATGAACTATATTTCTAACAGGTTCTTCTGGTCGCAGGATCGAAACGCGTAAGCAGATTATAAAAATTACGCCACCTAATATCCCCAAATTAAGTATTATTATGGCATTTAGTGGTTGTGAAAGACTACGTATTAACATTACTTAGATTTAATAAAAAAAAGGGATTTCTGAACTTTAGAGAAGGGGATGGACCGAATAAGCGCCGAAAAGAGCATTAACTTGTATGTAATCATGAGGAACGTACCTTGATATCCAAGGCTTTAATGCTTTTATACACGGTGCAACAATGATGTACAGCCAGACATTAAATTCACACGTAGAAGGAGGAATGATATTATATGTACTGTACTTGGTTCTGAAAACGCGTTATTTCCATGTTAGAATTCATGTTCTACACCTTTACATAGTACATTAATCATTGAGAGCTCACAGTAGAAGAATGTACCAGCATACCACATAGAATGCTTTTTTACATAAAGTGATCAAAAGTCCCTCCGTTAGCATTATAATGCTAGCTCTTGATGTCATGTTTAAGGGGAGTATAAATGGCCATTTTGTTAAAAAAATATTTTTATGAAAAATTATTTGGAATTTCGTTACTAATTCGGCAAATGATTTATTAAATTTGGTTGACTGGAGGTATATTTAATGTAATTAAATTTATTTAGTTGCATAGGACATTTTTAGGACTTCATAAACCATTGCCGAGTTAAGAATTAATATATCAAGAAACATAGGGCCTATAAGGGTCTGGTTTGATTTAAAATATAAAAACTACAGTTCCCGTGCGTTTTAGTTGTTATTTCTATTAAGAAGTGAGTTTCAATTTAAATTAATTTTTAATTGCAATTTCTATTGGAAACCTTGTTGCATAAGTTGGTAGGACTTACATAACCGTTGTTATTGTTGGTTAAGTTGTGCATGCGATATTCTGGGTGTGGAACTAAAGTCCAGGGTGAGCTTTCGTTCCTAACCTCACTCGTAACATACAACAGTATAAGTTCTTTAATACCGGTATGCTGTGCTTTTTAGTTTTTCGAACACTCCTTTCGCTCTTGTCGTGATCAAATGTAATAATTAACACACAAGGTCAACAGTACACTAGCACAACCACACCAAGAATAAAAAATATATTCACTTACACTTTGTACTTTTGTTCCTTTCTCACCAGTTTCTGGTTTTCCTTCTTGCTATTTTGCTACCAATTTCAGAATGAAGAGATGAACTCAGACGATTTTCAGAAATATAAAAACTACAGTTCCCGCGCGTTTTAGTTGTTATTTCTATTAAGAAGTGAGTTTCAATTTAAATACATTTTTAATTGCAATTTCTGAAAACTTATTTTTTCGGACAAATAACCCGTTTTATCGGGATCTAGTGTATATAATATCGACTCTATATTTTTTTCACAGTTATGATACTACACCTCTAGAAAGGTAGAGTTAGCTTGTATATTTGCAGTAAAATGAACAAGAATGTTAGGATAAATTGAGAAAAAAGAACATAAAACATGCTGTCCTATCTCGTAGAATACGTAGGCTACTGCAATCAAACTAGAGCAGTAAGTATATGAAGCATGTACACGTAACCTGCAAAACTTTCGTTAAGTTGCATGAAGTACTTCTTGAGGTAATAGGTCATGAATTTAGCAAGTTTAACATTAACAAGATGGGCCTTTCATACTCCCCTTAAGCATTTCAGTTAAGGGATAGTACTTTAGGAGCATGAATTTATGCCAACGGAAGGACTGTTGAATATATCATGCAGGATTTGTGGTACGCTGGTACGATTTCTCCTGTATGTTCTCCGTGATTAACGTACTATGTTCTAACATGGAAATAAACAGTTTACGTACCCATATCCATATAACATATGTCCTTGCTGTACATGTGAGGAATGTATCCTAAAAGTTTGAACGTAGTGTATTGTTACACTCTGTATATTCTTTCTGCAACAATTGAGGATTGCGTAAAAGAAAATGACGGGACAACTCTTTTCATTTACACTGCCTGACAAACAAATTGAAGCACCCAGAAGTAATGGTCGGGCGTCAAGGTAACTTCGTACCCGTACACACCATCGGCAGGTATGTAAATTATTAGAGTTGAATTTCTGTGTGATAGGTAGAACGGCCACCACAGTGCATTAGTGTTGTTATTAGGCCTGGAAGGGTACATAAGCGGTGTGAACAGTGAGAGATATTGAGTGATCACCGTGAAGGACACAGAGATGCCGTGTGCAGTTGTGAGACAGTGTTATCAGCACCTGCCAGAATTTGAAAGGGTCCTTACTGTTGGACTCCATTTGGCCGACTGCTTGAATCGTGCAATATCCAGAATTGTGGGGCATTCAGATGTGACAGTGGCCCGATATTATACTGTATGGGAACGTGAGGGCAGGTGTACTCTTCGTCAAGTTTTCGGTCGACCACGTTTTTTTTTTTTTTTTTTTTTTTTTTTTTGTAGGGGCTTTACGTCGCACCGACACAGTTAGGTCTTATGGCGACGATGGGATAGGAAAGGCCTAGGAATTGGAAGGAAGCGGCCGTGGCCTTAATTAAGGTACAGCCCCAGCATTTGCCTGGTGTGAAAATGGGAAACCACGGAAAACCATCTTCAGGGCTGCCGATAGTGGGATTCGAACCTACTATCTCCCGGATGCAAGCTCACAGCCGCGCGCCTCTACGCTCACGGCCAACTCGCCCGGTCGACCACGTTTGACCACCACAAGGGAGGATCGCCGTATTGTGCACTAAGCACATCGTAACCCCTTCATATCTGCGCCTGCCATCCAAGATTAGGAAATGGTCTCCATGCAACATTCTGTGTCAACCCGTGCCATTGGTCAGAGGCTAGGGAATTACCCTCCCATGCGTAAGCTGCCATTAAAGGGCTGCGTTTGGAGTGGTGCCGTGACCACCATGGACTGCTGATGAATGGCGTCGCATTGTGTTCGGCGATTAATTGCGGTTCTGCACTACTCCGGATCGGTCCCCTATGGAACATGTGTGGGACCATCTCGGACCTCAACTCCGTCCCAGTGCCAGCCAGTATCCAGGATATCAACGACAAATCACAACAGTTGTGTGACAACTTACCTCGGGAGAGGATACAGCAGCATTATGACATCCTTTCCAGTGCACGCATCCAGGGCAGAGGTGGTGCAGCACAATGGGCTCGTAATAGCAGGTCCTTTGTAAATTTGACTCGATTTTGTAATCACTGAAATAACATCACATATCCTCTCAACACGTGAAGTTTCGTTTCGTTTTCTCCTCTCCTCTGGGCGCTTCAATTTATTTCTGGCAGTGTTATTCATTCCGAAGAAGATCCATATTAACACATTCTTAATTTTGCTATCAACAGATTATGGCTAATAATAAAAATCCAAACTGAATTATGAATGTGATCTAAGCCGCAAGACATGAAACTACCTAAGTGCATAGAACTACCGTGTGTCAAAACGACTACACTAATTCTTGTTTAAATGTGCGATACAGCTTTTGCAGTACTTCTCAGTATTTCAAGCCTATCTTTTATATGTTTCTGTTGAGCAAATCTGGAGCAAATTTGGGAAGATCCGCAGCTTATTTCACGCTGCACATGGAACATTTTGATAGCATCATGCTTGAATGAACTCAGAAACTGTAGAGTGAGAGTAGGTAATGTGAGCGGAAGTAGTAATTTCAAGCGTAATTAAGGAAGTTCATCTCGTCTGAAGTTCAAAGCTGAAGTACTTATGGATTTTGAAATCTGCCATTTGGAGAAATATCTGAGTTTAGGATTTCTATTCCTTAGAATTGCAGCAAATAACAACATACTCTAGCGAAATGATATTAAAGATGCTGTGAAAATCATGGAACATTATACAAAACGACTGTAAATTAGAATGTTCTGGGACCCAATACATACATTGTTTTACAATATTCGTTTACGCCGCACTGAAACAGATAGGTCTTGCGACGAGGATGGGAAAGGAAAGGGCTAGGAGTTGGAAGAAAGCGACCGTGTTAATTAATGTACAGCCCCAGCATTTCCCTGGTGTTAAAAATGGAAATCACGGAAAACCATTGTCAGGGCTGCTGACAGTGGGGTTCAAACCCTCTATCTCCCGAATGCAAGGTGATAGGTACGTGACCCAAACCGGGCAGCCACTTACATGGTTTCAGTGAATAATAATAATAATAATAATAATAATAATAATAATAATAATAATAATAATAATCTTATTGCTTTTTATGTCGCACCGACTACTTTCACGGTTTTTGGAGACGCCAAGGTGCCGGAATTTTGTCACGTAGGAGTTCTTTTACTTGCCAATAAATCCACCGAAACGAGGCTGACGTAATTGAACACCTTCAAATACCACCGGACTGAACCAGGATCGAACCTGCCAAGTTGGGGTCAGAAGGCCAGCGGATTAACCCTCTGAACCACTCAGCCCGTTAACATTTGACGAGACAATACTTCACGGAATATTGGAGGTAGAGAGGTAATAACTGACACATATGATTGGCATGAGATGGGGTTTTATGGATACCAAAATAACGTGCACAAAATGACCAACAGATGACGCTCGAGAGCAAAACCAGGTATAAATTGTCACACATTCTGGACAAGACAAGGGGTTTTATTGGCACCAAAAATGGGTGCACAAACAGGCCAACAGGCGGAAGTGGACAGGAACATGTCGGTAATGCCACATGAGACCCGCGTACGGTATAAAAGCAGCTGTCGTGAGAGATAGGGCGTCAGACGAGCCTACAATCGTGGCACATCATGTGGGGTTACCTGAAGTCGCAAGTCTACCGCGATCCGACATCAATTTTTCGCCATGCCTACGGATATGGGGTACACTGCTGTTCACAACATTGTCCCTCTACTACAGATATTGTTGATGAATGTTGGCCGACAGAATGACCATGTGTTATGAAGAACATCGTTTTTGCTGAACCTCGATTATTATGTTAATTATTGCTTGTTTATGGTAAGCGACGCCATCTGTTGGTCATTTCGTGTACTTTATTTTGGTGTCAATGAAACCCCATACCATACCAATCATGAATGTCAACTGTTACCTCTCTGCTTCCAATATTCCGTGAAGTATTGCCTAGTCAAATGTTAATGGACTTTGCGGTCATCCTATTTTATAATAATGTAAGCCGTATCTATTATAGTCAAACTTATCCAGCTAGTTATAAGACGTAAAATGAAGATAGTTTATTAGAAATGTAACCTTAATAGCTACATCAATCTTCAGGAAATTTTGAGGACATAATTACAAAATTTAAAACATGAGGAGGGTCTGTTCATAAGGTGCTATTTCCACTTCCAAAAAGTAAATCAGTATTTCGTCTACATGCATTACCGTAGTTGAATATTATCGAGAGCCAACAGCAAACCACACTAGGAGGATGTAGTTCCTTAAAGGTTGTACCAAAACCCATCACAGGTACGTTTCTTGCGCCTTTTAATTTTAGTTTCTTGCGCTTTTCCTATAACTTCCTTAAAGTGCAAATAGCACCTTTTGAACACAAACTCATCATATATATAGCATGTCACTAAAAACCAATTTTTACCGAGCGAGTTTGCCGTACGCTTACGGGTGGGCAGCCATGAGCTCGCATTCGGGTGATACTGGATTCAAATTTCACTGTCGGCACCTCTGAAGATAGTTTCCTCTATTTTCCCAGTTTCAAACCAGGAAAATGCTGGGGCTGTACCTTAATTAAGGCCACGGCCACTTCCTTCATACTCCCAGCCCTTTCCTATCCAATCGTCGCCATTAAAATCTGGCTCTGTCGGTGCGACATAAGGCAGCTTGTAAAAAAAAAGAAGTTTATGAAGTTAAGCCAGACAGAGATTATCCCCAGCCTTGATGGTGAAGTCTATTTCAAAGAGGTATCCTGCCTTTATATTCATGAACCACAAGTTAAAGAAAACTACCGCAATATTTTTCGCTTCATAACACAAAAACTTTAACCTCCATTCACAGCCCTATTAACATACATACCATCCTAAAGCAACTGAGAATATTTTTCATGTATGAACTCGGTAACACAGTTAGAGGTTTTTAACTGAATTCAGAAATTATACAGGCTGCATCAGAAGTATACAGAAAAAAATCAGGGATACCCTTCGTGTTAAGAACGATGGTGCAATCAGATTGACGGAGAAACGTTTTCTTTTTGAGAAAATGAGGTTACTTTATTACTTCGGAGCGTGCGATACAAATTGACGAACTTGCATATTTCCTATTCCAGAGCACAAGCCGCTACCATTGTTCAGGAAAGAGAAGGGGGGGGGGGACGGAACGTGGGGTGTGTAATGGAGACAAAAATAATGCTATGCGTGTATGCACAAGTTTGCTCGATCGACTCGCTTGTCATCATCTCTTACAGGCAGTATCCACAGTTCACTTATTAAACAGCAGTACTGAACCCATAATTCTACGATGAGAAAAATATTTTTTATTTTTCTCAATATTTATTTCAAATCAACAAGCTACTTTTATTTTTGAGGGCAGCCATGTTGCGCTCCAAGAGCCTCGATGTCGCGTGGGAAGAATCTCACCCGCGGCATGCTCGTGAAATACCGTGACACCTCGGCGGAATTCGAGTGCCCGATAATTCTTTAAATTCACGGAATTCTGCGTGACGAGAGATTTTGGCAATAAAGTAAATAAAGAAATAAATAATCTAAATTATTCTTAAACCCTACGTGAAGACAGAGCCCCAGGGTAAAACATAAATGCAGTTAAGCCTAAGTACTAGTCAGCGTCAGATCAGTGGACTAGCTCCACGTGCCAAGGTCAATGGATGAAGAAAACCCGCGAAACGCCCGGGCAGAAATAATTTATTTCACCTGTTGCGAGTGTGGTAAAATTATGAGATTAACATCTAAAATAATTACAAGTCTGTCCGGAATTCTGGAACAAGTCTCATAAAAATCGGTCTATTGGAAGCGAAATTATCAAATTACGCAATCAAGCTTAGTAGCGTGTGTAGCGTCCCTCGTAAGACCATAAAAGGAACCCCCCACTGCATATTTTTCAGTGTCGATCTGGTTTTTCAAGCGGCGGTAGCTTACTCCCGTCGTCAGCAGAAAATTGTACCAGATTGATCTACAAACAACTTAATACATGTTCGTGGCTGAGGTCCACCCAGTCGGTTAGAAAGGGAAGGTGACAAATAATTTCTGAACTATTGCCGACAAACTGTGAAAGTATAGGCGTCTGTTAAAGTACACAGCAAATGTTACTGTATCACCTCATGTGCGTCTGAAAGTGGTAAGAGAATTGGGAAGCTAGTCAGAGTAGTTCTGATTTCGTTATCTGTTGAACACCTGGTGTGTTGTGGGAGACAGAGAGAGACAACTCTGGGAAGAAAGCAGACAGTCGCAGTTGACTGCAGAACAAGGGAGATTCGTGGTACAAATTATAACGAGGAAAGTGCGTGATTTGCGTTGTAATTTAATATCGTGTGAAAAAGGCAGTGTTTGTAAGATTGATATGTTGAAGAAGATGATGTTATTTTTACCAACGTACAGCTAAAGGCACGAGGTCATCTGGCGACAATGTAGCCAGAATACTGAGGATGACTCCATTTTGCAGGTCTGTCTATATTTGTATTATGTTGTAGTTGGATGTTATTGTCTGTCCCAACAATTTTTTCAAGATGATTGTCGGGTTGATATTTGCAATTATCAGACGAAAAGTGTTATAATTTTGGTCAGCGTGTGAAAATTTTAGTTTGTAAATTTCACGTCAAGAAACTGTAAAATGCGACGTTTAAATCAGGTGTTAATGTTCTATGAGATATTGTCGAAAGTGAGAAAAATTAGGAAAGCTATAATGGTAAAATAGTCGTGGTGAATGTTTTAATTTCAAATGTCAGTTGAATTCAGAAATGTTGGTCAATAATAATAATAATAATAATAATAATAATAATAATAATAATAATAATATCTACCGCGGGATAAAGAAATTTTTCTATGTTAGAAGTGCATTTAACCAGGATATTTTACAAGGATCGCAGGCATTTAGAAAATTTCAGTGAAATTCGATAGAGTTATATTTATTCATGGGAAGTAAAATTTTTGGGACATCGTGTATATCAATGATACGGAAAATTGGATTCTTGAGGTCCGAAAGTGTAGTAACAGTAAAGAGGTGTATTTTATAATGGTTGTTGTTTTCACCAGAGGATTGAAAAATGAAAAGGATCTTGGAAATATAAGAAAAATGGATTGAGAGCGAAGAATTCATATATGTGGAGATGAGAAGGATAGGAATATTGATGGAGAAAGGGAGCCTGGATTTTAAGTGATACCGCTGGGATAAGGCGAGGAGAATGAGTTTGAGACAGGCTATGTTTGCCGAGGAAGTATTTGTGAAACAGGCTGTATTGCGGCAGGCTGTAGTGTTTTCCGCTACCAATCCGAAATTTGAGACGACTACTGTGTGAGGCACCGTAGATTTCTAGTAAGATCCCAAGTGAAAACGACCCTAAAATGTTAAAAAAATCTTGGTAGTAAAAGTCAAGTGACTAGTTACGTAAAGCCCGTATGAATATTAAGATAATGTGCCTCAAGGATAAAAGAGCATTTTGAATACATGGTTAGTGTTGTATTGAATTTCGTTTCACTGGATATGTCATTGATATAAATATTTGGAATTGACGGTAGGCGATTTGAGAGTTTCTAATGCGGCAGTGATGATTATTATTTTGAATACATCCGCTAAATGGTAGACGTGTGTTGAGAATTATCATTGCTTCCCTAGAAACTTCATTGCACAGGCTGAGATTGTGTTTGAGTTGGAGAATTGTTCGTCACGTATATTTATTTTCGAGTTCACGTATTGTAACGAGATGGAGACTTACTGCATTTTCCGACTTGCATTCGTTTAGTAGTAAGAGACATGGTTCCATGTGTATTGAAATGTCAGAGTTGGTTTGAAATTGTTAGTTCGCCTGATATGCTAGGGGATGCGTATTACGACCCATTTTCTTACGCCCGAACATAGATTTAGGACGTCACATGTTATCCTTGGAGTTACTGATGATGAGACGTCCTAGTTCACGCCCGACAATAGAATTTGGAAGGCATCGTGTACACAGAGATTAGTGTTAGGATGTACAGATTTTAAGTGAGCCCGGCGATAGGTCTGGGATGTCAGCTGTACATACTCAAGTCTCAGATTAGATGTTTCTTTTGTTTTTGCGAAGTGACCTGGGCGAAGGTAGCCTCTACAGTAAAATATGAAATATGAAAAGGGTTAGATCGATAATAATGAGGCCAACTAGTGCGTAGCTCCAACAGCTGAAGGGTGTTCCTTAAGATAACGGGGCCGCTATCGGTGAATGAGGGTTGCCCAAATATTGGATATCGACCTGACGGAGATTAAATATTGTACTGTAATTCTCCAGGCGTGTTGAGTTTTAATGACTTCGATATGTTATTTTACGGACTTAATTGTTTTGTCGTTCTGACGACCGTTTCGTTTTAATAGTGTGCATATTGACACTCAGTGTATTAGTGTGAGACTTGAGTTGCGAATGCGGTTTCGATTCGTCAGCCAGTAATATTATTTTCTTTACAATCTTTGTCGTACTTTCATTTTATTCGTAGTTGAATTCGATTAAGTAATCACTTTATAGGTAGTGTGTTGGGACAGACAATAAGTAGATGGATCTGTAATGGTAGTCATTGTTTTTCAAAGGAAAGAATTCCTTAAAGTTGTAATATTTTTCAATGTGGACTGGTAATTTTATTAAGCGTAACATAACCATTTCTAACCTGAAAATCGGTTTGATAATAATATTTTTCAAGTGATTTACCACTTTTTAATTAACTTCAGTGTTTGGCATTTCTTTCTAAATGCGTGATAAATAAGTGTTTCCTGCATTTCGCAGTTTTGTTCCTTTAGAACGACGTAACGTAAGATCCTCGCGGATCATGTTGTTGTTGGTTCCTTCCGAACAGCTGTTTGGGTGATGCACATTTAGCATCGGGACTGCCTTATCACTTAAGGGTGTCATGAATGACAAATACATGGTGGAATTTTATTTCAATTGTGAATGATGCTGTTAACTCGTAGTGAACACCATGCTTTCCCATAATATTTCGCAACCTATCCAAAGCAACTGATAGTCAATTTGGTTCGATTAAGGGTCCATTCGGCGGGTGTTCCGTATCCGTAAAGGGTATTCGACTGGTGGATAACCTTAATTGAGAGGAAATCAGGCGTTCTACTTGTTGAAAGTCAGATTTTCCACGGATCGTGTGGATTAATTCTCAGTTCTCGTTTGGAGTAATAGGTGCCCGGTTTTCAGATCTTTCCTTTTTCAGTTTTTCAGTTTCGCTGTCCACTAATGTATTAATTTCTCCGAAGCAACTCTTCGATATTGAGAGAAATAAATCAACGCTCTGCAATGTGACTGCGTTTGAAATATTCAATAATAAAAGATTTATAATTATTTTTACTTTTCAAGGATTTATATAAAAATAATAATGTTGTCGTGCTATCTCGATTTAATAAAAGTTAGTAAGCACATATTTGCTCCTCATTTCAAGTAGTTAGGCTCTCTTCTGAACCCCATCGTTTGGTTAAGATCGTGACCGAATTTATTCCCGCAACGACCCATGATTTAAGAGTTCTATATTGTTCTACTGTAGCAGCCGTGGCCGTCCAACGATGGAATGGTAAGTTCAAGGGTTCAGTACAAGAACACACTGTAATTAAGACACACTTGTCAGTCAAGGAATGGACCGGATTGCGTCACCTCTCCTCCGTCGGTCGTAGTAACTTTCTTCATTATTTAACATGCTCGAAGATGCAACGCTGTCGCCCCACGATTCTGTATTCCTTCACTCACAAGATTGTAAGTTGAATTAATTATTGAACGAAGAAAACAATACGCCAAATGATTTGATTTCAGTGGATGTTCAATATGCCGCCCTCCTACTTCGATGCACAGTTCACAATAGTGTAGTAGTGACTTGGACTCTGTTCAGTATGTGTGCGTTGTCGCGAACGACCTGGAAAGCTCCCTGCACTTTTCTCTTTCTACGGGATTCACATTGTAGTCGATTTGTGCAGAACAAACTGTACACTGGGAAGTGACAATGAGAAACGAACAAGATACTTGTGCATTTGCACATAGCATTACATCTGTCTCCCACTTCCAACATCCCCTCACTTCCCTTCCTCCGTCGACGCACAGCAGCAGGCAGCGGCTTTCTCTCTGGCATAGCAAATTTGAATCGCTCACACGGAGTAACTTCATTTTCTCGAAAAGAGACTTTTCTCCGCCAATCCGATTGCACCATCGTCCTTAGGATAACACAAAGAGCATCCCTGACTTTTTCCGGTGTAGTTCTGACGCACCTTGTATACTGAAACAAGGCTTCAAACATAACAGTCAGAATTAAAAAGCTATATTGTTAACAGATTCACTGTCGGACAACGAATTAGTAAATTAGAACATCTCACAGGTGGGAAGTATATTGTACACACAGTGAATCTAAATACATAATTTCCTTTTGTAACATGTGGAAATCTTACGACTGCTGTATTGTATAAAAATATGGTAAATAAGAACTTTCTATGTGTGTCATTCAATAAATAATTTAATTTCACAGAAACTGATGAAGTATGTCATTATCCGTCATGTAGAGTACGCAGTGCTACCAGTTCGTGCTAAGCTTATCATTTTTGTGAGAATTTTAGATATACTTATTTTTGTACTTAAAATAATTGTACTTTTTATTTTAGACTGGAAATAAAAATATCTCGTGTAACAGACTTTTGCTTCATTTTAGTTTCTCCCTTTTAATTCCCATTACCGATCATGGTCTAACACCGTTAAACATGTATTGATCGTGTGTTCAGGCGCGGACATTACCTACACAGAGAAGATATCAAAGTCTATCACGAATTAAATTGAAAATCTGGATTATCATTATAACGTAAAATTTGATTTGTGATACTGCATATTTTTAATAAAGAGTAATGAAGAATCGCCTGTATTGAGGAATTCAGCACCGTAATTATTACGCTTTTTCCTCTGTACCAGGCGAGTTGGCCGTGCGCGTAGAGGCGCGCGGCTGTGAGCTTGCATCCGGGAGATAGTAGGTTCCAATCCCACTATCGGCAGCCCTGAAGATGGTTTTCCGTGGTTTCCCATTTTCACACCAGGCAAATGCTGGGGCTGTACCTTAATTAAGGCCACGGCCGCTTCCTTCCAACTCCTAGGCCTTTCCTATCCCATCGTCGCCATAAGACCTATGTGTGTCGGTGCGATGTAAAGCCCCTAGCAAAAAAAAAAATCCTCTGGAAGATTGGAACCCAAGAAAATATCGTCAACCAATTCTTCACTCTCAGACTGATGTGAAGAATATTTTGTCCGAGATCTTACTTCACTCTTACAGAATACTGTTGATCGCAACTGTGAGATATCATTAGCATTGCTGCATCTTGCGTCGATTTCACTTACGACCAACCTGGGGCAATACACGTCTTATAGTATGTATTTGAAATAATCCTAAAGGATTTGATGTTTTTTTATCGTCGCTTCACCGGTAAAACGTTGTATTTCACAAAGCTCTTCCTATCCATTATTCTCCTTAAGACTGATCACGCCTCCCAGCGACGTATGGATATGCAGCCCATCAGAACAATGTCCGTTGTGTTCGTTTCCCTATGTCGACGAGTAACCGAAAATGAACCTTGCATGCATTACACACTAGGAGTGCGTAAATACGTAATGCAAACATACATTCCTATAGTACGGTGCACTAAGGTTAACTTTCCTTTACACATGGGCATAGGAAAATGAACACAACAAAATTCGCTCCGATGGACTGCATATCCATATGTGGCTGGGAGGCGTGACCAGTCGTAAGGAGAATAATCGATAGGAAGAGCTTTGTGGCATACAACGTTTTACCGGCGAAGCGACGATATGGTACAGTAAAACCTGTTCAGAGCGGAACTTGAATAAAGCGTAAACTTGTCAAATACGGAATACTTTTGAATAATGCGGAATCTCCTCAACGAGGAAGTGACAACGAAAGATGAAAGGATCCTTTAAAATCTACTTGCATAATGCGGAAAATACTAGGAACTAATATAGTCCTACGTTCAATATTTGTGCATTTGTGGTGCTGGCATAATCACTGCCGATATTTGGACAAGCCGACGAACGTGTTTGGAGAGAGTGATAATCCGGATGGTAGAGCGAATGAAGTGCTTGAAAACTCTTCGGCAACATCGGAGTTGTGTCGAGCAAGAAATGTTCTCTGCGAAGCAGAGAACCTCATTTGAAGTGATGAACAACTTTACGACACATCAAATTTTCGAATCAGCTACAGCCCTTCTAGCAGTGCGAAAGGCCGAGAAAGAGGAGACGAAAAAAGAGACAAGTAAGAAGACGAAGATCAAAACAACTACATTCTAACGCACAAACAGGCCCACAGTGCTATTGTGAAGTAAAACAATTTGCCATTATATCTAACTCTCCACTCTTCTTGAACTAATGTACTCAAATCAGGACTGCATTCAGAAAGACGCCATTATAGAGAGGAGGAAACCAGTTTCTTTTATCTGTGGAAGAAAGCATAGTGTTATGATAGTGCCAAAATGATCTGCTGTGTACCAGACTATATGTAATAATAAGGAGCAGTAATCATAAGCCGGCCCCGTGGTGTAGGGGTAGCGTGCCTGCCTCTTACCGGAAGCCCCGGGGTTCGATTCCTGGCCAGGTCAGGGATTCTTACCTGGATCTGAGGGCTGATACGAGGTCCATTCAACCTACGTGATCCGAATTGAGGAGCTATCTGACGGTGAGATAGCGGCTCCGGTCTAGAAAGCCAAGAATAACGGCCGAGAGGATTAGTCGTGCTGACCACACGACACCTCGTAATATACAGGCCTTCGTGGTGAGTAGTGGTCGATTGGTAGGCCAAGGCCCTTCAAGGGCTGTAGTGCCATGGGGGCAGTAATAATAATTAACAGAACAGTGTACTACAGTACTACGTAGGCCCTATATCAATCTGGATAGCCAAGCGTTTTCCGGATATAGGTAAGCTCTAAGCAATATTTTAAAAAACTGTATACTGTATCATGTTTTGTGTAACGGCGGTGGTGATTGATGTTTTAAGGCGAAAAGACGATGTTTTGTGTAATGCGGAAACTTGTATAATTCGGAAAACAATTTTTGGTCCCTTGCGATTCCCCTTTGAGCAAATTTTACTGCATCACCATGCACTCCCACTAAACGAACTGTAGTTTCCTATGACGAATACGATATTTTGTTGTGTTATACCAGCCCCATGTTATTCTTCTCGTATGCCCACGGCAGGTCTGGGCACGATGAGCACCGAGGAATAAATAGCCGGAACACACAACACATCAGAAATATAACTAAAAGGGAAAACAAAAATAAAAAATCAGTGAAAGCTCAAATCAACCGAAGGTAACGGGGCGATGCATAAATACTTACCTATGATGTTCACGTGGACCGGGTAGAAAATGGCAGAGAGGAAGTCATGAACTGAACTCCACCCTACGAACTCCAAAAGAGACGAAAGATAAAATAAGGCCGAACCAAAGGTCAAGGGAAAAGAAGGCGCGGGCAGGCATGGTGCCCGGGATGAAGGACAACAAGGCGCTGCTAAGGAGACACATACACACTCAAAAAAGAATGTCAGAGTCGCCAAAAAGAAAAAAAACCGACAAAACTAGGCAACATGATATGCGTCCTACATATCTCACATTCGAACACTCACACAGTAGGTTAAAAGGTGTCCAAGGAACAGGGAACGCATAAAAGATAACAATGGTGAAAAGGACCCAAATACAGAAGCACGGTTCATAAATAGCATCTCACACAGATATTCAAGGCCAAACCCACACAAGATCGTAGGCCCAAATCACATCATCAATACGTCCCTCATATACAATTCAAATGACAAAAAAGTGCAAATCAACCATGTACCGGCCCTTCCGATACACGACAGCATAGTGGCGACATCGGAGAGCGATATAATACATGAATAATAACAAAGAGACTTCCACACATGAACCGCAGAATAAAATCGACGTAACACACATCCAAGGTGCAACAGAGCTCATTCACGCAATACAGACACTCAATTACAGTAAGACGCAAGGCAATGTACCGAATTGTGACACAAAGGGAAACATAGCCGATATACACAATGTAACATGGGCAAAAAATTGAACAAAACGGGCCACCAAATAAATAAATAAATAAATAAATAAATAAATAAATAAATACATACCCAAAGAGAGCAAGAAATAGTGGCCAAAGACAACGCCACGAGGCCAACTTCAAAAAACAGAATGAAGAATTAAAATAAAGTGTAGATACATTACCTTAATCAAGCCATACATATCGGTGCAAAACCACATTGTAAACCTCTGAGACAAAATGCATTATGTCTTAAAACGTTTAAGATAACGCTTGTAAAACAAGCATGGGTAAACATTGTGTCTCTCGCCATAAACCTCCAAACAAGATAAAAAGCTTAGAAGAGAGCCATGGAGAAAACTAGATAGACAAGATCAGGAACGAACGTCTTAAAGTCACACGACAACAAAGGCGACATCTATGATCTCCTTGGGCTAAGTTTGCGTGTACAATAAATCTCAATGAGTCGGCCATGATACTGAAGTCAATGAATACACAAGTAACAGAGGGAAAGCAGTAAAGCGAACTAGATAAAGATAGAGGTGGCCAGGATATGGCACAATCATTATCACCGTCGTCTTTGCTGTCGTAGTGAATATTGTTCTCGTCATAGTCATCATTGTATTTAAAAATTTAGAACGAACCACCTCCGTCCTCGTCATTCAAATATTGTATTGATCCATGGTGGATGCTTCTACTACCTTCACATTCATTTCAGCCAATATACATAGTTAATATTTTTCTCCCCTCTCTGCATTTGTGCAACGATGTGAATAATTTAGTTTTGAACTACTTCCGATACGTTGCAAACTTTTCAAGAGCTGTACTCTTGCGCTTAAACGTACTTATAGTGCTTCTTTACGAACTTCATCGATTTAAAAGCGCTGAACGTGTTGAAATTGATCTTTCTTCGAGTTGATACATTGCCATATTTAAATTGTGTATGCCGTCATGTCTAAAATTCACGGATTAAATTCTTTCTTTAATACTTTCTCTTTTTTCTTTCTCCCTTAATCTGTTTACCCTCCAGTGTTGGTTGTTCCCTCGGACTCAGCGAAGGATCCCACCTCTACCGCCCCAAGAGCTGTGTCCTGGATCGTGAGACTTTGGGTCGGGGGATAGAAAAGGAGAGCACGACCAGTACATCACCCAGGCGGCCTCACCTACAATCTCAATTTTAAATATCCCCATTATTATTACTCTCAGGTAAGAATATGTAGGATATAGACGATTGGAAAATGGATTATACATATAAGGAGTAGTCAAATGAAAACTAAACACCCACTACAACATGACGACGGAATGATCTTTTCAAGAGTAATTTCCAAAATTGTTAATAAATTTGTTCCATTGGGAGACGGAGACGATTAATTCCAGTTTTGTAGAAAAATGTAGGTCGGTGGCGAACATTCAACCACACCCACTATTGCACTTCCTCATCCGAATGAAATCGACGTTCACAAATGTCTTTCTCCAGATTGTCTAAAACGTGAGAATCAGGTGAAAGGTCCGGGCTGTACGGAGGATGTTGAAGTGTTTCCGAACCAAATAGCTGAAGCCTAGACTTCGCCAGATGGGAAGTATGGGGGCGAATATTATCATGCAACAGGATGACTCGGTCCGACAGCATTCCAGGGCGTTAAGACTTTATGGCGGGTCGCGGTTTCTGCTAAGTGTCTTCATTTACTAGAGAACGAACCACACTTCTCTGCTCTTCTTTGCTTGCCTCCATTTCTACAGCTGGACGAGCACACCACACCAGTTCGCGCACCAACAAAGACATAACCCAGCAACTGCGTGCACGTTTGAGTTGTCACTGTGCAGTTCTCCTATCATACTGGTGGCAGTACCGATACGTAATAACAGTGTTGCTACATTCGGCGCGGAATATGTGTTATGGGGGTGTTAGGTTTTAATTTCATTCCTCCTTATAATTTTCGTCACATACAATTTTATGAGGGATAATTGGAAGTTTGGGAGGAAAATAATCGCAAATACCTCCGTTTAAGGACACCTGCGTGTTTCAAGAATATGATTCCCTTCTTTTAACCTTTTGGTCTCAGGCATACGTTTTTGGACACGGAACTTATACATATTCAGAGGAACATTTTGCTGACAATATCATTAAAATATAATTTTTTGTTTTGAAGTTACTAATTTTTTTATATTACTTGAAAAGTCAATAGTTACTTTTCAATACCTGAAGAAATCTGGAGAGCCCAATATGCGAATTGTTATGGAAAAAGACAGACACCTGTAGAATATTTATAATAGTAATTGGGCAACAGAATATGTTTCTATCTGAAAATATTTCCCGTTTTATAGCTCGCAATAGAACCATAGAAAGAGTCGGACTCTTTGGCTGAATTGTCAGCGTACTGGCCTTCAGTTCAGAGGGTCTCGGGTTCGATTCACGGCCGGGTCGGGGATTTTAATTGCTTCTGATTAATTCTTGTGGCTCGGGGACTGTGTGTATATCTCCGTCCCAACACTCTTCTCATCATTTTCAGATAACATGCCGCACTACCAATCAGCACAAAAACACCCACATCTCTCCATAAATGGTTGGCGTCAGGGCCAAATTCATATGTGCGACCCCACAGATGTGGCGGAAAAGCAGTAGGAAAAGAAGAAGAATAGAACCATAGAAAGAGGTAAAAAAGTATTCCCTGACCTTAGCTGGACAGGAGATCCCTCAAACTATAAAACAGGGGTTACTTTTAAATGAAAACTTAATCTGCTGCTCTGTTAAAATTATAATTATTTTACAGGTAACTGTGTTTCTCCATAACAGACATTCTGAATGTAACCCTCATATTAAAAATAGCTATTTTATTTTCAACTCTTATACATAAAAATAGTAACTTCATATCAAAACCTGATATGTTAATGATAATTTCAGCAAATTTTCCTCTAAATATATACCAGTTACCTGTAAAACGTCGTGTGCCTAAGACCAGAATTTAGCGACATGCATCATGTTGATGGAATATGTAGTTGTCCTTAATCTTTTGGTAGGACCTGTAGTACTTTCGTCTTTTGAATACCTAATCTGCGATAAATATGAAATATGAAGGAACAATATGAAGTTTACAGAGAAAATTATAATTTTAATTATAAATATATACACACAAATTACAGATTGTATATTTCCTATACATGGCATAATAGAGTAGCTGATTAAAATCACGCATCTCTGGTTAAACATGTATTGTTCATTAATTAATTGTAATATCTGTCTCCTTAGTAGAATGGCCAGTATCATAATCTTTGGTTCAGAAAGCCCGTAGTTCGATTTCTGTCCAAGCCAGGGATTCTCACTGCAGATGGTTAATTCCTCTGGTTAGGTTTTTATGCTCGTCATAATACCCATCTCTGCATCTACACTCAGCACACCAAGCACTTCAAGAACACGCAATAGAGATTACATCTCTCCCACATGGGATTGACATTATGAAGGACATTCGACCGTAAAATTGGGTCAAATCCATCGTAAGTGTCGAACCCAAGAATTTGGGTGAAGGCAAAAAGAATAAGAAGAATAATTAATTAAATTAACTAAAATTAACTAAGTAAATAAATTAATTATAGGACAAATTCCATCCCTGTGGTGTAGTGTTTAGTGTGATTAGCTGCCACCCCTGGAGGCTCGGGTTCGATTCTCACCTCTGCCACGAAATTTGAAAAGTGGTACGAGGACTGGAACAGGATCCACTCAGCCTCGGTAGGTCGACTGAGTTGAGGGGGGTTCAGTTCCCGCCTCATCCATCATCGATGTGGTTTTTCTGTTGTTTCCTATTTCTTCTCCAGGCAAATGCCGGGATGGTACCTAAATTCAGGCCATGGATGCTTCCTTCCCCCTTCCTCGTCTATCCCTTCCAATCTACCCATCATTCACAAGGCCGCTCTTCAGCATAGCAGGCGAGGCCACCTGATCGTGGCACTGGTCCTCTTCCCCAGTTTTATCCCCGACCAAATGTTTCATGCTCCAGGACACTGTCCTTGAGGTGGGATTTCCCGCCGAATATGAGGCAAGAAACCAACCGTGGACGGTAAAGGGATTAAATAATAATAATAATAATAATAATAATAATAATAATAATAATAATAATAATAATAATAATATGAAAATAACTGTTCAGCTATTATATGTTGTTTAAATTAATATTTTGCATGGAGTAACATATTTCTCTGTTGCAGTACAACGCCTACCTAGTCTTAAAAGTGTATGTTTTATGTAATGTTATGGGTGCTGGGAGAAAGCTAGGTTTCCGCTGTAAGTCCCCACAGTTTACGAAACTGACTCTCCGTAGCTTGCTGTGCAGCCATGGTCTCGGAAGTACTTGACTCACTACATCGGGAGGCTTGTTACGTTGCTGCTCCCGTCTGCAGAAACCCCGTGCTTAGAATACTGTATGTAACCCGCCACATACTCTTGTACTGCACATCACTCTCTGTTGCCCCTCAACTCCGCATCTTTCCCTAGGGCTGTCCACTGGCATGATACAAACAGTCCAATTTGTAGCTGGGTTATGCGACAAGGGTACAGAGAACAGATGCTGGAAACCTGGTCAAGATTACCTTTCATAGGTACTCTACTTAAAACATGGTTTATACATGTATTACTGTCAATAAAGGATCAATAGCACAAACACCTAATCTCCGAACCAGTGAAATTAATCATGTGTGGTTAGCGTCCCTGGACCCAGCGCACCCTGAACTTGATCTCCAGTTGATTGTTCGCTTTTGACCATAAAAATATTAGAAATACTCTTCACTTATACTTTAGTATTTTATTCATTTCTTCAGTACTTCGCATAATTTGTTTCAGTCGACTACTACTTCGAAGTATTGCCTTTGTTATCAAGTGACTTCTGTATTTTCTCGATTCATACTAAGATATTCTCTAATTCTAAGGTTCTTTTTAATGAAATGGATGATATTTGGCAACGAACTAACAGTCCTTGTACAGATACCGAAAGGACTGAGTCAAGGATGTCTGCTCTCATCATTCATGTTTAATACCTTTGCTGAAAAAATCGTCAACAAATCTATAATACAAACCAAGCTTGGGATGAAAATAAGAGGGGAAACTAATTCAGATTATTAAATTTGCCGACCATCCAGTTTCGGGTAGTACAGCAACTTTATCCAAAATGTTGCTAAAGCTGAATGGTAAAGCTAAGGAATTTGGCATGAAAATGTACAGAAATAAAACGAAAGTTATGACGTTTAGTAGGAACCCACGTCCATTGTACATGATGATTAGTGGTAAGCCTGTACAACAGGTAGCACAGTTCAAAAACCATCAGTGTCATACTGAAATAAAACACACAAATAGCCTAGCAATAGCAAATCAAGCCATCAGAGATGAATAGTCCCTTCTATGTCATAAAACAATGTCCTTCATATTACGTAAACGAATAGTTAAATCTGATGTCTAGTCTGTTGTGCTGTACTGTGCTGAGACTTGGAAATTAATCAAGAGTGGTAATAAGAGACCAGAAGCCTCTGAGATGTGGTGTTGGATAAGTTGGGTGGAGAAGAAGACCAGCTCTGAGGTATTGAACATTGTTCAAGAACTGTTGAGTCAGATTAGAAAGAGACAACTTCCTTGGATGTGCTGATAGGAATTTTGGAAGTTAAAATACCGGGGAAATTCCCTCGTGGAAGACCAAGGAAGACATTCATGATTGCATTTCTTGTGAAATCAGTATGCAGGAGCTATGCAGACGTAAAATGTACTTCACAGGAACGACGCTGTTGGAGAAGACTCATCGCAGGGGCAAATCAGTCATTAGACTGAATTTCTTTGAAGGATAGGAAGCTGGATTTGATCATGTAGTATTTACAAAATTGCAAGATATGTCGCAGTGTCGCAGAAGAACATTGTTGCCCGCAGTTTATGAGCAGAAGAATAAGAGGGTTGGTAAGCTTGCTTTTGTTATTTTATAATTTCATGCACTGTACTCTTTATTACAGGATTTAACTAAAAATATTTATATAACTCTGCCTTCAATACCTTCGTTTAACTATCACGATTTTTTCTTCACTCTAATTGTCTTGTACTTTTCCGTTTTCACACCAGGCAAATGCTGGACTGTACGTTAATTAATTCCATGGCCACTTCCTTCCAATTCCTAACCCTTTCCTATTCCATCGTCGCCGTAAAACCTATCTTTGTTGGCACTGGCTTTCTGGCGCGAACTTGGCAGGTTCGATCCTGGCTCATTCCGGTGGCATTTGAAGGTGCTCAAATACGTCAGTCTCGTGTCGGTAGATTTAGTGGCACGTTGAAGAACTGCGGGACTAAATTCCAGCACCTTAAATAGTAGTTAGTGAGACGTAAAGAAAAATAACATTACTATTATCATAAAACCTATCTGTGTCGGTGCGACGTAAAGCAAATCGTAAATTGTCTTGTCCTTCAACTTTCCTATAATATCTTGAGCCTTAATGAATAAAGCACACCCCCAGCAGGTTCTAGAACAAAAATGACCGTCGTGTTTTAACCACAGAATACTTTCTAATAATTAGCCAAGAGAGTAGCATGAAGTGATTAGTAGGTCTGCTTAACCTGTTGTAGTAATATTCGACTTACTTTCCGCAAAGTTCAAAGTTAATAGAGTAAAGAAACAGGTTCATGCAAGAACGATTCTTACAACGGAGAAATTTGTAGCAAGAAACTCGAACACTTGGCAGGCTCACACGAATCCGCTTTCCTTCCTCTTTACACACTAACAGCGTCTGAAAGCATATTAGAGAATAAAGCACTCAATTTCCTTTACTGTACGCGCCAATATACATAAGCGTCAGCAGACGTCGACGCCAAGCAGAGTTTCTCGTTACTTCCAGAATTGAGAGTCGAATCGAAGGAAGGTTTCACAAACCACTGTGTTTTCTATATCATTATTATTACTGTTTCGTTATGCCCATTCATTGAGATCATTGAAACTTGTTCATTGGCTTGATGACTTTCGCCTTCGTATTCTTCTAAAATCTCTTCATGAACTCACTGTGTTGCCTCTTCCGTTCTTCTAACTACTTTGTACCAGACCTGCTGCTAATTTTGACCAAAAGTATGTGTTTATTTGCTGAGGTCCTGAAGACTTTGAGATATTTCATGGTGTCTCTTGTTTCATCCAGCCAATTTATTTTCCAGTTTTGGGAATTTATTACGTTGAATAACCTTTTTACTTTGAGTCTAGTATTATCCATCCTAAAAATGTGCCCACGAAATTTCAAAATATTGAAAGTATTGATGACCTGTGTAACTATAAAAGTCTGTAGTTCACCTTTTGATCCAAACACCATTTTGTTGTATGGGGCCGACATTTTTTCTAAAAATGTTACGTTCTTGTTTTTTCAATACCTGAAATTTTAGAATGACCTCCTAAAGTTAATGTTTCTGATGCATATAGAGTTTCCGGTATAATAATTGTTTTGTAACTTTGTAATTACTTGACATTACTCGTTTATCGTAATGATCCTATGCGAGACTAAATTCCCAATGAGATTTGGGGCCCTTTCTCTATTAGCCAAATTGTCTAATCCCGAAGGAAGAATTAATTCTCCAAGGCATTTAAAAAGACACCTGTTAAATTTTTCCGTTTATTGAAAATTCTGCATATACTTGGTTTCCACGAATGATATTTGAAGACCTGCCTGTGATGCTATTCTGTGTAATGTCTCGATAGTATACCTAGTTTCCTACCTTTCTTAGTGATGATATCTAGGTCCTTTGCGAAATCGAAGCATTTACTTTGATTTGGTTTCTACCAGTCCCGATAGTTATGCCTGAGATATACTTTTCCCACTTTCTGATGACTTTATTTAAAACCAAATTAAATGGAAGAGGGGAGAGTACATCTCCTTGACGAACACGTGTGTGGTACTTTAAAAGGGTCAGAAATTTCCTCAAAAAATGTCACCTTAGGTTCTGTGTTTGTGTGGGTCTGGCAAATCAGTTCCTTGGTCTTCCTGTACACTCGACGTTGTTCTAGCGTGTTTAACAAGTTGTGTATGTCCACAGAGTCACACACTTTCTTCAGGTCTACGAAGGTGACTATCATGTTGTTGCATCTTCGTATCTTCAGAATCATCTTCAGAATCCGTATCTGATCAGCACACGAACGTCCTTTTCTAAAACCTGCTTGATATTCCCCAATCAAATGATCTGTTTTTCTAGTCGGTTTATGGGGGCTTTAGATATACTTTATTATTATTATTATTATTATTATTATTATTATTATTATTATTATTATTATTATTATTATTATTATTATTATTATTATTACTGTTACGGAAATTTCGTGGATTACAGAGGTGTAAGAAGGTGCCGGGTTGAATGGGTGGACAAGGAAATGACCAGAGCATAAGTATTAAATGTTGAAATGTTATTTCTTTCCTCTTTTTTTAATTTAAAATTTGATAGATAGATAGATAGATAGATAGCCTGAATGAACAACAATGATCTTGTCAGCTCCCACAACAATGAGGACTTAATGTCAACAAATCAGGTACAAAATGAGAGAGAATTATCAACGTGATAATATACAAAGGGATGGGCATTGTAGCCGCGAACAGGTACACGATTTATAAGAGCATGTTTGCTCCACTAATTTACATGGCCTAGGAGTCTCAGCTCCAAAAGGTAATATAGTCCAGTCTCTCAGAGGCATGAGTTTCTGTACAGTCACTTCAGCTCAACAGTTCGTTACACACTGGTCTGTAAACAATTAAAATTTAAACAGAGGCAATGAGTGCTCATTCTAAATAGCCTTAATGAAAGAAAGAAAAGAGAAAGAAAGGGTTTAACATAATCGGCCATGAACCAAAGGCTAAGTGTCGAAACACTTGCACGCCATTTACAAAAATTCTTAAAACCCTAAGTGGGCATATGACCTGAAGCTGCAGAGGCTAAACCTGTTCTATAGAGGGTGACTAAACGAGAAATATGAAATTCCAAAAATGTGTTAAGAATTTAGAGGTTTCGAAAATCTTAGTCACTCCATACCAAGTTGAGTGGGAATCAACAGAGGGTAATCCCACTTTCCTCCCTTAGTTTACAAGTTTCCCAGCGCGGAGTTGAGCCAAGTTCTCAGACTTGCCGAAAATCTACATTTAAACTATTGAATAGAACTTTTATATAAAATGAACGAAATTTAAACCTTCCCCTCAAGCTGTCTACCGGAGCTATGACATATTAAGAAAATTCTGCTATTGCCTTGCTTGCTGGACCTTCCCAAACGCCGACCTACGGTCCCTGTCACCTTCATATACGACGTACACGATCCACTGGGGCGATGAAGATGACAATACGGCCTTGAAGCGCCCAGCTTTGATAGGAACTCCGAGGGGAAGTTTCCAGAACTATTTAGAGATAGGCTGAATGCCTGTATACAGCCCCAGTTTTAATTGGATAGAGAAAATATACACAACATTTCAGATTGGTTGCTAGGTCAGAAGAGAGAAGGGGTCAGAAGTGGTTGACAACCTTGACACAAGGACAAACTTAAAAGTTTGCCACCCGCAAAAATCAACTTTTCCTTAAGAATTAATTATTTTTAATCCCGCCAGGCGGGACTTTTAAGCCGATGGTGTAGACATCTATATTATTATTATTTTTTTTTTTACAAGTTGCTTTACGTCGCACCGACACAGATAGGTCTTATGGCGACGATGGGGCAGGAAGGGGCTGGGAGTGGGAAGGAAGCGGCCGTGGCCTTAATTAAGGTATAGCCCCAGCATTTGCTTGGTGTGAAAATGGAAAACCACGGAAACTATTGAATCTTCAGGGCTACCGACAGTGGGGTTCGAACTCACTATTTTCCGAATACTGGATACTGGCCGCACTTAAGCGACTGCAGCTATCGAGCTCGGTGAAAGACATCTAGTGGTTGAAAATCCAAGCATCTTGCATTACATTAGTTCAAGTTCCATAACACAGATGGCCTTATAGAAGGCGCGCAGATTAACAGGACGGTGAATGTGTATCCCCGGTACAATTATTATTACTTTTAGTATTATTATTATTATTGTTATCATTATTTGAAAAATTATAATATCACTTCCCTCACCACTTTTCCCACACCTGTGGTGTCGCGAGTGTGAACTGTGTCACACATGTGGATTTTCCCCTATTTTAATGACGGATGCCCTTCCTGACGCCAACCCCACATGGAGGGATGTAATCACTATTGCGTATTTCTGTGGTGGTTGGTAGTGTTGGGCACTCAGCCGGAAATCGAACCCAGCCCCTCTGAACCGAAGGCCTCAACGCTGACCATTCACTCAATGAGTCGAACTAAAATTCTAATATAGCCGATAGTATAAATTCATCTCAAACTGAGAGAGGAATATGTGATGGCAGGAAAATATTGGGGGCACTAAATTCAGTATAATGGAGTTGACAGGTTTCACGCAAATCAAATAAACAAATCTACAATTGCGGACCAAAGATGGAAAGGGGCAAAGAGCCAGACACATGTTTTCGAGTAAACGCCCATAATAGAGTTCCCGAGCACAATGGCACTATCATTCTTCTCTACCAAGGGAGACCAGAAATTGTCACCTACGGCCTTTGAAGGTTTTTTTTTTTTTTTTTTTTTTTTTTGCTACTTGCTTTACGTCGCACCGACACAGATAGGTCTTGTGGCGACGATGCGATAGGAAAGGTCTAGGAATGGGAAGGAAGCGGCCGTGGCCTTAATTAAGGTACAGCCCCAGCATTTGCCTGGTGTGAAAATGGGAAACCACGGAAAACCATCTTCAGGGCTGCCGACAGTGGAGTTCGAACCCACTATCTCCCGATTACTGGATACTGGCCGCACTTAAACGACTGCAGCTATCGAGCTCGGTGGCCTTTGAAGTATAACTATACAACATCCAATACATTTGATACAATTCCGTAACTATATATAGCTTCTATAAATTTAATTTGTTTAATTAAGTGGCTCAGAAATTAGAAAATACATGAGTGATAGCACACTGACACGATGACACATTCACCCTTCCCCATGAAACTCAGCTAGGCACATTGGACTGTGGCTCTACATCTTGAACTTCCTACCAACTACCAACCACAGGCACATGCACAAGTTACCACCATATTCGATATGGCTAATACACCCTCTTATTACAACAAAACACCATATCTATACTAATATCATAAAGAGGAAAAATTTGTTTGTTTGTAATGAATAGGCTCAAAAACTACTGAAACGATTTTAAAAATTACTTCACCTATAGAAAGCTACATTGCCAGTGAGTAACATGGGCTGTATTTTATTTTCGAAACAATTCAAGGTGGGGGCACGGTGGGGAGATATAAAAATAATAGGCTAATAAATATCGAATTTGTCGTATAAGGACGAGACAAAGCTTAATTTAATCCTCTTGACGCAAAGATCAAAACTCGGTAAGCCCTACGGGCCCGAAAACCACGTTTTAAGGCCCTAAAACCAACCGTTACGGAGATATTGGCACCACACTACCCCTGCTCTAGGAATCGGATAAAGTAATGAACTGCCGTAACCATGGCAACGTCAGCTCCAAGATTCTACAGCAGCTAGATTATGGATGTACGTTTGGGCATAGCTGCCAAACAAAATTGATACACATATGACTTACTATCTGAAAAAAATAAACTGTTGTGTAAGACGCTCATAGCCCTCCTTTCGGCGGGGATGGAAAGGGAGTGAAGTATAAAAATAATTGTCCCGGAGATCTCC
Source organism: Anabrus simplex (assembly GCF_040414725.1). NCBI lineage: Eukaryota > Metazoa > Arthropoda > Insecta > Orthoptera > Tettigoniidae > Anabrus > Anabrus simplex. The sequence continues at coordinate 801,116,545 of NC_090265.1, forward strand.
GTAGTACAGCGACCAGCGGTTGCCAACGGGCCTCCGTTTTTACGTACTGGCTTAGGTTTCAGCATTTTGCGGAGTCTGTTACCCATAGTTTAAAGTATTTTCTATCAAATCATGGAGTAGTAGGATCGCTGATGTTATTAGTGCCGATATTTTGGTCCAAGTGTACGATCACTGTAATCATTAAAACAACATATATACTGTACACAATTGTCAAGATGGTGGGCCCATGACTGGAAAAAGTTTCTCAACATTTATACTCAGAATCATTATATGATGTGCGACATGAGTGACAAGCCCTGGGAATTATAATTCTAGATTATTATAGTAGTTTCTTTTATGCATCGCATATTTCCTTGATCATTTGTAATAGTTACAAAATGTCAGATCAAACAAATACATTCAATAATATTTATGTTTGTGGTACTATATAGTGGAAGTATACTTACACTAAAGCTGCAGCTTTGTGAAGGGAGCAGGTATATATAGGTGGGAATGAAGGAAAAACATGGTAGCAAAAGATCTTAGAGGTCGACAATAATTAGGAACTAATATTTAGAGGCCGCCATGAAGAAAAGAAGAAGAAGGTACACTATAATTCCAAACATGACAAATAATTTCTACGTACTTAAGTAAATACACCAGTGATATAAATATCTAATGAAGGCAGTAACTAAAGCCAGTTTCTGATAACCCGTACGAAGAACGGGTACTTCTGCTAGTATTTCATATTTCGGCACTTTGAAAGGATTTTCATTCTTGATCCTCAATTATGTTGTGCAGAAAAATATTTTACTTCGTGGAGAAGAAACACAGACAATGAACATAGGATATATAAATAAATTATTAGCTGCAAAAATTATGGAAGAGAGCAGCTAGATAGTCAAAATTGGATAAATAAGAAATATACTATTCGCGAACCTTTTCTTGAGCCCTGAGCTCACTAGTGCTGAATCGGTAGACCTCGGTTATCTTCGACAACTATATTGGCAACCTTTGAAAGACAAACTATGAATCGCTTATTCATTGCTGTACGACATGTGGCGTACACTTTATGAACTAGTACTGTTGTTGTTTACACATCAAAGCCAAACTATATAATTCATGCTAGTAATAAGATTCGCATCGAGAAATGTTATATAATGTATGTGTGACACAGTTGTTGACGTAAGATAATAAATGTTTAGAAAATTCATATGGATCGATCATATTATCGATTCAATTCATATTTCATTTTCATCCAGTTGGCAGTATAGCCGGAACCGGCAATGCTCCCTCCTTGCTCCTCACCCCGTAAAAATCGGGCTCAAGAAAAGGTTCGCGTATAGTAAATGAGGGAAGTCATGGAGACGGGGAAGTGTGTATTGCATGCGACTGAAGAAAGAGTATGAAAATTGTTTCGAAATGTGAAAATGGTGACAGTTAACGGAATCCCCAAAAATGGTACTAAATTGGGAAGCTTAGGGCAACAGGCAACGGGAAAACCTTGGGAAAAGTGGGTGAGTGGTGTATGGAGGAACGTGGATAGAAGTTTTTAAATTAGGAAGATGCACAACATCGAGAACTATGGAGGAATGAAATATATGAAAATATGAGTTAAATGAACACTGCTGGTATGTAGAAAAATCTGAAATAATACACTATTATTATTATTATTATTATTATTATTATTATTATTATTATTATTCCCCGTATTTGAGCAATGAAAGAGGAGATAATAAGGTAATATTACTACTGGAAAAGGAAATGGACCCGTAAAATGGTATCAAGATCAATGAAAACTAAATACTTACGAAACACTGTCTAAGCCGAGGAAATCAAATCTCTTGAGATTTTCAGATGTTTTTTTTTTATCCGCGTCTTCAGAGGACCTAGAGGAATTGGTGAATGGTATGGACAGAGTCTTAGGGCAAGAGTACAATATGAACATATGTAGGTCCAAAACAAATAGAATAGAATGCAGTCGAATGAAGTCAGGTGATGCAGGAAATTTTAGATTAGGAAATTAAGTCTTAAAGGAAGTAGATGAATATTTCTTACTTGGGTAGTAAAATAACTAACGATGGCAGCAGTAATGAGGACATAAAATGCAAACTAGCACAAGCAAGGGAGGACCTCCTTAAAAAGATAAATTTGTTCACTTCGAACACTGATATAGAATTAGAAATATGGTTTGGAAAACGTTCGTCTGGAGCGTGGCACTGTACGGAAGTAAAACATGGACGACATCTTGCTCAGAATGAAAGAGAATTGAAGCTTTTGAAATGTAGGGTTACGGAAGAATGCTGAAAGTAAGACGGGTACATCGAATCACGAATGGAGAGATAGTGAGTCCAATTGGCGAGAGGAGATCGATTTTACTAAATTTGATAAAATGATAGCACACATCTTAAGATACCCAGGTCTTGTTTAGTTGGTTTTTGAGTGTAGACGATAAGAACGGTAGGGGTAGACGAAAAAGTCAGAACAGATAACGGATGTAGTAGTTACGTAGAAATGAAAAGATTAGCGCAGGATTGAGTGACATGGAGACCTGCATCAAGGCAATTATGGACTGATGACTGAAACAACAAAAACATACATACTGAACCCTTTGGTCCCATGGGTACAATACATACATACATACATACATACATACATACATACATACATACATACATACATACATACATACATACATGCATACTGTGACCGTATCGGCACAATTAATATTTGTTTCAGGTGATATGCTTGGTAAAGAAGCTGGCAGCAAGCTCTCTTTGTGTGGATGTGGGGAGTATCATCAGGTTGTGCAATAAGACGCCCGCCAGAGAGGCGCCTTCACCCGCCCACTGGGTGGCTTAAAGAATCCCCGAACTAGGCACACGTCATAGAAGAAGCAGGAGAAGAACACTATTTAGCGACTCCATATTGGAAAACAAATGCCAGCGTACAGCGATGCCAAAGCGATCGGGCTAAATTTAATGCATTTTCGGCGTAAATAAGGCTTGATTAACAAAACTGCACCCGTCAGAGCAGTGTGCTGAATTTTGGTGGAATTATAAAGTCAGGAGTTCTGATAGAAAATACTCTCCAAGCGAAAGGCGTTGGTAAACAACTTACGTAACTCCGTTCGCGTACGGACGCCTAGTGAAAAACCAGATGCCTTCGGGGATTCCCTACTTCCCCTCCGAACTGATAAATTAATTACTACAGATCCGCCGAACATATCCAATTCCGCATGGCACAGCGCACTTGTGCATAACCAAGTCACACAGTCTAGCGTATTGCTAATTTCGACAGGCTGATTTATCCAGGAGCAGTCGAAATAAGAGTGGGGATGAGCTCACTAAACCGCCCCTACCACCGGGGCTAGTATAAGTTTTTCGCACTTCCAGGGAGCTTCAGCATTCGTTGAGGAGCTTTCGACGGGAAACGACGGTCGGTCCGCTATCGAATTACCGCTCCTTTGTATACTATGTGAACAAAGCGAGGGGTGAAATCTTTCACTTTTTTCACTTATAATTTGTGATAGGCAACAGAAGATTACGGTAATGAGATGTACTTTAGATCTCGGTTGCGAAGTAGACTAAGACTTCGTGAAATATGAAGTAGGGTTTTGTATAGCAACAATTACTGGATAGTACGCAGAATTTCTGTGGGAGAACATAGAACTGTATAAATCCACGCTGTTTCTGAAAAAAGAGCAGGTCAGATTATTAACTGATTAACAGGTAGTGAGGAGTGTTCCTGAGCTATTAAACAATACAGAAGATAGGGATAGAAAATTCTGCGTCATGCGAATGCTGGGAGCGCCCGGCTTAACAGTGTAATAGACCAGCTGAAAGTAGCCGATATATTCATCTCCATGTAACTGGCAGTGGGTAGAAAAAGAAGTAATAGGAGTGAACGGTAACACGTGTGCAAGAAATTGATAAATTGTGTAAATTACAATCTAATTTCAGTGATCCGTGTGCTACAAAAATGGATTACGCGAGACAAGATATGGAACTTCTGAACTACAGGACTCCAGGATCCAACGCCATGGAGTAATCCAACATGGGTAGGCCTCCGGAACCTCCGGACCAGGCCGAAGACAGCAACCGTTGAGTACAAAGTTTTGTTTCTTCTCCAATGCTAGTATTTCCCTTTGTAAATAATAGTCATGAAGTATAGGGTTAAAATAACATTATAAATAGGCTTAATCCGCCCAAGAATGGTCGGGAATCCTTTTATTCATTTTTGTTTTAATTAATTAATTAGATATGGGAAGGGAGTGATCCTGTGTTAGTGTATAGAATATGGGACCCCTTTTAGTGGCTACATTTGCATGTTATCATATTTTGTTTATTTAGTGCTGAGAAGGAATTGAGGGGGGAAAAGGAGTAGAATGCTATGTAGATTAATAATGTAGATCTCATCTGAGCAATTGCCTAAGTTACGCAGGGATTAGCGAGGTGACAGAGTCATCAACAAGTGCCCGTATAAAAAGGAAAGGCTTGGGCTAGAATCAGCACTATGTTCGTAAAGATATAGTTTGTTGCATGATAATATAAGTTGTGGCTGTACTGGAAGATGTTCAAGGATTGGAGTGCCGAGGTTTGAACCCCTGTCCCCCACTACACTAATGAGGTCTGTTAGTGTTTTTTGGCAGGATTTATAATTTTAATTAATTTTTATTATTATTATTATTATTATTATTATTATTATCTTAATGTAACTTGATCAGTTTTTGATACCGATACATTTCAAGCAAAAGGTTAGAGGATTATTATTATTATTATTATTATTATTATTATTATTATTATTATTATTATTATTATTATTATTATTATTATTATTATTATTTTACCAAAAGTATTTTGATCGATGATTTCATGCCGATCTATTTTAAAAGGCAAGTTAATGTTATGCCAGGTACACAATCTATACCCACACGGGTGGAATTAGGAGACGTTGTCTTTCGAGGAAAGGCGATTGGAAGTGTGAATGAGGATATGATTGGAAATGTAAGGGTTAAATCCCAACTGCTAGTATAATGAGGGAGTTTTGATATAACCTGGCTGAGTGATAAAAATAAATAAATAATTATTGGACATAATGATCGTAATGAGCTAATTTGAGCAGGTGACCCTGCATTAGCTAAATTGAATGATGCTATTGTCTCAATGATGGCCGCCAGTGAGCGTGGCGAATTAGTCTCGCCGTGGTGCGAGAGGGGGACGGACTGGGTCTGATTTATAGCCAGGGATGAAGAAAAAGAAGGAACTCGCCTTGTTAAGAAAACGTGTCTGGTAGAATGTTGCGTTATACTGTGTGAAATAAGACACAAATATTATGTAAATACTACACACAGTCCATTAGCCTTGATCCGGAAAACAATGTAGAGAGTAACTGCTGTACGAGACATGATTAGAGTAGTTAGGGTTTTGCATTCCAGCGCCCTGGATGGAGACGACCAGAGTCTCAGGTTCGAACCTCGTGTAAGCACAGCAGGGATCAACAGCTCGCTAAGACAGCGGGTTACAACGGGTTAATTACAGCTATTGTCTTTATTGATACATGTGTTTGATATATTTCTTTTCCAGGAAGTGTTTTGTTTACTTATAATCGATGTCGATTTGAATCTAGACTTCGTGAAAGTCCACTGGTAGTGATTGCAAATGATAATTCGTTGTTCGGAAGACTTGAGTCCATTGTTTTTTTATTTTCCTTCTCCGTGTTTTAGTGACGGATTTCTGATATGGTCAGAATGTTCGGATTAATTATGTTTTAATATTTACTTTAATGATTTCTTAAGTTAGCCGACCATTCAAAAAAGCGGACAGTTTGCTTTTGTGTAAATAGAGTAATGTGTAATACGGGATTCAGTCCCATGGAATACTCGCATTGGGGGGAACATGGCTTGTTTTGTTTTTGTGAATATGTTAGGGTCATTTTATTGTGTATGTCGTACTCAATGGTTTATGGTAACCGGGGGATGGAACGCACAAAACAATCGCGATAATACACAAAACAATTTGTGTAGCAGACATCCAAACTAATGTAATAGTTATGTAAGCAATATAGGACACAGGCAATTCAAAGTGATACTATGTGAAAAGGTGAGATCATATTAATAACCTCTCGGTAATTCTCTGTTTTGGTAGAGAGGGATATGGATATTTACGTCTGTGTCAAAAAGGAAAATTTATTGGATTAGAGAAAGTAACAGCTAACGTTGCCGTTCACATAGATTTTGTCTGTGGAATGTGGAGGTAACAGTGGATGTCAATGGCAGTACGGATTTTTCCGCTGCTGAAATAAGTGATTGCTTATATCAATTGTGTAAGAAGAATCAAGAGTGTATGTAAATTTTGTATATTTCACCGAGTGAATAGTAAATTGTTCTAAACGATTTCATGCCTATCTATACCGAAAAACATGCATCCAAAATCCTCTTCCGTTCATTGTAGGCCTTTAAGATAGTTTATGTTTGATAACCTCTATATGCCGCGAACGTTCTTCGGCCCTGAGGAGTCCGTGTTCAGACCTCAGGAACGGGAGAGTAGCTTTGATCTAGCTGAGTCGAATGGTCGATAACTTCTCATGTGAGTGGATTAAGTATACAATCCCAATGAGGAGAAATCGGCACAGACCAAAAAGATCCCTTGACTATCGACTTCCGTGGAGCATGGTCCCATGTGTTCGTGACCCGAAAGGGTCGGTTTGTTGTCACATGGTCCCATGAGTCATGGGGGACGGTGGGAAAGGTTCCAATACATCCATACATCCATACATACATATATACGTACACACATCTTCATTATAGACTCTTAGGCAGGGTGATCATATGTCCACTTTTATCATCCTTTTTAGATAATTATCTGGGGTCCGGATATAATATTTAACAAACCGGAAAAGTCCTCCTATTTTTGAATCTGCTTATTTTGTGGTAATATGATTTTTGCTTCGTTTTTATGAATTTCTCATTACGCGATGGCATCATCGATATCGTATCGATACATAGAAATGTGATTATTGATATACAGTACATGCGATTATTATATGAATACCTTCTTTTGTGATAAGAGACGCTATTCTCCGCTCAGTATACTGTATGTTTGTTTCTCAGCAACACCCCATTAGAACACTACTATGTTAATGTATGAGAGCTGACAACGTCACAAGCAACGAGAGATAACCGGGATTTGAAGGAAGCCTCTTTTAAATGGATGGTGCTGAAACGTGATATTCATTATTGTGATGTTGAAATATGTATTCTGTATTTGCAAACTAAGTATAAATCCTTTCAAATTGATGACGTCAAATATTTTGATCAGTTTTACAATTTAAAGCAATTCCTGAATGAGTGTAACAATGACTCTGAATTTAACAAGTTAACTTATAGTCAGAAATGGGCAAAGTATTTCAATTCACAGAAATCAGCTGATTGTAGTTCAGAGTTATTAAAACTTGTAGAATATATTCTTTTTTCGATATCAGGCCACAGTACAATTGCAGAAAGACTATTTTCATTGATCCCAGGACAATGGACTGACAATAAGAACCGTTTCAATGTAGAATCTGTGAAAATCCTCTTAACGGTTCAGTATAATCTTAAGGAATTTACCTGTGTGTCTTTTTATAAGTATATTTAAATACACCAAAACTCCAGAAGGCAATTGAATCTTCAGAAAAGCACAGGGAAGGCCTGTAAATTAGTTTCATTGTTTATATTCTGTAAGAATGGAAACGGATAAACTTTATTTATGTATGTGAGAAGTAGAATAAATGTCTAAATTCAGACCCTCAATGGAGGAAGTTTTTGTCCTTTTTTCCAGCATTGTCCTCCTTTTAAGTTTTGTCCTCTTTTGTAGATATTTGCAACCGGGCGAGTTGACCGTGCCGTTGGGGACCCGCAGCTGTGACCTGCAACCGGGAGATAGTGAGTTCGAATCCCACTGTCGGCAGCCCTAAAGATCGTTTTCCGTGGTTTCCCATTCTCACACCAGGCTAATGCTGGGGCTGTGCCTTAATTAAGGGCACGTCCGCTTCCTTTCAACTCCTAGCACTTTCCTATCCCATCGTCGCCATAAGACTCATCTGTGTCGGTGTGGCATAAAGCCACTAGCAAAAACAAATATCTATTTGCATGTGGTCACCATACTCTTTCGCCTTCAGAGTTCAGTCTGAAATCGTCTGTGAAGTAACTAAACACCTCCGCAATTCGATTCGGATTATTTCACCTACGAAGGCAGGTCATACGAACAGCTTCGAGTTCACTTCTTTGCCTTCGTCCCCTCTTTTCGAACCCCTCCTGTCATTGTTCCCATCTGCTTTTACCAGCAGTCATTCTCACTACTTTAATGTCTGTTAACCCAGTTTATGAATAAGATGTTCTGAGCGCATCTAGTTTTCACTCCCGTACAGGAACATCGGCCTAAAAACAGGTAGTTTCGTCCGAGAACTGATTTCCTCCTTAGAGAATACCATTAATTGCAACTCCATTGGCCTTGCTGCAATTCCATGTAATTTCGTTTTCTAGTGTACTGTACAAAAGTCCACCGGAAAAAATTAGTCGCCCTAGTGCACAGGCACACATGGATCATTAAGGCTGTATGGATGGTGCGGCGAGCGAGTCCCGTGCTCAACCGCACGCGCGCTGTCTCTACGTGAGCATAAGGCAGTAGCGATCAGTGAGACATTGATGATTCAAGCGGACAGTGTACGTCAACATGTAAGGATGTGACAGAGTGGCAAATAGTGGGCAAACGTGTTCAGAGGTGCCCATGGCCATACAGTGAGTGAAGTTGCTGGATTTGTTGGTGTTTCGCAGCGGACTGTTCAGAGTGTCTACACGTAGAGGCGTACTACATGTGCCCACGAAACACAACGTTAGAATTGTGGTCGGAAAAAAGATCCTGACAGAGATAGACCGGAGACGCTTTTCACGGCTTGTGAATCATAGTCACTTTTTTGTACAACTGGCTTTACGTCGCACCGACACAGATAGGTCTTATGGCGACGATGGGATAGGAAAGGCCTAGGAGCGGGAAGGAACCGGCCGTGGCCTTAATTAAGTTACAGCCCCAGAATTTGCCTGGTGTGAAAATGACAGTTCTCGCTCTGCTTGCGAGCGCGTCGGACGTGTTTAGTAGTAGTGTGGTGAGGAAGTTACGAGTACTGTTGTATTGGTCGTGTTCGGACTTTGCAAACAGTGACCCTGTTACCAATTCCAGACAAGGTGTTTCTACATATTGGCAACGATAATTAGACAAATCAACATGACAGCAATCGAAAGAAAAAACACAATTGTGATTAGTTTCATTGATCGTGATATTCCCCGACCGGCACCGTATGAAGTTCACGACTGGATATTCGACACCCTGAACCTTGAGGAAAATGACATCGAAATGCTCCAGCTCAACGGCGTATCAAGACAAATCTTCGTTAAATGCAAGACTTCTGAAATATCGGACCGATTACTCCAAGATTATTCAGGTGAGCACACCTTTCTCCATAGTAATGGTTTCCGAAGTAAAGTGACAATAGACTCTGCCGGCCTAGGCACCAAATTGGTTAGGATTTTCAACTTACCGATAGAAGTGCCACACAGACTAATTTCCGATCGGATAGGTAAATTTGGTACAGTGCTTTCCATTACTGATGAGACCTGGGGTTCAAGTTTTCGCTATCAAGTAAATAATGGTGTCCGTGCAGTTAAAATCATGTTAAAACAGCATATCCCTTCCTATCTTGATATCGGTGGTTTCAGAGCTTTAATAAGCTACGAAAGCCAGCCCATAACTTGCTTGATATGCAGTGAAACAGGTCATCTGCGAGGTCAATGCCCCAAACGAAAACATCCAGTTCAAACGCCGGCCGCGGTCGATGCCCCGACCTGGGCAACACTAGCGAGTGGCAAACTCCCAACCAAACGAGTTCCGTTATCAGCTGCCCAACTCACACTCGAGGACAATATCAACAACACACACACAGTTGACACAGTACATGAGTGCACACCACCAGAGACAGAGGACCCACAGAACTCCGAACAAGTTCCACTACCACCCCTCATGGATGTTGATACAACCATTGAGACATGTAAGTTAGATATGACAAGTGCAGACAAGAGGACTGTTGTACCGAACCTCTCCTCAACATCAGTTGATGAGCCTACGGAACAAGATTCTTCCCCCCCGGCGTTAGATGTCCCAGAACAACAACAACAACAACAACAACAACAACAACAACAACAACAACAACCCCATGAACTTCAATCTATAAGCGACCAACAACACATAGGGGAAGACGAAGAACCCATGATAGCTGACCAAGCGGAACTCCTTTCTACTCCAGATGTTCTAGTGCCGAAACAGATCTTGGATAATGGTCCAGGTCAACTCCAAACACTTTCATTCCCAACCAGCCCACATGAGAATACGAAACTTGATGTCCGACTAATCAACCCTTCGGGCACCAATTCGAGGGACCCCAGATTAAAACGCCCGGTTGACGATATTAGTAAAGGGCGAGGACCGAAACTTCTTAAAAACATCCCGCAAGACAAAATTCGAGGCCAGATCAAAAATGGTCAGTAAAATGTGGGTGGCTAAAGTATTTCTCCTTTTGTTTATAATACTCCTTCGCACTTACGCCACCCTTAATGTGAACTGCCTGCGAAGTAGAAGTAAACAAGTTCTCCGAGAATTTATTCGCGATCACGACCTTGACATCATTTTTTTGCAAGAGGTTAACATCAGTAATCTATCTTTTCTTGGCCCATTATATGATTACATTGCCAACCCCGGAGAGGAGTCCAGAGGTACCGCTCTACTGTTTCGAGCAAATATACCCATCAAGTTTACCGAATGTCATCCCAGTGGAAGGATTACATCTATACTTACAGACGACAACACATTTTACGTGAATATTTACTTGCACTCAGGGACACACCGAAGACATGAAAGGGAGGAATTTGTTACCACACAACTACCATACTATTTGCGACACAACTGTCACAGACTGGTCATTGGAGGTGATTTTAATTGCGTGTTGCATTCCAAAGATCAAAAAGGTCACTTCAATTCGTCGCCAGCGCTTGAACGCCTATATACGGCTCTCCAACTTCGTGATGTCTGGGAATCCAAACATGGCCCGCTTGTTCAGTTTACATATTTCCAAGGATCAGCGGCATCCCGTCTTGATAGATTCTATGTTAATAAAGACACTATTCCTAGTGTTCATGACATAACAGTTAATATCGTACCGTTCAGTAACCATCATGCAGTTGTCCTGAAAATGCGATCTGACTATTTTTTACCCAGGATAGGGAGAGGATACTGGAAATTAAACGACTCCCTATTAAATACGGAGGGAATACAAGAAGAATTTACTCAGATATGGACAGACTTAATTAACCGACTACAAAGGCAGAGGCCCCTCAACATATCAACATGGTTGTACAGACTGAAGCCTGCAATTCAATCCTTTTTTAAACGACATGGGGTGGAAATGGCAAATAACAGGAGACAAACCCTACATTCCTACTATGTAATCCTCAATGATTTATTGATTCGCCAACAAGCAGGCTTTGATGCCTCCAACCGTATAGCAGCTCTCAAACGTCGAATAACATCTATCCAGGACCACATTCTTCAAGGTTCTCTTGTGCGGTCCTGCCCCTCATCCCTCCTGGCGGACGAGAAAGCTCAACTCTACCATATAGCCATGGAGAAAAGGAAGGCTCAGAGGAAATTTGTTCAAACCCTACACTCGGAAGATGGTCGACAGTTGAAGGGTACTCAAGAATGCCTAGAGGATGCAGAGAAATACTTCAAAGAAACATTTCAAGATAACGGGAACTCCGTAGCCGAGCAACAAAAACTTCTATCATTTGTAGACCAGCACTTGGGTGAAGAAGAAAAACAGGATCTGACCCGTCCCATCACTGAAGAGGAAGTATTTGAGGCAATACGCGCAGCTAGTCCCAAGTCCGCACCAGGCCCCGATGGCCTTAGCTACCTTTTTTACAAGACTTACTGGCCTATCATCAAAACTACTTTTGTGGAGCTAATGAATGTACTTCTCGAAGAACTGCCTGATTGTACCGGGTTTTGTGATGGTATAATAATACTCATACCCAAGGTTAAAATGCCCAAAACAATATCAGACTTCCGTCCAATAACATTGCTCAACACTGATTATAAGATATTCATGAAAATTCTTGCCAGTCGTATAATGCCTTTTATGGGAAGAGTCATCAAACAAGGTCAAACGTGTGGTATTCCAACTAGAAAAATAACACACAATCTTCAAGACATTAGGAACACGGTGCTATTTTATGCAAGGAATACAGATCTGGCTGGTGCCATTTTAAGTCTGGACTTTCAGAAAGCTTTTGATCGAGTTCATCACGGATACTTGCTGGGAGTTCTGAGACATATGGGTTTCCCCGACGCTCTCTGTAACATTATACATAATGTTTATCAATTCGCCCACTCTCGAATTCTACTTAATGGTTTCTTTTCTCGTCCGATTCCTATTCGGACGTCAGTACGACAAGGATGCCCCTTGTCTATGATCTTATATTCTTTGAGCATAGAACCATTCGCACGTGCTGTTCATCACGTCCTTAACTCCATACCTAATCCAAATAATCTGTTTACTATACGAGCCTAGGCAGATGACGTCATCATTCATCTTCGGACCCCAGAAATCGCTCAACAGCTAACAGGAATAATATCTACCTACGAAATGGCCTCCAACGCCCTTGTAAGTTATCAAAAATCGGAACTTCTTCCTCTTGGTAGATGGCCGCAGGCAGTATCGTTAGCCGAAGTACCAACCAAAGAGCGTGTTAAAATACTAGGGATCATCTTTACCCCAAACATTGAAGAAATAGTCGATTTAAACTGGACTCTTATTACTCAAAAGGTGCGCTCCACCCTATCGATGCACCTCAGCAGGAACCTCAATATAATACAAAAAGTATGGCATATCAACTTGTTTGCCCTGTCAAAACTATGGTACACAGCACAAATTTTACCGATGCCAGAAAGAATTGCCCAACGGATAGAACTTTGTGTCGGATATTACTTATGGAGAGGATATCCTTTTCGTATAGCCAGACCACAACTGAGGAAACCAATTGACCAAGGGGGATTAGGCCTCATAGCAGTCTCCGAAAAATGCAAAGCTCTCCTGATCAGAGAAATGGTGCAGTATTCGTCTTCCGACCACGCTAGAGCAGTCCAGTTTTCCCCCCTTGTGGAAAATAATCCTTACCTTCGCTCGTCTTGTTTTAAATCGTTTCTTCGGGCTTTGTACAGCTTGCAACTTTCTGACCATAATATCCCCACTGTTAAACTACTTTATAATAAATTGCTACAGAAGCATGATCATCTTCCACACATCATGGTCAAATACCCCAATTACAATTGGACTAATATTTGGACCACTTTCCAAATGTCTTGCATCCCCGTAGCATGGAAAGTAGCTAGCTATAAGGTTACTTCCGACAGAAGAAAAGAAATTCCGCCACCGGATGACACAATCGCCGCTATGCAAGGAATGCGCGGTAATTGACACTCAGTTTCATAGACTGACTAGTTGTGGAGCCGTCAAGGACATTTGGCAGTGGCTCAGAGTAGCGTTCCACAGGTTGACGGGATCTAGAAACCCGAACGATGTGTATCGTGCAGTATTGACTTTGGACATTAGCAGACGGGATCATCGACATGCTCTTACTTGGCTTAGTATGGGGTATCTCTTTTACCTTCAAACCAACGACAAGGTATCTCTGACTTCCTTAAGAAGCTACTTACAAGAATGTAAATGGAAACTAGCAAGATGTGGTAGTCCCGCCACTAGTCTACTCATCAAAGACCTCCAAAGTATACTGTGATATATTCCGGTTTGTTGTCTCAGCCGTATCTAAACCTTCCACCGATACCTCGTGTGTGTTATAATGTCTTTCTTTAATCCCTGTCACAAAGGTGCTGGAAAGCGGTGCGCGTGTTAGCGACGCGCATGGTTACAGTGAAGATCGTGGTTTCCGACAAGTTACATTGTATAGACTGTGTTCTTTAGTGAATTTCATGTAGCATGAAGTAATACATTTTGATGTAAGTGCATAGGCGTAAGAAGTAAGCACAGGACACTGAGGTGCAAGAAAAGTGCAAATGATGATATAAACGACATCACGATTCTGTATCAATACATCATGTCCCTTGTTAAGTGCTTATGTGTATATTGTAACTTTATGTGTAAGTGTATACTAATAAAAAAAAATAATAAAAACATGGGGAAAACCACGAAAAACCATATTCAGGGCTACCGATAGTGGGGTTCAAACCCACTATCTCCCGTATACAAGTTCACAGGTGCGCGCCCTTAACCGCACGGCCAACTCGCCCGGTCAAAGTCGCTTCCAAATCCGACAGGAATTGCTGCAGTCAGTGAATGAACTTCCATCCCAAGCTGTTAGCTAAAGAACATTGAGATGGGAACTGGTGGTAATGGACACTTGGAGTTAGCGAAAGATACTTGCGATAGGAACTGCATGTAATGAACACTTGGAGTAGGTCACCTCGCAAGAAGTCATTGCTCACACAAGAACATAAAGCGGCCTGTCTTCAGTGAGCTAGATATCATCGAACGTGGACAGTAGCTGACTGGAGGAACGTAATGTGGTCTGACGAAACAAGATTTTACCTTTTTGCAATGACGCACGTCGTCAAGTTCACCGGAGGACAAGAGGAGCATTTCTTCCTGGATGTGTGCAAGGTCTGGTTCAAGCCGGAGGTGAGTTAGTGATGTTTGAGGGGGGCGAGGTGTTCGTATTATGGATTGGGCCCGCTCACTGAGGTGACCACTAACATGAACCAGAATGTTTAAAAAACATAAGGTGAGGCCATTCAGTCAACATCCACATGATGAGTAAGCTATTGATAACGCATTTTTCAAGATGACAACAGCAAATCTCACCTGGCTGGACGCATATGCGACTGGTTTTCTGAAAAAATCCCCCACTCTCTTACATCTCGATTGGCTTGCAAAGTAACCTGATTTGAACTCCAATGAAAATCTGAGGGATATGTTGAAACAGCGAGGAAAACGCCAACATCAGTACCCCTCGAAATTTGGTCGAATTGCGCGCAAATCCTCAGCGAGTGGCTTAACCTGGATACGACGTACCTTCCCAACCTTGTGGACTCACTTCCTTACCGAATCCAGGCGGCTATCAAGTCCAGAGGCGGAGTTAAACAGTATTTTAAATTATGCTTATAATGATTTCTCCAGGGGTGACTAAATTTTGTCGGGTGAGCTTACCGTAAGTATTGAAAATGATCCACCTATGCTGCGTTCATACTCCCTACCTGGCATTCAGTACTGTAAGGTCTCCTCCTAAGTGACACCACTTTAGTCTTTAAAAGACTCATTTTCATATCATCCACACAGCATTTTTTTCAAACTCTAAGATACTAGATTGCAGGCTTTCAGGACAGTTTGCCATTAAGGTCAAGTAGTCGGTATACGCCAAACTCCTTATTGACCATCCACTCCATTTCCTCGAGCGTCATTTTATTGCCTCCATTGTTTTCTAAATGAGCTCTGTTAAAAGGACAGTAGAGAATTGAAATGCGATGGAGAGGGAACAATTGTGTAAAATGGGAAGATAAAAGAGATTAAAAAAAAGTATGTGGTTCATTATGGAGATAAGAGAGAAGAAATAATTAAAATAACGCATATTGACATTTATATAATTAACTAGTTAGGTTGGAGTTCCGCCTAGTCAATGCTGTATCATATCAATTGTGTAAAAGATCTAATTCATTATAAACTCAAGAACAGATATTACACTTTGTGTGTTGCAATCACACCGGTATATTATTCTGTATTCTTCTTACAGAACACGATTGGTTTTATTCAACCCAGCAAAATAATCCTTGACATATCAGGCTTCAGTTCGGGACGTATTTATAGCATCTTATTTTACAGCGTAATAGATCTAAGGACATAAATACGAGATCTGGACAAGTGTGCTTTCAATACAAGAAAGACACATTTGACGCAATATCAAGATAGTGCACCACAACAACTGCAGAATTATTAAATTACAATGTAGATTTTATATGAACAGGACAGACTGGAAACGTGATCCACGACATTATGATCCAACATTTGATTATTTTTTACAGTTTCAACTTTTAAGGAAGCTCCCCTCCTTTTCACATAAGGTATTTATATAAATATGTGATTTTAACCTGTATTTCTGAAGAAGAGAATCCGTATATTCTCGAAACATGTAATATCTATTAATAAGTGTATAATATATCACAACTTTTACACAATTGATTTCGTACAGTATCTCCTGGGCGGATACACCATCACTGCCCAATATGGTCAAGATTATAAGTAATTTATATAACTGTTTGAATATAATATAATAAGGCATCAAGCACTTCTTCGTGTACCAATGCATAAACAGAAACTTTAAGTGAACCAGGAGGGTAAGAATTTGGAAAAGGAAGAGAATTAGTTATTCTCATCCTTAATGACTTGATACCAGGTATTGCTTAACTAATGAGCAGTGACCCTGTCAGAATTGATATTTTGTATAATTTGATCACCTCCTCTACGATCTTACATTTATTGTGCTTTATAAGATCTCGAACATCCGTCCAATTAGTTACTTTCAAGAGACGTAAACCCATATCACTTCTATTATTATTATTATTACCGTGCGAGTTGGCCCTGCGGTTAGGGGCGCGGCTGTGAGCTTGCACCCGGGAGATAGTGGGTTTGAATCCCACTGTCGGCAGCCCTGAATAAGGTTTTCCGTGGTTTCCCAATTTCACACCAAGCAAATGCTGGGGCTGTACCTTATTTAAGGCCACGGCCACTTCCTTCTAACTTTTAGGCCGTTCCTATCCCATCGTCGCCATAAAACCTATCTGTGTCTGTACGACGTGAAGAGTCTAGCAAAAAAAAATATTATTATTTGTCCACCAGGGCAAGTTAGTCAATATATGTTGAATAACCTCTACATGGATCATTATCCGAATTACACCTGGAATGCTACAATTCTGGGAAGTCCTTGGTTCGAATGTTAGTTCTAGCGTTAACCTTTTCTCCCATATTCCCAGAAAATTAGAGAATACATTATTTTAAGCCTTGAACTCAAATTTATTCCAGAACACGGAGGCAGTACATTGCCAGATATTTAGATGCGGGTCGTGCAGCTATAAGTTTCCATTCAGGAGATGGTGGGTCCGAACCCCATTTTTCTGAGCCGTAAGGATGGCTTCACGTTATTTTCTCAGCGGGAAAGTGAAAGACTGTGCATTAAATAACACCATGGTCTCTTCCATCCCTAGCCTGATCTCATGCAAGTATCACTAATAACTTACGAGTTAACATGGCGTCAAATAAAAATCAATTGTATATGGTTGAATATTGATTAATTTTGTGTTTAATAAAAGCAGTTGTATCTGTGCTTCGCTACAGAATTCTACATTCTACACAGAATTCCAGATGGAGTCATCTACACGCACTGGATAAAAATTGCGTAATACACAGATACTTAAAAATTAAATTTTAAGTAATTTCCCCTAAACTACCATTTCATCCGGCTTGAATAAAGTTATGTATCTATACATAATTAAATCGACAGCTATACCTCGTAAGGAAAGAAAGGTTAAACCGTGGTTCAACGCAGAATGCTATATACAACGTAGGACAACACTACAGGCAATAAACAGAGCCAGAGACAGTAATCAAAGAGAAGTTCTAGAAGAATATTCAACAGAAAGGAAAAGATACAAGAAAATGCTGATAGAAAAGGAAAATCAACATAAAGAAAGAGAAGCCGAGCGGATAGCAAAAGAAGCAACTAAAAGCCCATTCATTGCCCTGCCCGCCAAGAGAAGTAGCCAGAATACCACAATACACATGGACACTTGGGAAAGCGGACAATACCAAAAGATACCCCATACACAAGAGCAGAAATTAGAGCTAACAACATCAAATTAATCACAGAGGAAACTAAAAACGCAATTATCAAGACGAAGGATAGAAAAGTAGCGGGCCCCGATTGAATCTAAAATAAGCAAATCAAGGCTACGGAGAACTGGCTGGCAGAAACATGGACACACTTATTTAACACATGCGTAGAAAGAGGACAAATACCAGAAGCATGGAGAATCTCCACCATGAAATTCTTATATAAGGGAAAAAGGGGTACAGCAGACTCCAACTCCTACAGAGGCATCGCCCTGGAAAATACTGACTTCAAAATATTCTCAAAAATAATAACGGACAGACTGGTGCAAAAGACAGGCCACCTGATCCCTGATAAACAATATGGTTTCTGACGACAACGTAACACAATCCAGGTGATCAGAAATCTGCTAGAAGAAATAGAACAGGCACTGAGACACCCAGAAGGAAAGTACTTCGCAGTCGTCGATTATAGAAAGGCTTTTGACCTCCTGAACTGAGGAAAGCTGCTAAAGAAATTGGCGCATATGATCGGAGAAGAGCACGGCATCACTGTCATGTTGAGAAACATACTGGCCTACAACGTAGTAAACATAAACGACGGTATAACAATCTCAAAAGATATAATACAGGCCAACGGGGTCATGCAAGGGGACCCAATCAGCCCCATTCTTTTCAACATACTGACATCAGACATACTAAGAATAGTAGAAAACAACAAAGGAATCTCACTGCACACGCATGCAGACGACATGGTTCTTAGCTCAACCAGCTGAGAGAGTCTACAACAAACTGTCAACAACCTTGAGATATGGGCGGAAGAAAACTGCCTGAAAATAAATGAGAGCAAGGCAATGCAAGTGACCTCCAGAAAAGGCGGAAGATTGACAGAAAGTGAAAGAATGAAATTCAAAGGCAGACACCTGGAAGTTGCACACACATATAAGTACCTCGGAATTAAACTTCAGACGACAGGGAGATCATTTAGAATCCATATCAAAGAAAAAGCGACAGCAGCTATTAGAGCCACCTACAGAGTAAAGGAACTGCACATACTCCCTCTACAATCAGCAATGACAATATTCCACGCAGCAATAAGTCCGATCGTAACATATGGGATTGAAATAATCTGGTAAATCCATCATTAGCAGATCTAAGAACCATCGAGAAAGTCAAAACAAGATACCTGAAGAGAGCTTTATGTAACCCAATGAACACAATCAAGACTGGTACACGTACTAGCAAAGGAAACATACAGTATTACATGGACGACCTGAGATATAAACACTCATCATTACCAACCACATGCCAATACATGCATATTCGTGAAGAAAGAAATGTGAAGAAATATGACCAGAATTCTACACAATTGACGCCATGAGGAAGAGTAAATGTACCTGCACAAACCAGGAGCTACGACATGTAATAACAAGGTTGGCTATACATGGGTTCCACCACAAACTCTGTGCGACGGCGCACTACCACGAAGTAAGACTGCGAGTGCACGCTATATGGTAAAAGATGTGAGCGGTATCACATTTAGGTATGCAGGAAAAGAACCAAAACAGTGACTGAGTACAGTAAGGAGACATAATTAAAAATATCTTAATATCACCAACTGCTGTATAAAGAATTTCTCTGTATTAATGCATTAAAAGTAAATGTACCAATTGGCCATTCGGCTGAAATAAAATTTCATTTCATAAAGTTATATATAGCCTATATTGTGGCGCTTCATTCCCCGCCTTTACATACCGATTTTCAGTACATTTTGTTTACTCATTTTCTCGTGGCTTGGTACTGACATGAACTAAGCAACAAAAATCCAAATTCATGAATATCTCTGTAATCATAGCAGGTACGGTAAAAAAGTGTATAAAACATTCATCGTAAATTTAATTCTATATAACTTTAGTTATGTAATTTTTATCGATAGTACCATTAATAACGTAGATTTCTGAGATTTGAATATTAGGCCTTTGCCTAAACCACTATTTCAAGAAGCGTGAATAAAATTATTTATAGCCTAGATTGTAGAGCCTTATTCTCCTACTTTACGTACCGATTTTCATTAAATTCTCTTCAGCCACTTTCTCGTGATGCGCGTACGTACATACATACATACATGCATACATACATACATACATACATGACGGAAAATTTAAAAGTGCATTTCCTTGTTACTGTGGACACAACCGATACAGAATTACCATTCTTTTTAAATTCTGAGCAATGCACAGACAAAACAATTTATATAGAGTGTATTAGTGTTTACAGTGCTGTTGGCTAGAAAAATTTCATTACTTGAAGAGGAGAAGTTTCTGTATTGATGAAATTTGAAGGAGAATAATTCATTGTGAATTTCATTTAGCATTGCGTGAAATATGACGAAGAATTAAAAGTTTCCTTCGTCGAAATTAGAAAGATTTTCATGAATTTCCCTCTACAGAGGAAGATATTACGGAGAACTAATTGTGCAGTACCAAAACTGTAGAAAGTGGGGTAAAAATGTATGTAAAACCAACAAATGATACGTAAATTCAATTTGCATAGTTTCATTTACATCTTGCCAACAGTTGCCTATCATGGTTATCTATACCTAATACATGAAGAGGAAAAGTTTGTATGTAATGGCACGGATGGAGATATAAAAATACTAGGCGAAATATCGAATTTGTCGTACAAGGACGAGACAAAGCACAATTTAAGCCCCTTGACGCAAATAACTAAACTCGGTACGCCCGACGGGCCCGAAAACCATGTTTTTTAGGCCCTAAAACCAACCGTTATGAAGATATTGGTACCACACTACCCCTGCTCAAAGAATCGGTTAAAGAAATGTACTGCCGTAACCATGGCAACATCAGCTCCAGCTTGCTTACAGCAGCGAGATTATCTACAACTAGCAAATGTACCCGTGCTTCGCTACGGTATTCGACGTTGTATTCGAATATCAAAGTAAATACTGTACATGCAGTAAATAAGATTGTTTTAAAATTGCATGTCTCTTAGCGTAATGCGAGAAAGAGCATGGGAAGGTCCTCATACGTTGTTTCCAATGTAAAGTGTTTGTTACGGATTTGTGATATAACGGCAGGCTCACTTGCCTACTGCCATTCACAATCGAGTTGGGAAGTTTACATTATAATTGCAGGCCCCATTGCCTACTACACGGACACAATCGATTTGGGGAGTTTTCGTTAAAATGGGAGCCTCCCTTTCCTACTTCCAGACAGATTACAGTTGAGGAGTTTTTATTATAATGGCAGGCAATTACCCTACTATCAGTCGAAATTGAGTTGTGCAGTTATCATTATAATGTCAGGCCCATTTTCCTACTGCCAGCTAGCTTACTGCCAGTCACACAAAGTTGGTGAGTTTCCATCAAAATAGCAGGCCACTATGCCTAATGCCAGTCACATATTAGATGAGGACATTTGTTTATAATGGCAGGCACCCTGGCCTACTGCCAAACACAATCGGGTGGGGGAGTTTTAAACAAAACTGCATGCTCCCTTGCCTTCTGCAAGTCAAATCGAGAAGTGAACTAATCATTACAAATGGTAGGCCTTCCTTTGACGGTTACACAGGAGTTGGAGAAGGTCCCCATTCCTACTGCCAGTCAAAGTCGGTGTGGGGAGTACTGATTATAATAGCAGACACACCCTTTCTCGATCGCTACAAATCGACATCAGTGAATATATATAGATAGACGTACGAAAGTATATGCGTGTTTACAATATTGAAGACCTTCATTTACAGATGAACTGCTGCTAAACGTACGTCATATCGACAAAGGATTATACCATAAGACGCCGGATTTAGTGGCCTAAATGGCTGGTTCTATGATATCTCATCTATTCGTGGGTCAGATTGAGTCAGAAACGTTGAACAGGGTAAAGTGTTTGTAATATTATCTCACATTGCATTACTTTTCGGATAATTATGTGACAGCTACATACTTAGCATTTGGCTCACATATGGCTACTGCGTGGGCCAATTTTCGTGAAGAGATTGATGATTCTGTATTCCATATAATTGAAAGTATGAATTATGCATGTGAAAAGTCCAAATTTACTTAACATCGATTAATAGAGATACAGATACGGCAAAATGTCATAAGACCAAAGTTGTAGATCATTCCAAACTGAACGTAGATTGTGCAATCCGTTATGTGATAGGACTTTCCCAAGGTTTGCACCATCATTAAAACTGCCTCCATATTTCGATATTCTTCGGGGATAAAAAGTAAAAAGCCGGGCTGAGTGGCTCAGACTGTTAAGGCGCTGGCCATCTAACCCCAACTTGGCAGGTTCGATCCTGGCTCAGTCCGGTGGTATTTGAAGGTGCTCAAATACGACAGCCCCGTGTCGGTAGATTTACTGTCACGTAAAAGAACTCCTGCGGGACTAAATTCCGGCACCTCGGCGTCTCCGAAGACCTTAAAAAGTAGTTAATGCGACGTAAAACAAATAACATTATTTTTAAAAGTGAAAAATTTAAAGATCTTGGAAGTTTTCCGTCCGTTACAGGCTAAAGCGTATAAATTTGTCAAATTTCAATTATATTTTTCTTCTGGCAGATTATGCCGCAGTCTGGATTTTGGGCGAGGGGGGTAAAAATTAGGACTTTCAGGAAACTAAACCAAAAATTAAGCAAATGGTCATTATTACCCTTTAAACTGAAAGCTGTACGAAAATATCGCCAAAATAGTCAATGCAGAGGCACACAGTCGGTTTGATTTATATAGATAAGGAATCTGCTTCATATACAACACCTTTTGGGTTATGTCCGCTGGACTTAACCTGCGAAACTCACCATTCATTATATCTCCCTTATTAATCCTCCTGATGAAAAAATGCACATGAAAAAAAAGTTTGAGGTGATATTCCATCACGTTTGGTCGATTTCCAGTCAGCTTGGTCTTGTTCTGTATATACTGTGGATGAGTATCATCACCATTTTGTTTCCCTATAAACCGCCAGTCCATTCCGGAACATGAAATGTTATTGACCTTTAAAACCTACCTTTGGACAAGTGGATGCTAAATATAAATGTTGGTTCGAATATCTTCAGTATTTTTCAAATTGGAAGGAATACGCTTTACACGCACCCGCTCGTGAGTTAACTCCGATAGGACTTGTACCGAAAAACGGTCCGTTAACGATATCTCCCTTATTAATCCTCGTATCGAAATGAATGCACATGAGAAAAAAGGTTTAGAAATTAATTTCCATCAAGGTCGGTATATTTCCATTAAGTTTTGTTGTGTATATTTTGTGGGAGTGCAAAATCACTGTTTCGGTTTCGTATAAACCCCCAGTCAGTTCAGGGATTTAGAAACAATATTTGCCCTAAAACCTATCAAGGACAGATGGATTATAAATATGAAGCTTGGTGGAAATACATCCAGTAGTTTCTAGCACTCTCGTACATACGGCGTAATTAGGGGAGAAAATAATACAGTTAAGAAAGTTGAAATTAATAGAAAATGGATAATAACTGAGGACGGCCGGATAACGACAAATATGGAAATGCCAAGTGAATGTACTGGAAAATCGAATGCAACTCAATAAATTATGCTGGTGTGAGTTACGGATATAAGAAAGCGGTAACAGAGGAGAAATTTAGGTGCAGTGATTCTTAGGTAAACAGATAATAAGATGACTAATGGTGTTATTACTTAATCTATTCGAGGGCGGTTATAACATCCAACGATATTCCGCCAATATCCCGCAGATAGGCCGATTGACGCCTCTCTTACCTTCTACCCAAGGAACAATCACGAATTTAAAAGCATGATGAGGAAAATGGCAATACGTTTGCCTGCTAACATGCAGTCAGAGACGTTGCCATGGTAACCTATAGGTTCCGGTCTGTCGGTCACTCAATGCAGAGCATGATACCAGCAGAAAATTGTAAATTTCTCCGTCATGTTAAGAGTGAGGTAAATTGTGAACATAACGAAAATTTTTTATAATGAAGAGACGTTTCACGTACGGTCCACGGAGTTTAGAGAAAATCAATAGTATAAGAGAAAATGGAGGAAAAACCATTCTGGGGATGACACCACAAGCTCCCTTAACTGTGGGCGGGGAGGGGTGTGAGTTATGTATTTCCACCAAGCTTCATATTTAGAATCCACCTGTCCTTGATAGGTTTTAGGGCAAATATTGTTTCTAAATCCCTGAACTGACTGGGGGTTTATACGAAACCGAAACAGTGATTTTGCACTCTCACAAAATATACACAACCAAACTTAATGCATATCGAAACCTTCCCCGGGATGAATATATTCTAAATATGAAGTTTGGTTGAGATCTATCCAGCCGTTTCGACGTGATGGTGGAACAGACAAACAGAGAAACAAACAAACAGACACGAAATGTAAAAACCACCGATTCTGTCTTGAGTTGACCTAAAACGGATGAATATATGAAAAATTGGCAAAACAAAAGAAATTACAGACAGCAGACCCCCTACAACTTTATTTATATAGATATATCACAAAACCCTAACACGTTACTGACATAAGAATTGGTATTTGGAATCTCCTTTAAAAATAAAAGACCACAATTTTCTTCAAAAAATCCAATTAAGAGTCAGGGGGGTGGGGTTGAAAAGAAGTGAGGAAGGAGTTGAATTCATAATATGAGGATACATATATCTCAGAAACTGAAGATATTACAGACGTTAAAACTGGTACTTCTAATCTCCTTTAAAAATAAATGAACGCATTCGTTTTAGAAAATCCACGTAAGAGGGGGGGAAATAATAAAACGAGCGGGTGAATTTTTAAAACTGGTATCTTCTTTCTTTACAGCTTTTCCCACACCTGTGGGGTCACGGGTGCGAACTGTGCCTCACATGTCAATTTGACACTGTTTTACGGCTGGGTGTCCTTCCTGACGCCAACCCCGTGTGTGGGCTTTTAATTACTATTGCATGTTCCTGTTGTGATTGGTAATGTGGTGTGTTGAGTGAATATGAATAGGAGAGTGTTAGTACAAACACAAACAACCTCTCCCCGAGCCAGATGAATTAATCACACGAGATTAAAATCCTCGAACAAGCCCAGAATCGAACCAGGAACCCTGTGAACCGAAGGATTCAACGCTTGTCACTCTGACAAGGAGTGGGACAGTTTTTAAAATGGGTGTATCAACAGTATATATCATAAACTTAACATGTTATAGACGTGAAAATTGGTATTTTTAATCCCCTTTAAAAATGAGGAAACACGTACTTTTTGTTTTCGCAAAATCAACTTAAGCTTGAGATCAAAAATAAGTGAAGAAGGAGTTGAATTCTCTTTATGAGGATACTTATATCTCAAAACTAAGAAGTTACAGACGTGACAATTGGTATTTGGTATCTCCTTTAGAAATAACGAACCTTTATTTTCGACTTAAAAGAGGACTGTTTCTCACACATAGAGTTCCATGTCCCATGTTCCAGATTTAGCTCTGCCAGTAGCCTGGTGATCTTAGCCCCAAAGGACAATGCCACAGACGTGATTTACAAAGAGGTTCTAGGGTAAATGAAATTGAATTTTCGGTGAATTTTTATACTTTAGGGATTTTCAGATAATGTCTTAGTGCAGTACCGAGGAGTAATTTTTTTCATCACCTTACCAAATCCTCGCGAGCGAAGCCGTGGGTAACAGCTAGTATAATTAATAATTTGACAGACAAATATAATTTTCCACTTCTTCAATCAGTCGTTCTTCGTTTCGTCTGCCCTTCATAATAATTAACAATCACAGAAACAATTAAGCAATAAAATAGCTATTGTATTGAGGTAATTCACGAAAGCCACATATTTGCTAGATGTCGGGAATAAAATTGATTGAGCGCATGCGCGAAGCAAGCTACAGCTATGTAAATTGCCTGTTTGGCGATCGGCAAAATTTAGTTTGGAGTTGCTTATGTTAGCGTGGCTTAGTGAAGCAGTCTGGGTGTGCCATTCCCTGTAACTCCATTGGAGTGATTTTTTTCGTTGGGCTGCGTAGCTTAACTTGGATTTCTGAGTGTGGTGGCCTTTATCCTTCGCTTTGACAACATGAAAGACTGACGTATGAGTGATGCTACCAATGTCATTCCTTATGCAGCCAGTCCCTGTTAAGAAAGGTTTAAAACATTTGCTCGTTTGGTGCATGCATTTCAGTGGACTTGGCAGACTGATTTGTCATAGCAATTTCTGGCACAGCGTGGAAGGCAACGGGAAAGGACCTTACTCCTCATTTGTACCGTATATGACAGCTAATGTTGGATGATCCAACCTGCCTTCGTGCTGAGAACTGAACAAACAAACAAACAAACAAACAAACAAACAAACAAACAAACAAACAAACAAACAAACAGACAAACAAACATACAGTGACTATTGGCGGTGAGCAGAAAGGGAAGGTCTAGCGTTTGGAGGGAAGCTGTCATTACTTATGACAAAGCACCAGCATTCACCAGCAATGATCCGTAGAAAACCATCTTCAGGGTTCCGGTGACAGGGCTCAAACCCACCATATCTTGAATTCAATCTAACAGTTACACCATCCGAATCGCGCAGCCAACTCACTCGCTGACTTTCTTCAAAGTATTAGTTGCTCTTTTCGTAAAGCAAATCATTTTGGTTATTATAAATGTATTTTGGGAAGGCGATAATTATTTAATAATTTTTACAATTTGGTTTTACATCGCACCGACACAGATGGATCTAATGGCGAAGATGGTATACGAAAGGTCTAGGAGTGGGAAGAAAGCGGCTGTGGCCAATACCACATCTGCAGCCCTAACCGCATGGCCAACACGCCCGGTTTTTAATAATAATTTAATAATAAAAATAGTAATAATTCTTTACATACCTATATACCTGATTACATTGTCCTTTTAACTACCTTCAATATACTGCGTCACCCCACTGTCGAGAGCCCTGAAAATAGTTTTCCGTGGTTTCCCATTTTCACACCAGGCAAATGCTGGGGCTGTACCTTAATTAAGGCTACGGCCGCTTCCTTCCCGCTCCTAGCCCTTTCCTGTCCCATCGTCGCCATAAGACCTATCTTTGTTGGTGCGACGTAAAGCAACTAGCAACAAAAAATATACTGTGTCAAAAGAATGGCCCTCGTATTCCATCCAACACTGAAATTCAGTTTGTAAACTTGGTTTCGTAACGACGAAGAACCTGCTAGTAAGAGTTTTGTTTCAGTAACAAAAGCTTCTCCAAGTTGGTATTGGCTTTTTTATTGGCACAAGTCTTCTCTCGTTCACAGGCCGCAATTAGTCACTTGGAAAATCGTCTGTAATGTGCCCCAGTGACGTAGTTCCGTTGGCGTCAGGTGATAGGGTGTCAGGATAGAAATAACTGCGTCACCACGTACGATATTTATAAATCACACCTCATGCAATGTACAGGGTGGTTCAGATTATAATAGTGCGAATAAAATAACAGTATGTAACAACAAGGTAGACTAATACTTCAGAACACGTTCATGACACGTAAAAAAAGTAAATAAGCTACTCAGCTATTTCCTGGCTGAAACCCGAAAGACGACGGAAGATTCACATACTTACGTTGATTTATCAAACTCTGAAGAATTATTTTAAGTTGCTTTACGTCAAACCTACACAGACAGGTCTAATGGCGACGATGGGAGAGGAGGTGGCTAGGAGTGGTGAAGCGGCCGTGGCCTTAATTAAGGTACAGCCCCAGCATTTTCCTGATGTGAAAATGGGAAACCACGGAAAACCATTTTCTGGGCTGCCGACAGTGGGGTTCTAACCCACTATCTCCCGAATACTGGACACTGGCCGCAATTAAGCGACTGCAGCTATCGAGCTCGGTGAACTATGAAGAAAAACCTATTCAAATGCATTTCCTCAAAATTCCATTTATTATCCTCATTCCTTAACTGTAACACTAGATCTGGCACTTCCCTTGCTATTCCCGTTAATCACTCTTCAACGAATAATAGTTCCTTCGTTGCTGCTGGGTCACGAGCTTGAAAATCACTTCCAGTTGCTGTCAGAAACTCTAACTCAACAACAAAATTTAAAATTGCATGCAAGAGATTACCTGTTGAATACCGCTGATTGTTTCGTGTGGTTGGTGACGTATGATAAGTTTTATGATTGTGGTAGGTAGGCAAGTAACAATGACATCTTATTGTACAGCCGAAGAACACTGTTGTTCTTATCATTAATATTAGGTTATTATAATTGTTTTTATTGTTATAGAATAAATGGAGTCTAACCTAGTCAGTGGTCGGAGGCAAACGTGCTGAGTTGAGTGTGCCGGTAGAGCAGGAGTGGAGTGTGTGCGACGAGTGGAAAAGGAAAGACGGGTGGGAAGAGGAAGATGATTGGTGTGGATCAATATCGGGTAGTTATTGGAAGATGGCAGAGGAGATAGAAGAAGGAAACCGCCAGGAGTGAAGGAGGTAAAGTGGAAGCAAGAATGATGGGTGAGATGATACTGGTGGCAGCGGTAATTATGGTAATGCTAGCGGCACACTCAACTCAGCACGTTTGCCTCCGACCACTGACTAGGTTAGACTCCATTTATTCTATAACAATAAAAACAATTATAATAACCTAATATTAATGATAAGAAGTAAACCCCGGTCCGACTTCCAGTGACAACATGAGCTGGGAAGACGTGGAGGCCATAAGAAGAGTGGTTAAAGAAGTTGTGGAAGAAGTATGCCCGTTTGAGCAGATTAAAAACATGATGAAGGA
Source organism: Anabrus simplex (assembly GCF_040414725.1). Classification (NCBI taxonomy): domain Eukaryota; kingdom Metazoa; phylum Arthropoda; class Insecta; order Orthoptera; family Tettigoniidae; genus Anabrus; species Anabrus simplex. The sequence continues at coordinate 801,145,239 of NC_090265.1, forward strand.
ACAAGTGAAAGAATTTGAAAATATGAGGCGCTGGATATAGGAAAAAACAGATGAAACTATGACCAAAGTGGAAACCAACGAGAGAGAAATATCACTCAAGGTGAAAATAAGGGAGATAGAGAAAGAGATGGTGAAGCTGATGGCAGAAATAGAAGACGGTAGCCTAGAACGCACGAAGAAATGCTTATTTATATATGGACTGCCGGAAAAAAAGGAGAGGACAAAGTGCTGACTATCTACAAAGCTGTGGAAGTCATGCAGAAAATGATGAAAATTAACTTTAGTGAAGCTGATATTGACGATGTGGAAAGGATAGGTAAAGCACGGAGTAATAGGCCGATAAAAGTGTTGTTTTCCACCCTGATGGCGGAAATTGTGATAAGAGGTGCGGAGAATAAACGGAGGACAAAAATTTGGATTAAAAGAGACATGGGAAGAGAAGGGATTAAGAATATAAACACTGTGAAAAAACACTTGGTCAGGGATAGATTACAAGAGTTAAGAGCCTACATTAAGGGCCAGTTATTAGTGGTAACCAATGGACAATGGATCAGATTTTGGACAGAAACCAAATTACGTGAAATGGAGGGGAATATGTAAAACGAAGTGGTAATGGAGAAGAGAGTGGAAGAAAGGCTAATTAGAGACAGTAAAGTTGGTGAAGACGGGCAGGGGGATAAAGAAAAAACAAGGAAAGTAGGGCACCGTAACAGAGCTTGCAGCTAAAAGAAAGTAACAGGACAGAGGTGGTCGTGCAGGCTATCTTCGAATCGTTCATAGAAGGAGCCAGGGAAGCAGCAACTGAGATGAGGAGGGAGACCAGGGCAATATTTAAGGAGATGAGGACGGAGATCAGTGTGAGAGGAGAGAGGATACAGGAAGTGAATGTGGAGGGTGAAGCACAAGATGTGACAAGTGAACATAAACAAAGTGAAAATACGGCCTGGAGAGAGAAAGCAGAAACACGAGGTGCCTTGACGAAAGAGGGAAGCTTGAGCCTAAAAGAAATGTGGGATAAGACGAGTAAATTGGACGTAGGCGTAACGGCAAGAAGTAAAAAAGCAAGCAACAGCAGTAAATTGGTTAAGCACATGATAATAGTGGAGGGTGTATGTTACTTGTAACTGAGATAAGAGCGATTAAGTTAAATTAGTAGGCGGTGAAGCGTGTATTTAATATAGTGAGATGGTAAAATGTAGTGGTATAATTAATATGGTGAGAGGCTTGTGTGGATATAGTTGAGATACTTTGGTTGGTGAATGCAAGTAGGTGGCAGGATGGGTGCGATTCTAAGTTGTGATGGCAAGTGTGGTGGCTTAGTAAATAACCACGAACTTTCGTGATTAAGTTAATGTGTGGAGTTGGATGGTATAAGGTAGTTGAGTTATTATAAAATATATGTGATGAGTCAAGGCTGGCGGATGAATAGGGAGATAGTGATTTTTGACTGATAATGTATGGAATGGCAAGTGAGATGGGCTCATTTAATGTCGAGAGTTGCCTGAAATTGTAAAATAAAATAAGTGTAGCAAGATAATGGAGTTTAACAGTGGACAACAGTAATGTAACGTAATGAGAATAATTGCGCACCGGCACGTCAGTGGATGTAGCATGAAAGCTGAGTTTGCAACTTAAGTAGAACAACAGAGAGGTCAGTGTTCAGAAAGGATTGCGCTGAGTTGCGAACCAGGCCGGAAGTGGTATGCTGTTTGTTTAAGTTAGAGATGCCGTCTGCTGACACTATTATACCCTACACAGCAATATGTCATTGTTTTAGTTTTTTATTATTATACTGCCTTACTGCCTTCTGCCATGGCCAACAGACCACTAATAAGGGTTGATCTCGGGCCAGGCATCAGTGCTTATCCTGCCTCATTGCCATTTTATTATTATTATATTATTATTATTATTATTATTATTATTATTATTAGATATGGCAGCCCAGTTCCTGGGGGCTTTAGAATACTGGAACACCCTCTCTCCAGGGGTAATAAGTATGGAGGGCCCTTGCCGGGGTTATGGTGAAGACCTCAACGGTTGACTTGGCAGAGAAGAAGTTCTTCGGTATGGCAAGTGAGGCGGAAGGGGCAAAAAACCACAAATCCAGCTATGGTGTCTGTTCCCGCATCGGGCGGCTTGCTGGTCAGCGTCTGTTATCCCATGTTAGGGGTGGCTGTTAATGGAAGCTCTGGGACTTACAATCTCAGTTCTATATCTGCGAAGCAATTCTTGCTTCGCCACGTCTAATGATTAGACAGTTAACGCGTTATGGACTACCAGTGCAATGATGAAACTACTCCAGGTGGCAGCCCAAACGGGAAATCCACCGCCACGATAAGTGGCGCAAGCAGGCCAAAGGGTTCTGGAGAGCCTGCACCACAACGCGAGGGGAAGTCGGAGTCCCCTGGGAACCACAGACTCAAGATGAAACGCAAGTTCTGGCTAGGAACTCTGAATGTAAACTCACTACTTAAGGTCGGAAAATTGAAAGAACTAACAAAGACAATGGAAGAAAGGGAAATAAGAGTTTTGGCTGTTCAAGAAACATGATACAGAGACGAGGACTTACTCGATACTGGAAAGTTTAGGATATTTAAAGGAAAACCAGCCATCATAGTGGACCACACTAAATCTCTCCCACTATTCGGAACAGCATTCGTTGTAGACAAGTGTTTAATAGACTCCGTTGTAGGTTTCGAGAGTTTCTCTGAACGCCTTTCATTTCTGCATTTAGGATGTGGAAACAAAACGTACACATTAATCAATGACCACGCCCCGACCAATGAAGACAACCGCAAAAAAGCAGACAAAGTTGATAGTTCTTGGGAGGAATTGGAAGATCAGATCTCCCGGATTCCCGAAAGAAATGTGAAGGTATTAATGGGGACTTCAATGCTCAGATAGGAAGAGAGAAAAAGTTCAGAAAAATAGTAGGGGAATATCCGGCACACAGGCGGACAAACAGGAATGGAGAGAGGCTTATTGAGTTGTGCCGAGCCTTTAATCTACAACTCATGTCAACTAAATTCAGACACTTGCCAAGAAAACAAAAAACGTGGAGATCTCCCTATCCGATTCTGGGTGAATTCCAAATTGACCATGTGGCGATCTCTAAACAAGCGCAAAAAGAAATCATGAACGTGAAAGTATTACGAGGTGCCCAAGTTGATTCTGATCATTATTTAACCAAAATAAAGATGAGACTTCTCCCAGTCAGGAAAAGACGAAAGGGGAAAAGAGTACCAAGATACGATGTGGCAAGATTAAAACTTGGTGAGGAAATAAAGCATCAGTACCAAAAAGAGCTGGAAAACATTAATTCAGTAAACTGGGATGACATTCGAGACAATATTAAACATGCTGCAAGTAAAACCATTCTCTTGGCGAAACGAATAAAAAACCTGAATGGTGGAATGAAACATGTGAAGATGCACTCTTGCACAGAATGGAGGCGTGGAAGAAATGGAGTTCCGCCAGAAGGAACTGTGACTTGATTGCCTTCAGAAATCAAAGAAAATTGACAGCACAAACTTTCAGGCAAGCGAAAAGACAATATGAAACAGATCAGCTGAAGAAGACCTCAGAAGATTTCCAGAAAAATAACACCAGAAATTTCTATCAGACCTTTAAGCCACGGTTAAAAGGATATCAATCACCTGGTCTATGTTTTGAGGATGAAGAGGGTAAACTAGGAATGAACAATAAGGAAAACTGTGAAATTCTTGCCAGATATTTCAAAAGATTACTGAATTGCGACGGTCCACAAGAAAGACTGGCAATTAAACGACCGCAGGTAACAATGCCAGATTCAAAGCCACCTGACGAACGTGAGGTATCCAAAATCATCCAGGAGCTAAAAAATAACAAGGCAGCAGGTGAAGACGGTATTGTGGCAGAACTGCTCAAAATGGGAAATGCAGAATTAATCTCATCATTGACCCATTTATTTAAAATTATTTGGGAAACGGAAAGAATTTCAGAAGACTGGCTAACTGCTTTAATACATCCATTACACAAAAAAGGGAACAAGAAGGATGTCAATAATTATAGAGGAATTTCGCTGCTTTCGGTCCCATATAAAATGCTGTCTAAATCCCTTCAAACCAGGGTTGAAGAAAGACTCGATGAAGAACTGGGCGAGTACCAAGCTGGATTCCGGAAAGGCAGATCATGCGCTGAGCAGATTTTTAATCTCAAGAACATCATAAAGTACAAGATGCTGGGACGAAGCAAATATGTTGTAGTCTTCGTGGATTTTAAGAAGGCCTACGATTCGGTAGAGAGACGTTATTCGGAATACTGGAAGAATTTGGTGTGGATAGTAAAACAAGGAATATCATCAAACAGACAGTTACCAACACCAAGTCAAAGGTCAAGTTCATGGGTGAAATATCGGAGTCCTTTGAAGTCAAGACTGGTGTGAGACAAGGGGATGGACTCTCACCAATCCTCTTTAACTGTGTCTTGGAAAAGGTGATAAGGAAGTGGAAAGAAGGAATCCCAGACAAAGAAGCATTCCGTATTGGAAGAGGGGCAGGTGCTATACGGATAGACTGCCTGGCATATGCTGATGATATCGCAGTCTTTGCCAATGACATAGAAATAGCAAAGAAAAGAGTGGAACAACTCCATAGCATAGCAGAAATGACTGGACTGCAAATATCATACAGTAAGACTGAATTTATGAGCAACATCAAAGAGGCTCCCCAAATGTTAAAGTTGAAAGAGGGGAAAGTCAAAAGAGTAAAGAGCTTCAAGTATCTTGGAGAAATAGTTCAAGAGAATGGATCAGAGAAGCTAGCTCCGATAGAACGAGCGAGAAAAATGGAAACAGCGTATCAGCTCACTAGAGACACCTACAACAAGGAAGCTTTGTCATATGGAGCCAAATTAAGACATCTGGACACAGTCATCAGACCTGAATGCTTATACGCAGCAGAAACATTGGACGTGATTGGAAAGGGAGATCTAGAGAACATCAGAAGGAAAGAGAGGAAAATGCTCCGGAAGATCTTGGGCCCGAAAATGAAAGGTGGGGAGAGGAGACTTAGACCCAACAAAGAACTATACCAGAAGACAGAGGAAGTCGTCGTATTGATGAAAAAGCGAAGGCTTCAGTTTTATGGACATCTACAGAAAATGGACACCAACCGACTGACAAAAATGATTTTCAGCTTCTTCAGCCTAAGGAAGACGGAACCAAAATGGTTTCGGGAAGTAAGGACCGACCTGGCCAGGATAGAAGTAGAAAAAGAGGACGTACTGGACAGAATTAGACAAAAAGTGAAGGAGTTCAAGGGTTTCCAGGAGACTGGGGAAGAACTTGTGAAGAAGAAGAAGAAGAAGAAGAAGAAGAAGAAGAAGAAGAAGAGAACCTACACAGAAGAACAGAAGAAAGAAGTCAGTGCAAGGATGAAGAAGTACTGGCAGAATGTGAAGTCAGGACTGGTGAAAAATAACGTAAAGACTGTAAAACGTGGTCCATAGATGGCCGGAACGATAATACTGTAAATAAATAATTATTATATATGGTTTTGTTCATGTGTCTGTCTGTCTGGTGACATTGTTTTCCTTTTCTTTTTGTGAGCTGGCTTAGGTAAGACTTGTTATTTTTTTCTCCACATTAATGGATCATATACATATTATGTAGATCTGGAGAAAGAATAAATAAAGAAAGAAAGAGTAAATGTACATACTCATGAACATAGATCACTGTTTATTGCCACACTTGTATTTCCGTTACTTGATTATGTACTGTGTTATGTTTATACATTGCTTATGTTTTTCAGATTGTTTGTAACTTGTTCATTATGACATTTTCTCATTCTTTTTACTTATATTCTCCGGATTTCTTTTTACCTTTTTTAATTGAGCACTGCTTTCATTCTTTTGATATGTTCTACATACCAGTATGCGATATTTAGGTTTTTATCCTTTACTTTATAATATAATAGTACTTCTCTTTTATATATGTACTAGCTGTAGTACCAGGCGTGGCCCGGATGTTTTTGAATGCTTACCTTTAAGATCTGTAATACCAGTAAGTTATGTGTGAAGTGACTTTTTTATAGAATTCCATCTTGGGATGTTGATTTTTTACCTATTATTAAATAGTTTTAGAGTTATTTAGATGGGTCCCATTTCATGTTTTAGATTATTTAATTTTCGAGTAAAGCTTTGTCCTTGTGGAAGCTCGAATCGACTGGGAAGTATTTGATCCTTTCAAAAAAATAATAAGTGATAACAACATGTATTTACCAGTCGCGCTATATATATGATGTACACGATTTCAGCTCTCTTTGAGACTGTCACTAATCAGCCTCGCGACCGCAAGAGCAGTATATTCAACACTAATCTCGCTAATTTTAGACTATTTACTGTTAAGCTCGTCTCAATGGAGGATGAACATGGACTTAAATAGTATCCAAAGCGTCACAATTCGTGCCAGAGATACGTAAACAATGGATTCGACATTAACATGTGTTATTTTCCATTATTTTTATATGTCATCCCCGCCATTCCCAACCCCCGATGTTTCATCTCCATAGTACTTTTTTTCCAGATGGTAAGTCATATGTGTAAAAAGTTTCGTTGAGAGCTATTCTGGAACATACCCACATAGTTCATAATCTCGGTTAATTTTATATTCATTTCCACTCCTTCTGAACTTCCAAAACTGATTGCGGTCAAGTATGACTTAACCATCCAGAGTGCACAGTTCACCTCAGTGACCTCGTAATTGATGCATTCGATATTAAATCAGTAATTTTTGTTTATTCTTTAAATTTCACCACTTCCGGTAGGAGTGCTCGGGATGTTTTACCCCAACAATGTTTTTCTTCAGGTAGTAATTCATGTATTTTGTATGAGGGCTCTGTTGGGCGAAACACCATACATCCCTAATATTGGTCATTTCCTCTTCCACCCCTTCTCATCTCCACGCCGATGGGGATTGAACATGGACTTCAACGATGTCCGGAGTGTCACTATTTTTCTCAGCGCCCCGGAAACTATGGATTCGAGACTATTTTCGATCATTTTTATATGCCATACCCCTCACCCCACCCTTAAGGGTGTTAGGGGTGCCTTTCCCTTACGTGGTTAGTCTCCTGCTAGTAAGCCGGAAGTTTACATTGGTTCAAATCACCCCAGTAGTACACTATGGATTCGGCACTGATATTGATTGTTTTAATTTATATTTGTACTTAAGACCTTCCCCTAAAGTTTCTAGGGGTGTCTTTTCCTCATAGCATTTTTCACACATAGTAAGTAATATTTGCACAGAATTTAGTTGACAGCTATGCTGAAAAATAAACATATACATCTATAATCTCGGTCATTTTGGTAATATTATTTTTTCACCTTTTATCACCCCTTATGCCAAGGGGGGCTAAAATTGGACTTCGAAAATCCGGAGTTTCACTATTCATCTCAGCGAACCCTAAAACTATGGATTCGACGCAATTTTCGATTTCTTTATATCTCACTACTCACTCGTCCCTCACCCCCCGCCCCACACGTCCAGAGGATAATGAGCTTGGACTTATGAAGAATCCGATGTGTCACTACTCTTCTCAGCTACACCAGAAACGTTAGATTCGATACTATTTTCGAATTTTTTATCTAGCCTCCTCACCCCACCCACTTGGAATTTAAAGAATCCGGGGTGTCACTATTCATCTCATCGACCCCGAAAACTATTCGGCACTATTTCCGACTATTTTTATGCCTCACTCCCTACGCGCCTCCCCAAAGCGGTAATGAAATTGGACTTTAAAAAATCCGGAGTGCCACTATTCATCTCAGTAACGCCTAAAACTGTGGATTCAATACTATTTTCGATTAATTTTATAAATTATACACCCCTCACCCGTAAAGGGATAAAAATTCCGAAGTGTCACTATTCATCTCAGCGACCCCGAAATCTGTGGATTCGACACTATTTTCGATTAATTTTATATCTCACTCCCCACTCGCCCCCAACCCCAAAGAGGGTTGAACTTGGACCTAAAATATCTGGAGTGTCACTATTCATTTCAGCGACCCCGAAAAGTATGGGTTCGACACTATTTTAGATTATATTTATAACTCACACTCCTCCCCGCCCACAGTTAAGGGTGCTTGTGGTGTCTTATCCCCACGCAGTTTGTTTCCTGATACAAAGCCATAAGTGTACAAAGTTTGGATGAAATCGCTCCAGTGGTTTAGGAGGAGATGTGATACATACATACCCACACAGTGACATTTATATATAGACCTATAGATAGATTTCATAGATTCGCCTTTACTGGTTAGGAATCTCAGGAGTGGGGGATAACTCGTGTCATTCCACTGTCGATATTCTTAAATTTTGACAGTTTCTTGAATATTTTACACATGTAATACACAGCTACATTCTTCAAATTGGACAGACAAATCAAAGTTGGTCCTATGACATGAAGATACATCTCGATCTCGGCATGTTGGATTGCTATTTCCAAGTAACAGGCATAAGAATGTGCGTCTTATCAAGAAAGGTACTTTACAAAACACGGCGACTTGTTCCCATCCTCCTATATACAGCATTGATTACCGGACTGTCATGATATACCGTAAGCTGCTGTCGCCTAGCGACAATGTGTGCATCAACTCTAATCAATCTTGGTGCGGCTGTGCAATTAAATAAAATTACATAAATTTACTCATCATAAAAACCACATATCGGATTTCGTTCAAACTACTCCAAATCCCTTTCAGAATAAATAAGAACAAGCTGTGAAATTTTCAGCGAAATCGGTCCAGTAGTTTTTGAGTCTATTAATCTCAAATACATCAACATCCACTTTTATATATGTACCGTTGCCTAATATATATATAGACTAGCTGTTGCCCACGGTTTCGCTTGTAAGGATTTGGTAAGTTGATAAAAATGAATTGTTCCTCGGTACTGCACGATGATATTATCTAAAAATCCCTAAAGTATAAAAACTCATTAAAAAAATGCACTCGTTGTAAACTACGTTTGTGGCATTGCTTTTTGGGGGTGAGATGACCAGGCTACTGGCAGAGTTAAATCTGGAATATGCGACATGGAACTCTACATGTGAGGAATAGTCCTCTTTTAAGTCGAAATAAAAAGGGTTTCTTTATTTCTAAAGGAGATTCCAAATACCGATTTTCACGTCTCTAACATCTTAGGTTTTGAGGTGTAAGTACCCTCATAAAGAGAATTGAAATCTTTCTTCGCTTACTTTCGATCTCCAGCTTAAGATGATTTTGCAAAAACAAAAAGTACGTGCTCCTTTATTTTTTAAATGGGATTACAAATACCAATTTTCACGTATGTATCATGTTAACTTTATTAGATATACTGTAGATACACTCAGCGTTGAGGCCTTCGGCTCACAGCGTTCCGGTTTCGATTCCGGACTGGGTCGGGGATATTAATCGCGTGTGATTAATTCATCTGGCTCGGGGACAGGTTGTTTGTGTTTGTCCAAACACTCCTCTCTTCATATTCACTCAACACACCACATTACCAACCACAACAGGAACACGCAATAGTAATTACATCCCTACACACAGGGCTGGCGTCAGGAAGGGCATCCAGCCGTAAAACAGGGTCAAATCCACACGTTCGACACAGTTCGCACCCGCAACCCCAAAGGCGTGAGAAAAGCGGTAGATGAAGAAGATAACCATTTTATAAATTCACACTCTTTTTAATTATTTCACTCCCTTAAGTGGATTTTAGTTGGCCCCGTGGTGTAGGGGTAGCGTGCCTGCCTCTCGTCCGGAGGCCCCGGGTTCGATTCCCGGGCAGGTCAGGGATTTTTCTCTCGGCCTGAGGGCTGGTTCAAGGTCTATTCAGCCTACGTGAGTAGAACTGAGGAGCTATCTGACGGTGAGATGGCGGCCTCGGTTTCGAAAGCCTAGAATAACGGCCGTCATGCAGACCACACGACCTCTCGTAATCTGCAGGGGTTCGGGCTGAGCTGCGGTCGCTGGGCAGGCCAAGGCACTTTCAAGGGAGTTAAGTGCGTGGGTTTTTTCGGTTAAGTGGATTTTCTAAAAAAGTGTTCATTTATTTTTAAAAGTACCAGTTTTAACGTCTGTAACATCTCCAGTTTCTGAGATATATGTATGATCATTTAAAGAATTAAACTCCTTTTGTCACTTCTTTTCACACCACGCCCTCACCCTTTAAGTGGATTTTCTGAAATCAAAAACTTTGTGTTCTTTCAAAGAAGATTTCAAATGCCAATTTTCATGTCTGTAACATGTTAGGTTTTTGTGATATATTGTAGATAATCTCGCTGCTGTAGAATCCTGGAGCAGACGTTGCCAAGGTTACGGCAGTATATTTCTTTATCTGATTCCTAGAGCAGGGGTACTGTGGTACCAATATCTCCATAACGGTTGGTTTTACGGCATTAAGACATAGTTTTCAGGCCCGTAGGGCTTACCTAGTTTTGTTCCTTGCGTCAAGGTGCTCAAATTGATCTTTGTCTCGTCCTTGTACGACAAATTCGATATTTCGCCTATATTAGCGTAGTATATTTTTATTTCCCCCCGTGCTCCACATCAAATTGTTTTGAAAATAAAATACAGCCCAGGTCCCTCAAGGGTAATAAATGGTTAAATTAGTAGAATAATTTTTAGAACATGTCCAGTAGTTTCTGAGATTAGTCATTACATACAAACAAGTTTTACCTCTTTATATATTAGTATAGATTAACTTGTTACTTATGCGGGTAAGTGTAAGAGTTGGCCACGAGCCCTGACTTCACTACTACTAAAGTCAAATAAATAAATAAATAAATAAATAAATAAATAAATAAATAAATAAATAAATAAATAAATTATGAAGCCTTCCTCATGCAAAGAAAATCTACAGCTAACACCATCCGCAGTACCAAGAGAAATTACCTCAGAAGCCTAATGCAACAGGCTGAAAATAATTTTCAGGGAAACAACTCAAGAGACCTGTACAAAGGACTTAAGAAACAAACGACCCAGTACACAGTTCCTACACTCATCCTCCACGGGCCAGATGGAAAACTTCAAATAAACAATAAAGACTGCACCAAAACTATTGAAGATTATTTCCAGAAGCTACTAAACGCAGAGGAACCTAAAGAAAAGCTTATTTTCCATGAGCCTTCACACAGGAACCCTGATTCTCAACCACCTACGAGAGAAGAAATAAAGGACATCATCGGTGGTCTCAAGAACAACAAGGCTTCAGGTGAAGACAGCATAGTAGCCGAAATGTGGAAACATGCAGATGACCAGTCTTTGCAGAACATCCATCAAATCGTAAAAGACATATGGACAACAGAGTCCCTACCCGAAGGATGGACGTCTGCTGTGGTTCATCCCCTCCACAAGAAGGGACGTAAGATAGACCTCAACAATTATAGAGGTATTTCCTTGTTACAAATTACCTACAAGATCCTCTCTGTAGCCCTGCTCAATAGAGTCACCACACAGCTAGACTCACAGGTAGGTGAATACCAAGCTGGTTTCCGTAAGACTAGATCTTGTCCAGAACAGATACACAATTTTACACAATTTTAAGACAGTTCTCAATTACAAAAGCCGAGGTGGACATCCCTGGGTGGTGGTCCTAGTAGATTTTCAGAAAGCTCATGACTCTGTGGACAGAGACACCCTTTTCTTCATACTATGGGAACTTGGTCTGGATAGGAAGTCCCTACGATTGGTTCACGCCACTCTGAGGAACACGACGTCCAAGGTCAGGTTCAGAGGTGAAGTATCCGAAAGCTTTCCAATTAGAACAGGAGTTAGACAGGGTGATGGTCTCTCCTGCATTCTCTTCAACTGTGTCCTGGAAAATATCATTAGGGAATGGAGAACGATGCTACCACCGGCAGCTGGACTGAAGCTTGGGTACATGAGAGACAACCTCATTGTCCCGTGCCTAGCCTTTGGCGATGACCTCATTCTACTGGCAAACAATATAGAGGAGGCTACCTACAACTTACAGAATCTTTATAGTGTAGCGGTTAAGACTGGTCTGAAGATCAGTATCCAGAAGACTGAATATATGACCAATATCAAGGAGGCCCCTTCTACAATTCCTCTCACAGGCACTACCATACGAAAAGTACCTGCAGTTAAGTACTTGGGAGAATGGATCCCTGCGAATCAGAGCCATATGTGCCAGATGTACCAATTTTGAAAGGGCTTATCACTCGTGTCGTAGTATCTATTCATCTAAGTGCCTCTCCAAGAACCTCAAACTCAGACACTACAACTCGGTAGTCAAACCATCTGTTCTGTATGCTTCCGAGTGCCTTGTAATGGCTAGGAAGGGCCCGCTCAGAAAGCTGGAGTTAAGAGGAGGATATTAGGACCAATCAGAGAGGAAGGAGATGAGTGCCTCAATGCTCACGGCGATTTTGCCTGATTGACACTCCGATTTATAACTGTACGGCCAAAGAACGGAAACATTTTGATCGCCCCTTGTATTATCTTAGCATTGTAAAAACAACACGTACATATACAAAATTACACATACCTTAAATAATTCAGATGCCGTAGTATAATATACAGTGGATTGAGCGGTACATTATATAGAAATTTGCACACAGTTTACAGAATGCTGGAATCTATTGTGGAAGCATCTTACATTTTTGGGAAAAGGCTCCAAGATAGCTGCAGATAATGCATTTTAATCATTAATTCCCCGATTTACAAACGAATATTTACCTTAGTAGTTTTCTTCGATCAACCCTATGCATCATACAGATTATCTGTCCTGCTTATATATCGGGGCTTTTCTAGTCGACCGTTCATCTCTCCCCAAGCTGGCTAATTCGTCTAAGCATTATGCATGCCACATAGCCGTGTAGGTTTCCTTCTGATCCCCAGCGTCTCCCATCCGAGTTTCTCTATCATACTTGTCACAGTACTTTTAGAATTGAAATCGTTAAGCACGAATCTTGCAGCCTTTCTCTGCACCCTCTCAAGTTCATTAATGAGTCCTGCTTGGTACGGATCCCATACGGCTGCTCCATATTCCAGGACTGGCGTAATGAGTGATATATAGCCCTGCACATTCGCCTGGAAACTGCTGCCCTTCAGCACCCTAACCACGATGTGTAAGGACTTGTAACTTATAAATCATATATCCTGAGTCCACCCAGATTTCACTGCTGTAAAGCAAAATTGGTCTGAAAACAGACCAATGTACGAGGTAGTCTCGTCCGGAGGCTGACTTCCTTCTAACAAATTACCGTTTATCGCAACTGCGACTTCATAGCATTAGCTGTGATGCACCTTGATTCAACAATTCTACCATCCTTGGAGAACATACATCCTAAATATTTGAAATTATCTACCTGTTCCAGCTTTGTATCCCCAATGTGATATTCAATTCTCTTCAGATTTCTTACCTACTGACATCAATTTAGACTTGGAAAGGTTAATTTTCATGCCATACTAATAGTCATTATGTCTAAATATACAGGAATGATGTCGAAATAAAGCAGTATTATTATTATTATTATTATTATTATTATTATTATTATTATTATTATTATTATTATTATTATTATCTTGACCTTTCTTTACTTGTTAGCCTGCAAAACATTAGTGAGATGTACTTTTTAACAACGTTATAAATAGGGAACATGTCTATAAAAACACAGCCTCCGTGGCTCAGGCGGCGACGCGTCGGCCACTCACCGCTGGGGTCCGTGGTTTAAATCCCGGCCACTCCATGTGATATTTGTGCTGGACAAAGCGGAGGCAGGGCAGGTTTTTCTCCGGGTACTCCGGTTTTTCCTGTCTTCTTTCATTCCAGCAACACTCTCCACTATCATTTAATTTCATCTGTCAGTCATTAATCATTGCCCCAGTGGAGTGCGACAGGCTTCGACAGCCGGTACAATTTCTATCCTCACCGCAAAATGAGGGCTTCATTCATTCCATCCCTGACCCGGTCACTGACTGGAAAACAGGTTGTACGGTTTCATTTTCATCTGTGACAAGCCAACTGCATTGCTTGTTGAGAACATTTGCATGACTTCTACCTCTGTGTCGTGCCAGTGTGTTGCAGAATTCTTACATTTCGTATCAATATAGTATTACAGCTCCTGAAGGTAAATAGGTCGGCAAGGCTCGCGAGGTCCATGTAGCGAACATAAATCTGATACGACGGGCAATAAACTCGAGAGCCGAACATAAACATGTCAGATAGCATGGTGCATTTTATAGTGATTATATCAGGCTTAAGCCAGTCACAGTAAAACTGCTCAATTTATATGGCCAAAAAAAGATGGAGAAAAATAACATTCACATAAGTTTGAAATCGCAAATGAGATTTATTAGACTCAAAATAAGGCAGTGGATTTGATCACATCTGTCGGTACACAAATTCTATACTGTGTACAGGTTGGACAATTTTGATAAAGCGAAATAACTCATACATGACGCTTTTATTTATTTCTTCTTTCGAATAACCCATTTGGAGGGAACGATAAATCAACTTTGGATATCTTTCATTGTATTCGATTTCATTTGCTTCCAAATTTCCTTCAACCTTCGAGAGTGCCGTTCTTTCTCTTCTTGAGTCCACTTTCTTCTACTTGTCGGTTTCCTCCTCTCCTGAAATCCTGCATTTTGAGTTACTTCTCTAAAAAGTTTTCAGTTTTTTATTGTGTCTATTTTAATTCCAGCGTTATTCATATCTTTTTTTTCAATTTCAACGAACCATTTGGGTTTGGATCTGTAACTGTTCAATAAATTGAAGATCTGTTTAGTTAATCTATTGCTTTCCATCGTATAAGTGTGTCAAGAAAACGGCAGTCTTGTCTTCCTCATTACATCACTTCCTTTTTTAATTTTCAAATATAGCTCTCTTTTTGGCCTTAACCTGTATTCTGCATTATGATTACTTTTAGCTCCTAGTATTTTTTCTCAAAATTATTCTTTCATCTTTCTCTAGTTTTTCAATATCTCCAGTTCTAGTTAGTTTAAGTGTCTCTGCCGCATATAGAGTATCGGGTCTGACCACTTTTTGGTAGTGTCTTAATTTCGTGTTCCAGGATAAGGATTTTTCTTTATATACATTTTGTGTGATATGAAACTTGTTTATCTATTTATGTATATATTTATGTATTTATTTGAAAGGGTGAGAATAAAGAGGAAGGAATTCCTCTCTCAGAAGTTTTAGTTACATTAAAAAACTTCTTCAATACAAAACTATTCCTCAGATTGAAAAACTTGGAATTACAATTCATATTTGTATGTATGTATATTAGTCACCGTACTGCAGTATATATTATTAAGTTGTATTAATATTCTGGCTCCTGCCTCAGTTTAAAATCAATGTGATCTTTTTCTTTACCTCACTGGGTTTGGAAATTTATTTATTTAGCTTATGGTACAAGTTAAGCCGCGCACAAACTGAGTAACATTGAAAAAGCAACAAATAATTTACAAAACAGAATAAATACAAAATGTCGAAGTAAAACATACAGTAAAGTAGTAATAGAGAGAGAAAGTATATACAATACAGAAAAATAGAAATAAAAATTAAAAAAATATAAAAACACAGATATGACTTAAATTATAAGTAATTACATAAATCAATAGCCAACGGCCGTAGCCGTGTTGAAACACCGAATCCCGTGAGATCTCCGAAGTTAAGCAACATTGGGCGTGGTCAGGAGTTGGATGGGTTGCCACGCGCTGTTGGTGGGGGGGTAAGGGAATGGAGGAGCGGAAAGGAGCTGGCCACCCTACCGTACGTAAACTCCGGCTCAGGAACACCTCTGCGGAGGTTCGGACCTGCCTTCGGGCAGAATACACCCTTACCTTACTACATAAATTAATAAATGATAAATGAAATCTAAACTAGGATGCCCAGTTGTTGCAGCCATTGAATAACCGTTGTTGAAGCTGACAGAAGTTCGGCGGTAGTTCCGCGGAGGTGTCTATGTGGGCATCTGAAGGTGATTTGTTGCACAGTCACAGCTTGGAGAAGGTCGACGGCCCCAAGAATGCATTGCAGGGCCGCTTATTCCATGCCCAGTGCGCACTCTGTTTAGTGGGACCCATTCACTCCACGGGAGATGAAATCCGAGTGGGGGATGCGTTGGGTCAAAGATCGATCTCCATTCGTCGGGGGCCTTAGCAGTCCATTCCTCATTCCAAGTGCGCAGTTCACAATGGTTTTCTTCAATTAGCTTTTAGCCATCAGCAGAGGAGGGTGTCTGTGTTTCGATTCCTTGGATGTCTTGATGAATTTGAAGTGATTTATTGCAAATGCGAACAGTCTACAGATAATTAATCATATAGAAATCTACTTTTTTAATCAATATTATCATTACTTTTTACACCAACCGATATTTTGTAATTTATTCGTAACGTAAAAGAATATTATTTAGTATTAGTGTTTATTTTATAAAAAGAATGTCTAGTATGCCTTTGTAACATTAGTCACTTTGATCATCATCCTCAGCTCTTCTTGGTGGAGAAGTTAAAATGTTATCATAAAACTGTTTGTGCTAACAAGGCATATAGTGTATAACTTTTGCGGCAAAATCTAGTTTTTACTTGAGAACCTTTCCTCCATATGTATTTTGTGAAGAGAGTTTCAGATTTCCTCCTCTAAACAGTCTAAAGCTTTCAGTAAGCAGGCAGTCAATGAACTCCTTAGCTGCAACATACCCTGGTTCCTCTATTTTGAAAGTGAGATGTTTGTACTTACTTACTTAGAACGATTCTTTCAAGCCTTGAGTAAACTCTCAACTGTCTTCTTAAAAAAGCAGACCACTTTTTTTTTTGTGCGTAGTCCTTAATTTCTTTAATTAGTACTGTGTGAACAGGAAATAAAGAGGGTTACCTTTTTTGCTTCTGTGATAATTTTCGAATATTTGTTACAGGTTGAGTTTAAGGAAACTTCCCTGGAAGTAATCGAACTTTTGAACTTCAATCTCCAACAGCGCCATGGAAATTCGTTGATTCTTTTCCTTACTTCCACTTTTTGATGCGACTGCGAATAAGCTACATACAGTAAATGAGGCCACAACACTAGTTGCTAATCGAGAATTGTGGCGACGTTTAGTAAATTCACAGAGGCTTGCAGACTGAACGCTGAAAGGCACAACAGTCTATAATGATAATGTATGTATGTATGTATGTATGTATGTATGTATGTATGTATGTATGTATGTATGTATGTATGTATATGTATGTAATGTGAATTAAATTAATCTGAATAAAACTCTTTATTTAGTAATAATGAGATACAACTACAAACTACTCCATTTTACACTGACTGTGTAACAAATGCTTTCAGTACTAATCAACTAGCAGAAGGATGAAAACAATGAGCAGCATACATGTTACTTTTTTGGAGGACGCTGTGAAGGTTATTTAAGATCCATAGAGTGAAGAGTATAAACCTTATTCTTATTCTTTATAAATACGAACCAACTGTAGAATGAAAGTACGAGTGAATTAAAGAGGCACTTTGAGGCAACCTGGAAACTTAAAACATGGTATCAGATAACCTGATACCCTGTAGATCCCTAGATTACTGAGCTGGGGCTCAGAAGCAAGGCAGCATTTTTCTGAATGGTATGAAGTACATGGGAACGAACTGCACAAGAAAAAATGCGTATAATACAAGTAAAAATGTAGGATGAGTAAGAAATAAAATGAAATAAAAATACTAAATCTATTTTGGCCCTCTTATTAGTAGAACTGGGTGGACCTGTGTACCGGTCTCTTAATATTGATAAGCAACACCGTTCACTTCAATGGTACTGAATGTATCTGTAGTAATATAATGAGAGCTCCGCCTCTGTGGTATAGTGGTTAGTGCGATTAGCTACCACACCCGGAGGCCCGGATTGTATTCCCGTCCCTGTCAATCAATTTTTAAACTGGTACCAGTACTGGAACAGGGTAAACTCAGCCTCGGGAGGTCAACTGAGTAGAGGGTGGTTCGATTACCATCTCAGCCATCCTCGAAGTTGTTTTCCGTGGTTTCCCCACTTCTTCTCCAGGAAAATACCGGAATCGTACCAAATATAAAGCCTCAGCCGTATTCTTTCCTCTTCCTTGTCTATCCGTTACAATCTTCACATCCCCCCCCCCCACAACGCCCCTGTTGAGCATAACAGTGAGGCCACATGTGTTTACATTATTATTATTATTATTATTATTATTATTATTATTATTATTATTATTATTATTATTATTATTATTATTATTATTATATCAGTTTTCCGTTCAGGGTTGGTTTTTCCCTCGGACTCTGCGAGAGATCCCGCCTCTACCGCCTAAAGTGCAGTGTCCTGGACCATGAGACTTTGGGTTGGGGTATAAAACTGGGCCGTGGTCTGAAGTTAGGTACCGTCCCGGCATTTGCCTGGAGGAGAATACGTAACGCAGATAATCTCATGGACTAATGCTTTACTGTAATTAGAGCGGCAGTGTTAAGAATGGAGTGAAACTCAAGGACTGATATCATCCATTGCTCTGTGAGGACAGAGTGTTTTAGCAAAGAGTTCAACCACAAAAGTGCATAAGGTAATGTTTCATCAGTAATGGAACAGTTACAACAATATAGAACAAAATAAGCACGTCAGTTTAATTGATGTATTTTTTGGTTTGATATAATGGAAGTCGATTCAAATTAGTTTCGAGATGAAAAAAAGACGAAATGATACGTGCAATATTATAGATAATAACATTGTGTTTGAAATGTAACATTGTGGCAGTCAAATACAGACTTCCCTTTCCTCAATGAGTTTTATTCAGATTAATTCACATCACATACATACATACATTATCATTATAGACTGTTATGCCTTTCAGCGTTCTTTCTGCAAGCCTCTGTGAATTTACTAAATATCGCCACAATCCTCGATTTGCAACTAGTGTTCTGGCCTCATTTTATTCTATACCTCTTATCTATAAATCGTTAGAAACCGAGTCTAACCATCGTCTTCTTGGTCTACCTCTACTTCTCTTACCCTCCATAACAGAGTCTATTATTCTCCTAGGTAACCTATCCTTCTCCATTAGCCTCACATGACTCCACCACCGAAGCCGGTTTATGCGTACTGCGTCATCCATCGAGTTCATTCCTAAATTAGCCTTTATCTCCTCATTCCGAGTTCCCTCCTGCCATTGTTCCCACCTGTTTGTACCAGCAATAATTCTTGCTACTTTCATGTCTGTTACTTCTAACTTATGAATAAGATATCCTGAATCTACCCAGCTTACACTCCCGTAAAGCAATGTTGGTCTGAAAATGGACCGATGTAAAGAGAGTTTCGTCTGGGAGCTGACTTCCTTCTTACAGAATACTGCTGATCGCAACTGCGAGCTCACTGCATTAGCTTTACGACACCTTGATTTAATATCACTTACTATATTACCATCCTGGGATAACACACAACCTAAATACTTGAAATTATCGAACTGTTCTAGCTTTGTATCACCAATCTGACATTCAGTTCTGTTGAATTTCTTACCTAGTCTTCGAGAGGCTAATTTTCATACCATACTCATTGCACCTATTTTCAAGTTCCAAGATATTAGCCGCAGGCTTTCGCACAATCTGCCATTAAGACCAAGTCGTCAGCATAGGCCAGACTGCATACTACATTTCCACCTAACTCAATCCATCCCTGCCATTTTATATCTTTCAGCAGATGATCCATGTAAACAACGAACAGCAAAGGTGAAAGATTACAGCCTTGTCTAACCCCTGTAAGTACCCTAAACAAAGAACTCATTCTACCATCAATTCTCACCAAAGTCCAATTGTCAACATAAATGCCTTTGATTTAATTACTGCTTTTGTCCAATCTGAACGTACCTTACCAACACTCCATGATAATTTTACTACTCTATGAAGCCATTTCATCCCTGCCTTTCCACTTTACTTCACCATTTCAGGTCTAATTTCATCTGTTCCTGCTTCTTTATGACAATGGAGTCTATTTACCATCCTTTCCACTTCCTCAAGCTTAATTTCACCAACATCATTTTCCACCTTCCCATAACCTTGGCTGTTCACAACACCACCAGGATGATTTTCTTTCACATTGAGAAGATGTTCAAAATATTCCCTCCACCTCTCCAGTGATTCCCTGGGATCTGCTATGAGTTCACCTGAATTACTGAAAACACTGTTCATTTCCTTTTTCCCTCCCTTCCAAAGATTCTTTATTACTGTCCAGAAAGTTTTCCCTGTTCCTTGACCTAGCCTTTCCATGTTATTACCAAAATCTTCCCACGATTTCTTTTTTGATTCAACAACTATTTGTTTCTCTCTGTTTCTTTCATCTACGTACAAATCCCTGTCTGCCTCGGCCCTTGTTTGGAGCCATTTCTGATAAGCCTTCTTTTTACGTTTACAAGCTGCTCTCACTTCATCATTCCACCAAGATGTTCGCCTTTTCCCATCTTTACACACAGTTGTTCCTAGGCATTCCCTTGATGTTTCTACTACAGTATCCCTGTATGCCACCCATTCACTTTCTATATACTGAACCTGCTTACTGTCCACTGTTCGATATGTCTTACTAATCATATCCATGTACTTCTGTCTAATTTCCTCGTCCTGGAGATTTTCTACCCTTATTCGTTTGCAGACAGATTTCACTTTCTCTACCCTAGGCCTAGAGATACTTAGTTCACTACAAATCAGTAGTGGTCTGTATCATCGAAAAATCCCCGGAAAACTCGTACATTCCTAAAAGATTTCCTGAATTCAAAGTTGGTTAAGATATAGTCTATTATGGATCTGGTACCTCTAGCCTCCCATGTGTAGCGGTGAATAGCCTTATGCTTGAAGAATGTATTCGTAACAGCTAAACCCATACTAGCACAGAAGTCCAGCAAACGCTTCCCATTCCCATTAGCTTCCGGTCTATTCCCAACTCTCGCATTGAAATCGCCCATTAGCACTATTCTATCCTTGCTGTTGACCCTGACCACGATATCACTCAATGCTTCATAAAACTTGTCAACTTCATCCTCATCTGCATCCTCACATGGTGAATACACGGAGACAATTCTAGTCCTAATTCCTCCAACTGACAAATCTACCCACATCTTTCGCTCATTTACGTGCCTAACAGAAAATATGTTGCGTGCAAAGGTATTCCTGATAAAGAGCCCTACCCCAGACTCTGCCCTTCCCTTTCTAACACCCGTCAAGTACACTTTATAACTTCCTATCTCTTCCTCGTTATCTCCCCTTACCCGAATATCACTTACTCCTAGCACATCCAGATGCATCCTCTTTGCTGACTCAGCCAGTTCTACCTTCTTTCTTCCATAAGCCCCATTAATATTGATAGCTCCCCTTCGAATTCCTTTTCGTTCGCCAAGTTGTTTCCAAGGAGTCCCTCGCCTGTCAAATGGGAGTGGGACTCCATTACTCTCATAGGTCCGAGGCTTGCTTAAAATGTTCTGAGCTCGGTAAATTCATGAAGCAGGATGCTACCCTACTTGCACATAGTCCAAGTGAGGATCTCTCCTCTAACGGGTTATGGACCACCGGTGAATTGTATAGTCCTAGCCGCCTGAGCACAAGGAGGGCTATGACTCAGCATATGTCCGAGATGCCCGCTCCCATTCCATAACAACTGGTATCCCGACTCTCAGGACCACTTACTAGGCCACTCAGCCGTTGCCCATGGTTCACGAACTAGGACGTGGCTACAGTAACCCACACCATGAACCATTTAACCATTTAATTCACAGTTAGACAATTTTGCACTTTGTCCTTACAAATCGAAAAAATTATTTTTAATCATTCCCCTCTTCAAATATCTTCAGTTGGGCAGCACAGCTTATGATGAATCTAGGATATGTACAAAGTCAGTTTTTATTTGAAAACATTTAATCGAAATCGTGTTTCAACCTATTAAGTCGTGTTACGTACATGTAGTAAGTGTTGAATAGATGTTAAGTACAGAACAAAAATGGCCAACCGGAAACCAGTGCGATCCGAACCCACAACCTCACAATTTTGTGTCGGTTGCTCTACCAACTGAGCTTTGGTGTCCTACGCCATGTTTGTTCTGTTGCAAAGGACCTAAAGTACAGATCTGGCACTGTAGAATGCGTGCAGGTCGCCCGTTGTGGGCGAAGTCAATGAATATTTGTCAGCAGATAAAGTAAGCGTCCTCGTACCACGAAAAGCGTAAAATTAAGCAATTTACTCAATTGTGCCGAAAGTTGAAGGGCTAAAGGGCCCGGAAATGTTACAAATTGTGAGTTTTGGATAGCTCCATCAAGTTAAACACACACATTTCCAAACTCACTTGGCGCATAAATCCAGTTCCGGACAAACTGTCTAAAATCGCTCGTTTCTTGATTCTTTATTATTTATTCAAATCCTAGGTATATTATTTAAATCATTCTTTCTGTAATATATATCTTGGATCAGTACCCTCAGGCGATTTTTAACTTTTTTTGAAGGGTCCACACTGAATGTAGCTATAAGGGATTAAGTGAAAATCTGCATTATCTCATATTAGAGCTCGAAGTGGTAGAAAAAGGCAAACTGCTGATCTGATCAACCGGATAACGATGATTGAGAAAAGGATTGTAAATCTTAGGAATAAATAAAGAAAATACTCTCATATTTTACTATATTTTGTTTACCAAAAATCCGTAGCTCTTATCGCTAGGATGTGTGTCAACATTGAGTTTGTTTGCCTGTGGATTTTTTAATGAAGGTCGGCCAGGCCATTCTTGTCATTCTGATCATTTAAGCAGTCAACCAATATTACATACAGTACACATACCGAGTAGCCCACCCCTTATAATTCAGCTTCATAAAACCCAACCAGCACTAAATGTCTCCTTAATTTTGATATTGCTCTGCATCCTGCCTTCGTGTTAGCAATGCAAACGAGTCATGGAACCGGCATATACAATTTTCCCGCACATTCGTACTGAATATTGTACAAACATGCTATTTATTGATTTATTGCACCCTGAAATAACGTATATACCTGTAAAATAATCGAATTAATAAGTTATCTGCGTTGGTACACAGTTAAATGAACACCGTAAAACATAATGAGAACTCTGGCAAGGTGGAAGGGACGTAATTTAGTACTATTCTGCTAGCGAGTGTTGTGTTTGCATTCTTTGTGGCCGAGTAGGCAATGTGCCGGCCGCCTGTGGTATCCGGTATTGTAATGGTTCGAATCCAAACTTATGTAACATTTTTTTGAACGGCAGATCCTGCCCCATTGCAACGAAGACATAGTGTTTATCCGGACCTACCCGGTCTCATCAAAAATCCCTTCAGGCAAGAAATTAAATTTTGAAAATATCCTAGAGATATGAGCTATAAATTTTAGGTAAATAAAACATAAAAAATTAAGTAACATGCCTAACGTGCCCTCCTTATTTCCCTAACATTATAATCTTTTCCTTAATAATCGTTATCTGATCGATTAGATTAGAAGTTTGACTTTTTCTATCACTACGAGCGCTAATGTGAGTCAATGCAGAGTTTCACTTAAGCCCTTATAACTACATTCGGTGAGGACGTTTTACGAAAAAATCAATCATGCCTAAGGATATTGAATCCAGGAACGCACTAAAGAAAGATTTATGTAAATAAGTTAATTTGGCTAGGTTTTGAATAAAAAAGAAAACGAGCAAAAAACAAGTCATTTTAGGCTGGTTCTCCGGAGCTGCACTAAGGCCGAAAGTGATTTTCGAAATTTTGTTTTGTTTGATAGAGCTATCAAATACTCACAATTTGAAACTGTTCCGGGCCCTATATCCCTTCAGCTTTCGGCAGAATTGAGAAAATTTCTTACGTTTTCCGTACTACGGGGACACCTACTACTATGTCTCTCGTGGTTGTAAAATCGTGATTCATCTGAAAACAGGACTCTTGACAAAAAAAGGCTGCATAATTGGTCATATTGAATAATGCCCATTGATAAAATGTTATGCTGTGGATTCTGATGAAGTGCTTCTGCTCTACACCAGTGGTTCTGAAATGCAAACTATCGTGCACATTCTGAAGGACTGCATCTTGGAGCTTTCACTGGTTCCATCGAGGACATACATCATGTGACCCATGAAGCACTCCCTTGGCTGGAAGAGAATGTGTACTCTGAGTCGATTCTCAACTGTAGCATCATACGCTAAATCAAAATAATAATCGGTGTAAGCGAAGCTATTACACCTCATATGTTACAATGAGCAAGAATGTCTTCAAAACATCGTGCTGAAAACCAAGGTGTTCAATATTTCGAACAATTTCTTTGCTGAATATACAGAGTACACTTCTTCGTACCTACATACCGTTACGTTAGTCCTACCTCGCTACGTAACACTGAAAAAACGATCCTTATCAGGACAAAATAAAAATTAATTCGTTATAACAAGTAGGTATGTGAGTATATCTCGTCCACTGTAAATGGTACAAAGGAGGAATGATGGTGATGTTTGTACCTCTACCCCGCACATTTAAAAGAAGCGCCTTAAGGAACTATATCTATCAAACAAAACGTGAAACAGCTACTGCATGAAGTTGGGACATTAATCAGAAGATGTCACTCATAAATAAGAGAGTAATGTGTTATTTTAAAGTTTCCTAAACTGACTGGATTTATTTGTTTTGTTTTGGAGTACATCAAGTAGTCTGAACTTTTATCCATAGATGTCGTTGCAAAAACTGAGGTCATGCACTCTGGTGCAAGGTGGAAGAATTAGTGATTTAAAGAAGTTTTGTGTTTATAGGTTTTCATAACTAAATCAACTTTCATTTATTTTGGTATTTGAAGGTTTTGCAACACTTCCTCCTCGTCCA
Source organism: Anabrus simplex (assembly GCF_040414725.1). Lineage (NCBI taxonomy): Eukaryota > Metazoa > Arthropoda > Insecta > Orthoptera > Tettigoniidae > Anabrus > Anabrus simplex. The sequence continues at coordinate 801,170,062 of NC_090265.1, forward strand.
CCCGGCTTTTGAATCTGGCCAATTAGAAACTTTTGTATTTATTTTATAGCCTATAACAGGTTTCTTGTAGCTTTTTATTCGTCCAATAAAAATGAGAGGGTGTGTCCGGATTTAGTTCAGAACCTTCTCGAAACCTCCCCTCGGGTATATAAGCTGCAGCTTTTTCAAGTACCGGGTGAGTTGGCCGTGCGCTCAGGGGCACGCGGCTGTGAGCATGTAACCGGGAGATGGTGGGTTCGGATCCCATTGTCGGCAGCCCTGAAGATGGTTTTCCGTGGTTTCCCATTTTCGCGAAGGCAAGGCTGTACCTTAATTAAGGCCACGGCCGCTTCCTTCCAACTCCTAGGCCTTTCCAATCCCATCGTCGCCATAACACCTATCTGTGTCGGTGCGACGTAAAGCAACTAGCAAAGAAAAAGAAAGCTTTTTCAGGCTGCTTCGTCTTATAGATCGCCAAATTTCTGAGAGACAGGAGGTGGGGTGCCTCATTCTTCGGCAGGCAGAACACTAGCCCAGATATTGGCCACAAGTTTTCTATCTCTGCAGCTACCTTCGCAAAATTATCCAAGGAGAAGTTACTAATCTTTAACTATGTAACCACCAGTTTTCTAAAAGGTAAACTTTCTTTCGGCTATTGTAAAATTTCATGAAGTCTTAAACTGTAAATCGGGAGAGTGCGTTACCCTCTCGAGTTGCCCTTCAATTTATTTTGAGGTGACTACGATTTTTTAACTATTTCTCTTCCTGTAAAGCCTTAATTTATCTTTCTTCATAGTCACCTCAGTAGCTTGGGATTAGCCTCTGCATCATCGGGCCACGAGCCCAAGTAGGGTTTTATACTTGGTTTTCAAGGAGCGAAAGTGTACGCCTCCAAACATTTTGAGTTTGGGCCAGTAAGATTATCCTGTTCTTCTTTTCATGTAGGCCCAGTAGTATGGGTACTAGATACCCCTGTGTAAACTACATGGTATTGTCCATTGTGGATGGTGCCTAGAGAGGCCAGAGATTGTAAAGTTTCCTTGAGTTGGCTGTAAGAAATTGGGAGCCAGTCTCATTTATTAACTTGGAGGACATGTAAGCTCTTTTCTGATATCTGTGAGTGGTGCCTTTGGAATGCATTAAATCGTAACGGTTGGAGCAATGTACTCTGTATAATTTGTGTCTTGTTAGATTTCTCTCCTTTTCTATCTAAATACCATATTAGAGACGTTGTAAACTTGAAACTTTTGAGCTCGAAGCTCAAACCTTGTAAAGTACCGATCAGTGGGTTTTCTGGTCTTGTAATCAAAATTATAATTGTACCTGTAACTTTGTTATTTCAATAAGTGAAAAGTTTTTTCTAAGTTTGAGATTCTGAAAAGAAATATAACCTTTATTTCAAAGTTTTAAAAGAATCTTTGATATTGTAGATAGACCCATTCAAGCCCCCACCTTCTTTCACCTCTCTGTGATCCACGAAAATCCGGTAACAATGTTGATGATGTTTGTTGTTTAAAGGGGTCTGACATCTAAACTATAGGGTCCTAACGGTACGATATGAAATGAAATAATAATTATGATTTGAAATATCCCACGAACTAGGATTTAAAATATGATGAAGAAAGCCTGGTTTTCCGTAGTTTCCGATTTTTTACACCATTACTTTCCCATCTTTCCTTCACATAAATACTTCGATCTGCTAGTGTGACGTTGAACAGGTAGAAAAATAATAAACGAAAAACTCATGGTTTTTATGCAGTCAATTGGGGGAAATTAACGCGATGTAGTTTTGCACTCAAAACATTGATCAACAAAAAGTAACATTCGGTGAATATCTTGGCTTCAACACACGTTCTAAGACAACTGAAGCAAATTGATTGAAAATATTTATCTCTATTACCCACCGTTCTTGAGATAAAACAGCTCACGGACAGAAGTTTCACTAGAGCACTGATTGCTACGTGGAGAACTAATACCGTTATGTTGCAAATACGACACATGGCATATATTGGATTTGTTTGTTCATAGCCGCACACGTAAGTTAATAGATCTGGTGAACCTCTGGACCACATAATGTCCACTGTGACAATAAAAAAGGAAGGACATGAAAATGTTCGGGCTTGCATGAAAAATTAAAAAAACAATAAAAACAATTCTCGATGAACGCTGTTCTATGAAAAATAAAACTTTGTCAGCATCTTCAAAACCTGACGTGATAAAACAAAACAGTTTTCAGATTTGAAATCAACATGAAAATCTGCACTAGAATCAGGTAAACATCGCATCAGGTGTCTAGCCCTTGTAAATCAGTGTGATTTATCAGATGGGAGCCTTCTTTCTGCTTGATCTCAGTTCGAATTTCACTTTCGAACGACAGAGTGAGTGAAGGGGGTACCGTATTTCTGGGAACACTAGACGTACGGATTTTGAATTTATGACCACCAGACACCTTCTCGCAACACAACTTTGATTTACGTTGTCCTTAGCAGTGCAGCTTTTATAATTGGATAGATTGGGCAGATGTCCAGGGGTCCACGAGGTTTATGAGGCGCAAAGAAGAAACAGGGAGCCAAAATAAAAGCTAACAGCGAGTTTAGTGAAGTCGAGATTTTCGATCTTCTGTCAATCTAATGCAGTAATACCGACTTTTTGCAACACCGTTGTGAGTAAATCATAACAAAGGCCTAATTACGTAGCTCGTTTAATTTTCAAAGGCGGTTGACATAGAATGCACACATATATAAATCTATTAAATATTATAAGAATAACGGAAATAACGGACAAACTAAGAACCTTAAACTCAATTCTATTGCTTGCTTTTGCAGATGAGATGACCTTGTTTGCTGAAACAATGGACGAATCAAGGGAGCAAATCCTTCAACTAACAAAACAAGCAGCTAAAATGGGTCTTCACATCGCCTTCAAAAAAAAAAAAAACGAAAATCATGACAAACAACAAACAACAATGTACATACCTCAAAATCCAAAAACAAAAGATTGAAATAGTGAAAAATTCAAATATCACGTTGAATGCATTAGTTGGAATGCTGTGGAATGCAAAGCAATGCAATCCAAGAAAAATAAACTTGAACTGGCCTTCCAACTGAGAAACGATACGTACAACAAATCCATTTCAGGGGGGTCCAAAATTAAACATTATAAAACAGTAATTAAACCAGAAGCACTAGACTGAACCCTTTAAGGCCCTTCGAAGGATACCCACCTTCTTTACCTTCCAGCAAATCGGCATGAGATCTTTCTCTTGGGTCGTGGGTTCTTGCTTAGGTAAGGGGTGGGTTTCGGTAATTTTAAAATAATGTCTACAATGAGAGGATTCGATTTGAAAGTATGTCTGTTAACCATTGTAAAGGAAATCGAAGAAACTTCTAATCAACATCTAATCAACGAAATAAATCATTTTCGTTAAAAAAAAGTCGATGATGATAGATGCTGGCTTTGAAGACCTTAACTCAATTGCCTCAGGGGCATCCTAACTAGAAACCACCATCTTAATTTGAGAATGAAATAAAGAAAGTCTGTAAATAACTAAGATCGGGTTCCATATGAGACTGTATGTGCCACCATAATGATTCGTGATGATCCAGCCTCCGCAACACGAGCTCTGGACTCCTGGTATAATTAAGGAAATTCAGTCGGTGTGTGCCACACATTTGTTGTACGGCATGGACCATTAATTGAATCGATGTGACCTGCAACTATGTCATGGACCAACATCTAACTTTGTGATTTACGTTAAAGTCATTGTGGATGATGACCGCAAAGAAATTATGCTATAAAGGCAAATGGCTCTAATCTAAGTCACTGAGGTTGATAACCCCATGCCCATCCAAACTTCTAAGCTGAAGGCTGAACAAGTTTAAGTTAAAGTAGTTCATGACCAAGGTTTCCACAATAATTAATCCCCAGCACATCTGTAAGTTGTTACTTGGTTCTAAGCTAATTCTCAAAATACGGTTCCACTGAAGTTAATAAATTAATAAATGAAGTAATCGCATAATCCTAATTAACAACAAATGTATCTATCCCGAACCAAGTGATTTCTCTAAACTCCATAACTGTTTCAGATAAATTTACATTACATGTTTACCAGAAACATTCCTTTCAAGAAATATTTAATTTTATTTATTTGTTTATGCTAATAGTTCTCTTGTTCCGCAGATGGAATGCGAAATGCATTGTAATAACCATCGGTACCATTTATTTATTTCACGATGTCACTCAAAATGTTTACATCATAACACTAATAATTATTAAGACAAGAGCTTGAATAATCCTAACCTTAAATCCTATAAACTTCATAAAGTTACACACAACGCAAAGTAAAACAAGCCATGTCAGTCGTTTATAACGTCTATGGTTATCTCTTGGACAAATTCTCGCAACTACTTTGATATGATTTCAAGTGTCGTAATGCATTTCACTCAACTGTAGGGTGGATGGACTACTGACCCCATGTCCTCCACAAGCATGCCCTCATACCACATGAACCTACATGTATGCCTTGGAAACCAACAACAACAACAACAACAACAAAAACAACACAATCATCCTTCATGAACTTTATGGATTGACAAGCTGCCGTGAGATTCAAATAAAATAATCGCAAAACCTTGGACAACCCTCAACAACACGAAGCAACATCACTACGGATTCTCAAATTTTGACACCACTGAAAATGGCTATTACAACATAACACGACATCGTGTCATTTCCGTCGCCCCGCTAATGAGTCACAGGTTCCCTACTAAATGATTTTCTTCTTAAGTAATGAAATCTAATTCCAAACATTTATTACAAGTGAAAAATCCCAGTTACAATCCCTTTCCGACAATAAACTGGCTCGACCGCCGACAAACGCACGTTATCTTGAACTGTATCAAATGAAACCGCGCCTCCTGGACAACTCGCGTGAAATGCAATTCTTAACCAACACAGAATATGCAAAGAGATTTAATTTAAAACGTAACTTGAAATATGCCTATCCATCACGGTCCTACGGTTTCACACGGGATCCTAACTATGGAAAGACCCTATTCCCATACCATTAAATTACGCAAAATGAATTTTCGGGTTCTCTACTATGAAAATCCCACCACAAAAATCTCTTCAACACTACAGGATTTCAATCACCTGCTCCACATCTATTCCTACCTCGCAAGACTTGAACCACTTGCTACCTCAAATTCTCTACAGGACAATAATATGGGATATCTCACTTACGTGATCCACTATGATGTTACATAAAACAGTATGTGATAACTAACCATCTCTCCTCGCATATTTGAATTTGACAACACAATATTTCTAAAGCCGAAACTCACAACTTGACTTAAAAACATGTTACCGTCATTTCCCTTCCATCAATTCTACACGGATTTTAACATACTTCTGGAATAATACTTCTCTTCCACAAATCACACGCCAATTTCGCCTCGTACCTTCCCTAGACAAATTTACAGCTCCGAACACAGGATGGTGTGCTTTCCGCGACAGCTGGCATCCCATCATTAACACGCACTCGCTCTAAATAGTAAACCACGGATTACACTTACAGGAATTTCATCTTTACACTGAACAGAACTTCGTGATAAATTAATGTGTTTATTTTGGCAAACAAGAAATATAGGAAATAAACTTCGCTGTAGACATTATATTCATTTTACAGTCATCAAATTTACTACTGTACAACGTTTCCCACGCTAGTTTGGTGGCTCTCCCGATTATCCAAGAAACATAAAATGACCTATCGTCGTATTCCTCCAACATTTTCACGAAATAAAAATTGTGACCAAATTGAGTCAAAGATACACAAATAAAATGGTGTCATATTGAAATAAACGAATGCATTTTACAAAAGGAGTTGAAGAAAAACTTAAAAGATGGAAGGAATACGTCGAATATCTCTTCAATGATGACAGAGATGATCCTCCACCACCTGACGAAAGAATCAATGAAGCCAGTCCTGAAATAACAAAGAGTGAAGTATTGAATGCCATTAAACTTCAGAAGAATGGTAAAGCCACTGGTTCAGACAGAATGTACGCCGAAGTTGTTAAAGTTATAGCTGAACAGGACTCAACTGGCCTCAGTCTACTAACATCGTTGTTTAACATCATCTATTCATCAGGAAAGATACCTTCTTACTGGCTGAGATCAACTTTCATACCAATACCGAAGAAGCAGAACTCCTCCCAGTGTGATGATTACGGTATGATTAGTTTGATGTCCCATGTCCTCAAAATATTTCTGCGAATCATACACACCCGGATTTACAAGAAATGTGAATCTTATATGGATCAGACCCAGTTTGGCTTCCGAAATGGGGTCGGCACACGTGAAGCACTCTTCTCCTTAAATGTACTAGTACAGAGGTGCAGGGACATGAATGTCGATGTATATACTTGTTTTATTGACTACAAAAAAGCCTTCGACTCTGTGAAACATGAAAAGATGATAGAGATATTAAGATCGACTGGTATTGACCAATGCGATTTACGCATTATCAGCGCACTGTACTGGAATCAAACCGCAGATGTCAAAATCGACCAAAGAACATCAGAAGCATCTACAATCAGAAAAGGTGTTCGTCAGGGTTGTGTGCTGTCACCTCTCTTATTCAACATTTATTCTGAGGCAATATTTAAGGAGGTATTGTTGGAGGAAAACAGCAGGATAGTTATAAATGGACAGGCAATTAACAATATCAGGTACGCAGATGATACTGTTGTCATAGCAAATGAATTACCTGTGCTCCAACGCATGATAGACAAATTAGTCCAGCGCAGTAAAGAGTTTGGCCTGTTTGTCAGCACTTCCAAGACCAAAGTTGTAGTCTTCTCTAAAAGAAAAATTCCAGCAACCCTGTCAATAAACGGCAGTAAGATTGAACAAGTATCCTCCTTCAAATACTTGGGTACTGTGCTAGATGAGGAATGTGATTCCAAGAGGGAGATAAAATCTAGAATAGAACAGGCTAGGAGGCAATTTTTTAGCATGAAACAGCTATTTACAAAATCGGACCTAAGTGTGCAATTAAGAATGCGAATGATTCGGTGCTCCGTATTCTCCATTTTTCTCTTTGGATGTGAAAGCTGGACCGTTGACCAAAATGTAGAAAAAAGAATTGATGCTTTTGAAATGTATCTATATCGCCGCCTACTCCGAATACCGTGGGTGCTGAAAATTTCAAATTTCGAAGTCCTTCATCGCATGAAGAAACAAAAAGAACTATTACTTACTGTTAAAAAAAGAAAAACCCAATATCTAGGTCACATTATGAGAGGCAAGAAGTACCAGCTATTACAACACATCATTGAAGGTAAAATACAGGGGAAAATGTCTGTTGGCAGGAGGAAGAATTCATGGCTGAAGGACATCCGAAGATGGCACAACTGCACTTCAGAAGATGCTTTCCATGCTGCAACATCACGTCCAAAGCTGGCTATGTGGACCGCCAACCTCCGCTAGGAGAAGGCGCCTCAAGAAGAAGAGTTTACATCCCTGTAAGTCGTACATATCCTTGTATCATAACAGGCCCACCAGCCTCTCTCAATCTTTTATCTAGCCATCTCGACAGATAGTGGCTTTACAAAACATAATCTTCCTTTTATTTTTTAATTGATATCATTCAGTTAAAAATAAGACATAAAATAAATGCCCATCACACGCTTTGTTCCTCGCGAACCGAACACGTTCTTCTAATCACCGATCCGCACACGCAATAAAGTTAAACAATGATATTTTCTAATTCAATTGCAGGACTTCGGCATTGTAATGACGGTCTGTTGCCTGGACGATAATTTACATGACGGTTCCACATTTTAGAATGCCGTTAATTTGCCTTCTAATCTCTCTCCAGTTGGAGATGACGTTAGATAGCCACCTTTGCCCAAAACTACCTTCCCTTCTGGGGACTTGGTCTCCCCAACAAGTTTATAATGTTAGTCTGAATGACGTAGTGTCGCCTCAAATTTATTGGACGCAATGCGGGGATTGCAAATGGCGCACCGTGTTTTCATTTGTTCTCCCACTCCCATGCCATCTGCATTTACCGCCAAAAATTTACAGATACTGTTTCCACCTCACAGAAAATGAAATTATGGCAGGTTATGACATATCACGTAGTTGCTTAGTTTAGTAGCGGTTTAAATGATAAGCATTTAGGGTTTCTCTTAACAAATTTAAGTCGTTAAATTAAATCATATGCTAGGCATCATATTTTGGTCGTTGTAACAGAGTTTAAACAAACAGACGCGTCTCTTCGACAATTTTCCTTCTGGAGCTATTTAGCGGTCTAAAGTATTTACCACTAACAACCAAATTGATTCATTTACGATTTCCTGATATTAACAACGGTGGTATCGTCGCCAATTCTTCTTAAAATGAACTTTAAAAAGGAAAAAGTAGTTCCGCCAAATTAATTCGTATCCCTATACATTCTACACGTGTGGGTGACGTAATTTCTGCAGCGTGAGAATGAGAATCACCTCACCTGTTCTCAACTTGCCATTTCTGGTCAGAAATGAGGATGCAACTAGGGTTCCTCATGACTTGTAATTTATATGGTGCCCCATATAATGAATTTAGGACTCTGGCTCCTTATGACTCAAAGGTCATGTGTTCAATTCGCAGCAGAAACACTAAATGTGAGTCTCAAAGGTCATATAGAGAAATTCGAACTAAAATAAAGGGAATTTTTAAGAAGGATCATAGGGCAAACGTTTTAGGATAATAAGATATTATACATCAAGAATGAAGCACTCTGCAAGAAAACTGAAAAACTCTCAGATACTATGCAAGAAAGAAGGATAGGATTTTACAGTCACCTTCTCAGAATTAACTCTAATAGATTAACCAAAAAAATCTTTGACTTCTTCCGCAACCGCTAAACAAAATCTAACTGGTTTAAAGAAGTGAAGACGAAAATATAAGGTTCGAAGACAAATGTACGTTAAAAGCAAAATCTATTATCTCGAAAGACGAGAGGAAACGAAGATCAGAAAGAATGAAGAAATACTGGGCACTAAGACAAGAACGACTAACAGAGAAATGATTCATTCAACGTTCCCCAGAGGGGATGAAATGAAAGAAGGAGAAGACAAACGAAGATTCAAAACAAAATGCGTGAGAGTCATCTACGAAGGGCAGGGGGCGATACTATCTCGAAGAGGGGTTACATGCTATAAGTCACAGGTAGGAGACCAAAAGAGCGATGGCCGACACTCTACATGAAGATCTGAAAGCGTCAATCTCCACCCTGGCGTGGCCCACCAGAGAACTACATAGAGACAACGAATCCATTTAGCGGACCCCACCAGCAGGAGGGAAAAATGTTGAAGAAAGGGAATAATAAAGAAAAACCAAGATAAGATTTACAAGTCGATATAAATAATTCCTTAATTCATCCATCGATATAGCCATCTGTTTACACAATGTACAGTACCTGCCCTACGGTTACGCAGACTAATGCCATTCACTTTGCATTCTCGCCAATGATTCGTAAGTTCTTCATTTCTTATTCTTCCGCCAAGATGTTCCATGGCTTGGTCCGTGGATTTTTTTGTTTTGTTGGTATATCTCTCATTCTCGCAACCTCTTTCATAATTTTGATGTCGTGTATCTCTTCCTCCTTGACACCCACTTCTGCTAGGTCCTTGAACACTTGCGTAAGCAATCCATGCTGAGTTTTCCACTTTTCTTGAAGAGCGAGTATTCTATTTGCCAGTTTCTCTTGATTCATCCTTTTAATGTGTCCATGAATGATCAGTTTCCTTTTCCTCATTGTCATCGTACATTTTTTGATTGTTTCATTGAGTTTCTGCTTCGAACTCAACTGACACAACGGTGGAGGGTTGGGAAGAGGCTAGAATTAGGAAGGTAGCGGCCGTTGTCTTAATTAAGGTACAGTCCCAGCATATGCCTGGTGTATACACCAGGGAAAACCATCTTCAAGATTGACGATGTTGAGATTCGAACCAACTGTCTCTCGAATGCAAGCCCACAGCTGCGCGACCCTAACCGCACGGCTAACTTGCTCGATGTGTTGTCTGTGTTTGGTCCTTTTGCGACTTGTTTTATCCCAATATCTTTTGAAGGAATCTTTTCTCTTTTTTATCAAGTACTAAGTCTGCCACGCCTGTCAGGCACTCCATTCTGACCACTCTGCAGAAATATTTTAATTTGGTTTCAATGGAGATGGATTTAGCCTTATGGATTACATTTTTAAATTATTTTCAGCAACCGACTAGATTCGGTCTGCGGTAGGAAAGCTTGTAACAAATCCAGACTACGAATGTACTGTGGGCTGAATCCTACAATCGGCCTATTTTTAATGGTTTTCCGCGGTTTTCCATTTCACCTCCAGGAAAATTCGGGAACTGTACATTATTTAAAGGCCAGGGTCGCTTCCTTCCCAAGTACGTTCTCAAAAATAGTTTCCTTTTTTCTTTCTTTCTTTCTTCCTTCCTTCCTTCCTTCCTTTCTCGAACTAGACCATTTTCGTATAGGCCAACTGGTAGAATGGGAGGTCCACCTCCGCAGCAGAGTATATAGCGTGCTGGCCTTCGAACACAATGGTCCGTGTTTCTATTCACGGCTGGGTCACGGGAACTTTATTTGAAATAGTTGATTCCCTTCGATGGGGGACTGGGTGCCTATGTGTGTTTCACCGCTTATTTTAGTCTCCTCATGGTTCTCCATTCGAGAGGAGAAATCCCGTCCGAGCCAAAATTGGAATTGGTTCATTATCGTTCATTAAGGAGGGGGGTGGGTGGAGTCTGCCCGGGGCGTTATAAACCTCAAACGCAGCCGTGGTCAAGGGGGCTTTTTTTGGTAACGTTAAATTTAGCAGATTTACAACCCGGTTTCTCTGGAGCTGTCCAAGGTAATAAAACAATATTTTAATAGGATATAGATTCACATCTGATACATTTACTGACCTACTTTCTTGGTTCTACCTTCATTAGAAATCAAGATCTGGATTTTTAAAAATCAAGTTCTTAATTTTTAACTTATTCTAAAAATATTTTTATCAAACTATGTGTAGTATCTCTACCATTGAAGATCCATATAAAAACAATAACGCTGTTAATCAGACTTAAACATTTCAGAGCTATACCTAAGGTAGTTTCTGAGAAAATGCGAAATATTCACCAAAAATGTAGTTTTTCAGAAATTACGGTTGAAAGTGTAATGCCACTTAACAAAACTTAGACTCTACCATTTTTCTTACCACATATACACCAGATAGGAATGATCATAGTAACCAATGCAGTGAACTTACGCAGCACGATGTTTATTATAAATCAACGTAAATTACTGTCTTCTGGAGCAAATATTTTCTGAGATATCTTGTCTTAACTGAACAAGTGCTCACGAAACCTGAAGAAATCGCGTGTGGAATAAAGCACTTTTTTTAAATGTATAAATACTCACAGTAATCCAAAATCAATAAAACATTCATCAAATTAAAGATAAAACTCGAAATAAGATTTTTCCGCAGAAAATAAAAATAAACAATTTTTTACCATCACCATCTTTTGTACTCTCCTTGAAAGAATGGTTCTTATCATTTTTAATAGTCCTGATCCATTTCTTACGGACTGTTTTTGAGAATCAAGGAAGCTTGTGGCTTTACGTGACGTGCTATAGTAACCGCAGTGACAGAATCTCTAGTTTTACGAATAATTCGAACCACAAGGTTGTGAATATTCATTCCAAAACTCAAAACGTGCATTTACCCGATTCCCAACCGCGGCCAAATTGGAGAGAAGCTCGTGTGAATACCACTCTGCTTTCACGCTCCCCGGAATGTTCTACTGTACATATCAGTGACAAATGGAGAGGGATATTTCTTATTGTATTCCGATGGGAGCTGGGAAGCGCTCACTCAATGGGAGCTGTGGCTAGGACGGGCTGAATGGTGCGCGATGTTTACTGGACAGGGAAGTGAGACGCGAGCTACGAGCCTCAGCTGACTGTCAAGTGGCATCTACTGTGAGGGTTATAGATTTTGTAAGAAGTGGGAGGAATGCGGTGAAAACTCAAACTCAATAAAATTAAATTTAAGCCCTGAAGTCTTTAGGATTTGTCAATCGTGAATTTACCAGCGTTTCATCCCAGTGTAGCAGTGGGCTCATCAGTTGGAATGCTACACCTTTCCAAGACGCTGGCGGCTAGTGTGCCGTTGAGACACCACTGCAAGCCTCTTATGTAAGGCAATGCAGCGACCATGCACTAGGTAAAGCATGTGCTTCCACTTGTATAAATACCTGTCGTTGGCCTATAACAAAAAGTAAGCTTACCCTAGAACAGGGCCTCTCAAACGCCCAAAATCTCACGCGTGTAAACTGAGGCGCAGAGTTCCTGTGCACAGTGCATCGGTCCCACTCGGTTCGGCTCGGACCAACGCTTCGTCTCTGGACTACTCGGCTAAACTCGGCTCAACTCGGCTCGGATTTGGAGCGCTACGGAGCAAGTGAGGAAGAGGGAGACAGGCGTGGGGAAAGAGAAAGACAGTGCTATTGCTCCAAGTCGAGGAGTGGTGGTCTGCACTCTGGTCAACAAAGCGAAGTCGTCTTTTGCACCGTGCACAGTGCATGCACCCTGAGAGGCCCTGCCCTAGAAGGAAACCATAATTTAATTCCATCGACTGCAAATGTTAAAAAACATTTAAGCTCGAAGTATTTAGGCTTTTTCAATCGTAAATTTACCAGCGTTTCGCCCCCAGTATATCAGTAGGCTCATCAGTTGGATTGCTACACTTTTCCAACACGCTGGCATTAGTGCGCCGTTGAGTCACCACTGCAAGTAGAACAATGCACTTTGTTTGGGGCATATCATTCTATTCAGTTGACCTCCCGAGGCAGAATGGACCCCGTTTCAGTCCTCGTACTACTTTCCAAATATTGAGGCAGAGCCGGGAATCGAATAGGTGTTAATATAGAGAGTTTTGTCCCATTTAATGATTGCAGACTAACAATTTTAACCCAAGTGTAAGCAACGGTAAGTGCGGAGAAAGACCGGGGAATTTAGAGAACTTCTTAGGCTAGCAAATATAATGCTGTTGTTATTTAATATAATAATGAAAATTCAGTGTGTCCGGCGAGGAGTGGTCAATATTCACCGATATGCCTGGAACGATCATCTGAAGCAAAAAATTCATATGAAAAAATGCCCTGTTCTGAATGGTTTCCGAGATAGAACACTTTTAATGTACACTTGTTTTTGGGCTAGTGGCGCGCTCATAAAATAATCAGTGGCTATACCAAATGCAATACTCTTCCAATGCACTTTCCTATAAACGTCCCCACTATGCCCAACACGCAACCAGCATTCTCATCATGTGTCCTGTCGGCGCCTAACCTTGCGACAAGTCCGGCTCCATGGCTAAATGGCTAGCGTGCTGGCCTTTGGTCACTGGGGTCCCGGGTTCATCTGGGTAATTTCTCCGGCTTGGGAGCTGGGTGTTTGTGCTCGTCTTAAATGTGTATGTTCAGTTCATCAAAGTTGATTCATAATTAATAATCTGATGTATACAAAGATACATACAAAATTGTAGCTGGCTAAATGATTTTTAAGACCGAAAGCCAATTTTGTCTTTAAAAAAAAGGGAAAAACCTTGCAACAACGCTTTATCCTCCACTGTCTCCCAACTCTTGGCAACTCACTATCCGATATTGACATATTCACACCTTTCGCATCTTTCAAACACAAAATTAGAAGATTACTTTTATGTACTCTCCAGGTTTCCAGTTTCATCCGTTCTTTCAACCGACATACTTTCTTCTTGCTAACTCTAACCGACCCTTGCTAGTTATCGTTGTCATACTTGTTACTTTGTTATTATTATTAATTGTTAATAATTTACTGTTGATACTTACTATTGTTTATATACCGATTGTTATCTATTAGTGTGAAATGGCCCCCCACAGGCTGTGTCTAATAAATAAATAAATAAATAAATAAATAAATAAATAAATAAATAAATAAATAAATAGATAGATAGATAGATAAAGATGCAAATGAAGTCAAAAAGGCGTGAGCCAGTAAGGAAGTAAACAATCCAGGAAGTTTGTGTAAGGTGAGTTCCGTGATATCGTGTGATAAAGCTTGGTGAATGAAGACCGAGTGGCGGGGAGAAGTTCTTACCCGCACCCCGTGTCATGAGGGGTAGAGAGAGACGCCGGCGCTGTGAGAAGCGGTCTCCCGGCGGCGAACAGGGTCATATCGCTGGCTTAGCAGTGCTCGCCGGTCGGGCAAAGTGGACGGGACGCAGTGAACATTGGCATCGCGAGCTAAAGGTAGGCCGCAAGCGCCTTCCCTTACTCTAACTTGACAGTGCATTCTAGTGTAAGCATCACTGTTCTTAAAACACTTAGGAAATTAAAGCATTCTAAATGGAAATTACCTTCAAAATTCGAAAGCGGAAACAGTATTTGGAATACACTAACTAGTCTCGGAGTTATGATATTAATATAGTTAGTTAATTTTATTGTATCCTCTTCTGAAATTAAAATTAAGGTCCTGGATCTACAGTTTAAATATTAGTAATAATTCTTGTTGTTTCATGGGGAAATTTTGTGTTAAGCTATATCTGTATTTCTTCAGAAATTGTTATGAAAATTAGTTTTCAGACAATTATTACTACAGTACCCATCACTTCGATAGTTTGATAGTTTATCCTTTAAGTAGTGGGCAATAACAGCAATATTTCTCTAAATAACGTTCCAATAGCAAGCTGGTGATTGCTTAAAAATATAATTCGAAATTAGGTAAGTGTCATTGTTAATTCTGTGCTTTATAGATAACACTTCTTTTTTTGGAAGCCTGGTGAAAAGTATAGGCTTTGTGAAACAATACATTATGTCTGTCCATGATGTAGAGGTTACTTTAATTTTTCGTGTTTAGTATGAGGTTGGTGTGTTTAACCTCATCCTGGTGGAAATTTGTCAAATTCTATGGTGTGTTTAACCTCATCCTGGTGGAAATTTGTCAAATTCTATGCTTGCATTTTATTTATGGACTTAGTATATCATAGTTATCATCACTTTCTTGTACACACAATGTGTTTTCGAGACTGTGTATGTGTGGTTTATGACGCGTAACTTGTGATTCTTCGGGCTCAGTTTTGGTCATAGGTGCGACGATTGTGGAGACAAAATCGTCGTGGTCATCGCCATTAAGACTTATCTGTGTCGGTGCGTCGTAAAGCAGATTGTAAGAAAAATTCGTCATGGTCTTTGAGAACGGCAGCATCGAAACATTTTCCTAGGTTTACGTGGAGAAGATACATAAAACTATGTCAATAATGGTCGATGAGTTTGACTGGTGTGGGGGCAACAAGAATATCGGAGCATTGTAATGCGCTCTGGCTATCCTGGTCAATGACTAATATCCCACCAGAGCTATCAGCAGGTGTGGTCAGCTTACATCCAGATAGGACTTAAAAAATATCTGAGGCAAACCTTCTTGCCTGTGAACAGATGTCACTCCTCCCATGACATTGCCATTGTACGTTAAGTAGCGAGAATGTTCTGGACAGAAGTTAATACGCTGGCGTAGTCGTTAAGAATAGCAGATAGTACCTTCCACTTGAATATCTCGTTTCTCCCCCCGCATTAAAGTTGCTGTACATCCTCTGAAGAATGATTGAATTATGTCAGGCCGAGTGACTCAGACAGTAGAGAGCTCGCTGTTTGAGCCGAAGTTAGTGGGTTAGGTCCCGACTCAGTTTGGTGATATTTGAAAGTGCCCAAGTATGTCAGCCTCATGTTGGTAGATTTATAGGTAAATTTTATTATTATTATTATTATTATTATTATTATTATTATTATTATTATTATTATTATTATTATTATTATTATTATTATTAATTTACGTCGCACCGACACAGATAGTTTTTTATGGTGACGATGGGATAGGAAAGGGCCAAGAATGGGAAGGAAGCTACAGCCCCAGCATTTGCCTGGAGTGAAAACCCACTACCTCGCGGCCAGCTCGCTGGCTTGTTCTCATTATTTTATTGAGACAGTTTACCGTCTAGGTTTGGTTTCTCCCCCGGACTCCTCCAGGAATCGCACACCTCTACCGCCTCAAGGGCAGTGTCCTCGAGCGTGAGACATTTGGTCGTGGGTATATAGTTGGCGAGCAGGACCTCACCCAGATGGCCTCCCTCACCTGCTGTGCTGAGGATGAGCTGTGTGGGGGATGCGAAGATTGAAAGAGATAGACAAGGAAGAGGAAAGGAAGCAGCCGTAGGTACCATCCCGGCATTTCCCTGGAGAAGTGGGAAACCACGGGAAACCACTTCGAGGATGGTTGAGAAGGGAATCGAACCCCACTCTACTCAGTTGACCTCTCAAGACTGAATAAACTCAGTTCCAGCCTTCGTACCACTTTTCAAATTTAGTGGCAGAGCCGGGAATCGAACCTTGGCCTCCGGGGGTGGGAGCTAAATACACTAACCACTACACCACAGAGGGGGACGTTATTATTATTGAGTTAGTAAATACTGTTCTGGGAATCACTGTCAAAAGGCATCTTCCAACTGGAACGGATTAATAACGTGACATAGTTTCTGGCCTCTTACGAAGACAGGCGTGGTTCGAGTATCGGCTAATGCCAAGGAAACGAACACGAAAATTCACATTCTTGTGGTTCAAATTCTACGTAAAATAGGAGATCTTACGGATTTTTTTTTTTTTTTTTTTTGCTATTTGTTTTACGTCGCACCGACACAGATAGGTCTTTTGGTAACGAAGGGATAGGAAAAGCCTAGGAGTGGGAAGGAAGCGGCCGTGGCCTTAATTAAGGCACAGCCTGGAGTGAAAATGGGAAACCACGGAAAACTATTTGTCAGTGCTGCCGACAGTGGGGTTCGAACTCACTATATCCCGGATGCAAGCTCATAGCCGCGAGCCCCTAACCACACGACCAACTAGCCCGGTTCTTACGGAATTAATAACGATATCAACACTCATGATAATCTAGAAACTACTTTCTTTGCTTCTTCCAACTCTTTAATAAACGTTAGTCGACATTATCTCTTAAAGTTGTTCTTGTTTCTGGCTGCAGACGCGAAGAGAGTGCGGTATGTTACTTTGTAGTTATTTTCACACATTTTCAGGACGAATGTCATCCAATGTAACTCTTCGTAACAAAATAAAGTGGTATTTCCCCATTTCATCATATAAATTTGCCATTCAATGCCATTATCCCGCGAGTGAACCAGCATACATTAGCGGAAAACACGAGAATAAACACGCACCCTCCATCCACAGAGGCCCACAACCTAGTTTTATCCTCTTTAGAGCTGTGATGCTTGGCTGAAGAGCGACCTACGGCCCTCAAGGGGATGTTGCGCTTTATTGATTAATCCAACTGAACCAGAGGTTCTCTAGAAATTAAACAGGGGAATACGGTTGTTGGTAGAATATATTTGAACAGATATGAATTTGTAAGAATTAATATCATGCGATAATATTAATTAAACAGGGAAGGGAATATGCTCATGGCAATTGCTGTACAACACAAAATATCTTTAGTAGAAGTTTAATACGATCTAAAATGAAACTGTTTGAATGACACACATATTTTTCAATAAAACGATTTAGTTTTGTCAAGATTAAAATTGTAACTAGCCGATATACAATGAGATATGATTTGTGATGTATTTACAGCAAAACATCATTAATCCGGACCCCATTAGTCCGAACTTGGCTTAATCCGTACAGGCATTTAATGCATAAGTACAGTCACAGAAAGCTCTGGAACGGAAGAATATGACCAGGATGAAGCAGGTGATCTTATAATAATAATGCTATTTACTTTACGTCCTACTAACTACTTTTCCGGTTTTCGGAGACGTCGAGGTGCCGGAAATTAGTCCCTTAAGAGTTCTTTTACGTGCCAATAAAACTACCGACATGAGCACTTTCAAATACCAACGAACTGAGCCAGGATCGAACCTGCCAAGTTGGTGTCAAAAGATCAGCATCTCAACCGTCTGAGCCACTCAGCAAGGCGGTGATATTATTATTATTATTATTATTATTATTATTATTATTATTATTATTATGATTATGATTATTATTATTATTTACAAGTTGCCTTACGTCACACCGAAACAGATAGGCCTTATGGCGATAATGGGACAGGAAATGGCTAGGAGTGGGAAACCACCGGAAACCATCATCAGGGCTGCCGACAGTGGGGTTCGAACCCACTACCTCACGAATACTGGATACTGGCCGCACTTAAGCGACTGCTGCTATCGAGCTCGGTTGTGATATTATTAACCCTAAGCCAAAACTTAGTAAAATTAAAGATCATCTAAACATTTTCATTAAATACGTTGAATATAACAACGATTAACACATAACTGCACATTATTATTAACATTTGAGGCAACTGCGTGAGTTAATTATTAAGGAAGTACCAATACCTCTGACCTATCGGGCGAGTTTGCCGTGCGATTTGGGGCGCTCAGCTATGAGCTTGCTTCCGGGAGATAGTGGGTTCGAACCCCACTGTCGGCAGCCCTGAACATGGTTTTCCATGGTTTTCCATTTTCACACCAGGCAAATGCTGGGGCTGTACCTTAATTAAGGACACGGCCGCTTCCTATGAATCGTCGCCATAAGACCTATCTGTGTCGGTGCGACGTAAAGGAAATAGCAACAGCAAGAACGCCTTCGACGACAAAAAATGCGATTTTCAATTAAATTTAATCGCTAAAAATTGAACTTTTGTATTTATAACAGTGAAAATTTTTTGTTAATATTTCCAATACTTTCGAAGTTATGAGCAAAAACGTGAAGCCCTGTCACACAAGCAAGCCCTTTAGCGGTAAGTTTGTTGCCCGTTTCCCCTAACTTTTGCTTTTTAGAACCGTTTCCCTGATAACTCTGAAAGTTTTTAAAATATTAAGATAAAATTTTTCATGCATGTATATTTCACAGAGAGGAAGGTGGTGTACTAGAATTACAGAGTTATCATTATTGGTTAAGTTTAAAAAAATCAAATGAAAATGATAATTTGACTACTTGAAAATATCTTCATGAAAACATATTCATACCTTTTTTTTTGTTAGTTGCTTTACGTCGCACCGACACAGATAGGTCTTACGGCGACGATGGGACAGGGAAGGGCTAGGAGTTGGAAGGAAGCGGCCGTAGCCTTAATTAAGGTACAGTCCCAGCATTTGCCTGGTGTGAAAATGGGAAACCACGGAAAACCATGTTCAGGGCTGCCGACAGAGGGGTTCGAACCTGCTATCCCCCGAATACTGGATACTGGCTGCACTTAAGCGACTGCAGCTATCGAGCTCGGTTATTTATACTGGATGGAATTCACTGATTCCATTCCATGTCATAGATATAACATTGCTAATTGTAATGAAAAAGAATCATAGAAGAATATTAATGTGTTGGAAATTATCGGGGAAAGGGCAAAATTGTGGCCATGATACACCGTCATTTTGGATAATTATATAGAATGGCATAAGTTTATATGATTTCTAAATACGTAGGCATATTTTTAAGGAATAATGTGTTTGTCATACTAGGTTTCCTTTTACTATTTAATTCCATTACTACGGAAAAAGGTTTAATGCACCCCATTTTCCTAAGTTCAATGATGTATGTCGCCCTTAAATAAATTAATGTCATAGCAAGACAACAAAAGATAAGCAGTTTCTTCAAACCAGGAAGCGTGTCATGTGAGGTCAATGAATGTGTGCCTTGATTGCCCAGTTTTAATTCTGTACTGCAATAGTTATTCTGTATTTTGTAGGGCCTAATACTGTATTGCGTTATAAGCCTATTTCGTATACCTTTGTATTTGTTACATTCCTAATACAGTACTGTACACGTTCTTTTTAATGAGCAGAATGATTAAAAATGTACCATGGCTAATTTCAGAAGTTATTTTGTTTAACATGCAGTTTCATTAATTGGGACAACCTATATTCTCAATTAGTCCGGATTAATGACGTTCTACTTTATTTATTTATGTATTTATTTATTTATTTACCGAGCTCTATGGCTGCAGTAGCTTAAGTGCGGCCGGTATCCAGTATTCGGGAGAAATTGGCTTAGAACCCCACCGACGGCAGCCCGCGGTTTCCCATTTTCACACCAGGCAAATGCTAAGGCTATACATTAATTAACGCCACGAACACTTCCTTCTCATTCGTAGCCCTTTCCTGTCTCATCGTCGCCATAAGACGGTGTCGGTGCGACGTAAAGCAACTTGTGTAATTTATTTATTTATTTAGCAGTGGCGAGGTTAGGACTCTCTTACACTTAACTACGTAATTACAATATAATAAAAATACTACAATTTAATTAAATAAGTACACAAGACAATAAGCTAGAAAAGATTCGGTGACAATTTTAAATCATCGCTTATACTACTCCTAAATAATAAGTCGTTTAGTGTTTCTTTATGAACAATAATTTTAATATTTTTTTCGGTTATAATCTTCTAAATAGTAATAAATTCAGGATATTTCTGATTATTCATGGTTTGTGAAGTGATGCCTTTTGTAAACACTACTACTAATAAGCAAAGTTAGTAATGCGCTTCAAACAAAGTAAATATGAAGTTGTATCCAAATATGAATATGTCACAAATGTTTAGCCTCTAATGATTGCTGTTATTTCAGTGCTACGGCTGCTATTTTATGAAAGGGTATTGGGACCATCAACCCCGCGTAATTAGTGTGTGTGTCAAGTTTCCTTTGATATCCTATGTATATGTGATGTTTGTGTGGCTATGTGTGTGTATATACATATGTGTGTGTTTGTAATTAGCTGTGGCTAGGATTAGGATCAAACCAGCTCGGTCATGTATGAGTAGCGTGTCTGCCAGAGACTTCAGATTCGATTCCTGGTTGGCCCAAGGATTTTAGTTCTGGATTGAGGGCTAGCATAAGTTTTCACTCAGTCTCGTTATACCGACTGAAGGTCAGCTGACAGACAGTGGACCTGGTCATTAAGTATGAGTAACATTGCTGAGGATTCTGGGCAGTAATCGTCATGGCAAGCCAATACCTTTCATCGGCTTTTTCCAGATGTTTTCTTAGGATTAGGAACAAATTGTTCATGATCTCTATATTGCGTATCATGACAGACAGAATTCGCTTAGAGTTGAAGACCGATGGAAGGACTGTACCAATCTACTTCTAGGATAGCGGAGAATAGGGTTTTAGCATATTTTCCTACTCATAAGTCTTATTCGACGCTAAGTAGACACACTTTAAGTCCCTTAAATAAGTGTGAAACGGATAGAAGGGCTAGAAATTGAGACGGAAAATATCTTGGAAAGCTAGCAGCCAATTCATAGTCACTGCTTCCTTTTGTGGGTTATTCTCATGTATCACAGTGACACTGTAGTTGTCAGCGCTAATGTATTGAAGCTGTGCGTGCATGTGTATGAATAAGCACGATAATCGTCGTTAGTGGACGTTAGTATGGTGTAGGCTTACATTAAATTAATTTAATAGTACGTTATTAGTTAAACAGCTGTGAAAGCACTTCGTAGCATCACAACATTTGTAACCGAAGTCAGGGTAAACCCTGGTGGAGGTCCGTATCGATTCTTATATTAAAAATTGGTCACCGGAGCAGAGTATAGGGACGAAAGACTAATCGAACCATCTAGTAACTGCTTCCTTTCGAACTATTCCTAATAACACATGGTGCTTAGGAACTGTAGGGCGAAATTTCTCGTGGTTGGGATTGAAACAAGATCTATTCTACTTATCTATGGACCGGGCGAGTTGGCCGTGCGCGTAGAGGCGCGCGGCTGTGAGCTTGCATCCGGGAGATAGTAGGTTCGAATCCCACTATCGGCAGCCCTGAAAATGGTTTTCCGTGGTTTCCCATTTTCACACCAGGCAAATGCTGGGGCTGTACCTTAATTAAGGCCACGGCCGCTTCCTTCCAACTCCTAGGCCTTTCCTATCCCATCGTCGCCATAAGACCTATCTGTGTCGGTGCGACGTAAAGCCCCTAGCAAAAAAAAAAAAAAAAAACTTATCTATGGCACGAGTTGAAACGGACTGGCGTATGGCTTTTAGTGCCGGGAGTGTCCGAGGACAAGTTCGGCTCGCCAGATGCAGGTCTTTTGATATGAGTCCCGTAGGCGACCTGCGCGTAGTGATGAGGAGGAAATGATGATGAAGACGACACATACACCCAGCCTCCGTGCCAGCGAAATAAACCAATTAAGGTTAAAATTCACGACCCTGTCAGGAATCGAACCCGGACCCCTGTGGCAAAAGGCCAGTACGTTAACCATTTAGCCACTGAGCCGTACATGGCACGAATTATGGCTGCAGAAATAATAATAATAATCATAACAATAATACCGATAGAGTTGGCCGTACGGTTTGGGGTGCGCAGCTGTGAGCTTGTATTTGGGAGACAGTGGCTTTGATCCCCACTGTCGGCAGCCCTGGAGGTGGTTTTCCTAGGTTTCCCATTTTCACATCAGGCAAACGCTAGGGCTGTATTTAATTAAGGCCACGGCCGCTTCCTTCCCACTACTATCCCATCGTCACCGTAAGACCTCCCTGTGTCGGTGCGACGTAAAGCCAATTGTAAATAATAATAATAATGATAATAATAATAATAATAATAATAATAATAATAATAATAATAATAATAATAATAATAATGCCATCTTAGTACAGGTCATGAAGTTCCTTGGAATAGTGGAAAGTACAAGTTTCTACTACATTATAATCTCGCCAATAAGTGGCATTGAGTGGAACCTCATTCCATCCCTCAGTCCATAATGCTTAAAATTGCCAAGAATTTATCCCGAGGTCTTCGGATAAGTGGTAGGCGCGCTACCCCTACACCACGGGTGGTAATAATAATAATAAGAAGAAGAAGAAGAATAGTTTTTTTTTTTTTTTTGAAGATACAAGAAGGATCTAATTCCTTTCTAGAAAGCAGGGTTTCCAGATTGTAATATCATTAGTGTAACATTTATCTTCTCTTCTCTCTGCTTAGGACATCACAGGCGTCAAAAACGTTTGTTTGCTCCACTATTATATCTCTGCTGGTTTATTTTTGTTTGTTTACGTTTCACTTTACGCCGCACCGACACAGGTAGGTCTTAATGGCGATGATGAGACACGAAAGCACTAGAAGTGGAAAGGGAGTGGTTATGGCCTTGATTAAGCATTTTCCTGGTGTTAAAAGGGGGCACCGCGGAAAACTATATTTAGGACTGCCGACAGTGGGGTTCGAGCCACTATCCTCCTAATGCAAGCTCAGAGCCGTACTCCACTAACCGTACGGCCAACTCGCTCGTACGTTTGATTTCTAATTGAGGCTACGACTGAGAAGAAAATGAAAATGACTTTGACAGAGAACGTGGGAGAGAACAATTACTTTCTTCCGAGGATGGACTTTACTAGACAATGACCGTACTAATGTACTCTGTCACCATATCTGTGAACTACGAAGTATCTATTGAAAATAATTGCAAATATATTCGTATCAACAACACGTTTATAACTTTTGAATTCACACAGGACGTAGTGGGATTATCTTTAAGTTTAATTAGAGTGCACCAAAGGGTAAGGTAAGAATAAAGCTTTATGTGAAACTGATGATATTTCATGTTGTTTCAATGAGTAAAATGTCTGTGCTTTTGACAAATAACAACCGAATGAGAATAGTGAAAAAGTTTGAAGTGATTCCAAGATTTACGCTATGTACTTAACGTTCTTGTACAGCAAATACTGTCGGAGAGGCGCCAGGGAGATAGAATTGTACTCTGAAATACAAACTTTAAAAATGACAGTTCATGGTCTAGTTTGTGTATGTTAAATGTTTCTTTAATGTCAACAAGGATTTGATCTCCTAACATAGGGAAAGGTCTTTTAATCAACTACACTACACAACCATTCTGTAAACCGCGACTACTAGTGATGAACTTTTGAATGTCAAGTCAATGAGTGCGTTTTAAATAACATCCACGGTTTACGAGTTACAAGAGGAAAGCCAAAAGTACTTCCTTACTTGTGGTTAAGATTATATCATTATCATCAAAACAGGAATATACTGAGGTGATTTACCAGCTATGGTGTAAACTTTCCAATCGGACGCACCAGAATTAAATACATGAAAGAGTCAGGCGATAGACTAATCCTGCTCACTTCTAGAGAACTTAACTAAAAGAGTTGAAATCTGACCTATGGTGACAAATTAAATAGCACACTATAGACTGTGTCAAGTGGGGAACATTTTGACCTCGGAAGGTTACTCATAATTGCCCAATCAACCGGCCGCTATGTAGTCAAGTTATTCCACCCACTCAATACGACCAACACCGCGGAAAATTTCACTTTGTTCAATATCAAAATATATTTTACTCCATAAAAGCGACCGCGTCCGCCTCTGTGGTGTGATTAGCCGCCACACCCGGAGGCCTAGGTTCGATTCCCGACTCCGCCTCTAAATTCGAAATGAGGCACGGAGGCTGAAACGGGGTCAACTCAACCTCGTGAGGAGGGGGTTCGATTCCCACCTTAGCCAAACTGTAAGTGGCTTTCCGTGGGTTCCCACTTCTCCTCTGGTCAAAGGCCGGAATGGTACCGAACTTAAAGGCACGGCCGCCTCCTTTCCTCTTCCTTGTCTATCCCTTCCAAATCTTCCCGTACCCCACAAGGCCCCTGTTCAGCATAGCAGGTGAGGCCGTCTGGGCGAGGTACTGGTCCTCCTCTCCATTTTTATCCCAGACCAAATTTTTCACGCTCCAGGACACTGCCCTTGATGCACGAGGGGTAGGACACCTCGCTGAGTCCGAGCTTCGTGTCGGTAGATTTACTGGCACGTAAAGGAACTCCAGGTGGACTAAATTCCGCATCTCGGCGTTTGCCAAATACGTAAAGGTAGTTAGTGAGACGTAAAACCATTATTATTATTGTACCGGGTGGTACACCTCCACGCCGCTAATTTAAATGCGCGCCAGTTAAAACTCCTCTGCTGGAGGAAGTCTGAACTTTATTGACGTTATTAATTTTCTACCTTCTCAGAAGATGTCACTACCTGTAAATTTTGGAGTTTTAGAACTGTGTCACTTTTGATGTGTTTTTGTTTCGCTTGAAGTAAGAAGTGTGAACTTTCTCTTCTAGAGGACACTACTGAAGATCTACAATAGTGCAACCTAGTGCGGAGTCAAAGAACTATTTTTTTGGAGAAAATTTAATTTCAAGAGTTTGTTCTTTGTTAAATTTCTTTCTGTCATTGTTTAAGTTGGCAATATTTACCCCTTTCTTCCCCTTGTTATGAATGTATCCAATCCCGAATTTCTTCTATTAATTTCTGACCAATCTGGTGTATCTTCCCCCAACTTGAATCTGTTGCGGCGTCCTACCCAATAAAGAGTTTGTGGGAGGGTGTTTTCTTTCCCCTAACGCCTAGAACCTTCCGCGAGAGGATATAAACTGCTGATTTTCGGGTCTCCGGGCCACTTCTGTTCCATCTTTCAGTGTGTTAAGTACATAGCAGGGGGCGGGAAGCGCCTCTTTCTTCTCCAGCCGTTCAACACAAGGTAATGGCCGATTAATAACTTCCTTCTTTGCTAGGTCAGTAGTTTAACTTTCGGGGCGGGTTCTAAGCGTTCAACCATGTAACCTTTTCCTAAAATGTAACTTCTCGTTTCATCTATTCTCTTGTAAAACGACATATTGGGATAGAGAGTGCTAACCCTCTCGAGCTCCCACTCACATTGTCTTGAGGTGAACTTATTTTCTCAACCAATTCTTCCGTAAGGTAATGTAAATTGTTATTTTCTTAAGTCACCTCTGTAGTATGGGATTAGCCCTTGCACTAACGGCCTAAGGCCAAGTAGGTCTTAAGCAAAGTGTATTAGGAGTGCAAGTTCGCCTCCTCTCAAATTATATTTTAGAGGTCATGTATTAATCTTCTTGTCATTTAACAGACCTCAGTAGGTTGGGTATTTTGCCCCTGTGTATATGTCCTTTGAGGACGGCTTAAAGGTGGAGTTCGGAGTGGCCTATGATAGGCTTGTATTTTAGGGGGAAGTTGCCCTTTTTGAAAATTGTGTTTCTGCCTCAAGGAGGCTTTTGGATGTAATTGGAAGCAGATGTTTTTGGCATGTTTGGGGGTTTTCGGCCCCTTTGTTGTATGGTGTTCATTGTAAGGTTGGGCTCATTGCTCAAGAATTATGTTTCTGACTTTTGAAACCCCAAATGGGGTACCTATGTAAATGTATTTGTCAATCGTGTTTCGGCTACTAAGTACCTGTTCTATTTGTTGTTACCTAATTTTGAAAAGAAAATATAACCTTGTTAAATTTTAAAATTAATTTCACTTTAGTAGCTTGAGACCCGTTCACCACCCCGCACCTTCTTTCATGCATAACTACCACCAAAACACGGTAACAATTATTATTATTATTATTATTATTATTATTATTACATAAATAGCAGCCATGGGGTAGGATTGGGCTAGGACTGAGAAGAAGCGAACGTGTCCTTAAGGAACAATGTATAAACGCAGTATTTGCCTGGTGTGAACATTGGAAACGACGGGAAACCATATTCCGGCCTGTCGACAGTGACGTTCGAACCCACTATCTCCCGAATTCAAGCTGGCAGATACGTGACTCGAACAGTGTAACCAGCTACTCGGTATTTTAATGATTCTATGTGCCTTTATATCTCTAACAATAATTGTAAGACCCTGAAACACGTCACGTTATAATTATTTATTTCTGACACTGAAATAGGTTCTCTGTTAGAGATTTAGGAATCTTCAGATAACCAATAACATATTGAGAAAGTATCGTTGTTCGGCTCCTCAGGTGAATGTTCAGCATCGCAGCCTTCTATTGGAAGAGTGGTGAGTTCGATTCCCCACCTTATCGGTTATTAGTAGTGTCTGGTTTATCACTCAGGCACCGGAACTGGAAATTTATGATTTTCTCAATACACATACTTTCATATACGATCCCCTTTGGTTGTGGGCTCCAGAATGCATCCACGGTATCCCCTGCCGGTCGTAAGAGGCGACTAAAAGGACCTTAGGGACTCGTAACTTGGGAGCGTGCGTTGCGGCCACGGGGCCCTTAACTGAGTCCTAGCATTGCTTCCCCTTATTTGTACCAGGCTCCTCACTTTCATCTACCGTATCCCACCTCCCTCAAATTCTTCTTTTCTTCCCACTCCGACGGTATTACAGTAGGTTTCCAGACCTAGGCAGTCTTTCACTTTCACGCCATTCGTGACCTTTGACTTTCTTTCGTCGATATCTTCAGTTTTCGAAGTGTCCGACCCCTTCCACCTTTCCCTCTAATTACTGTTGTACTTCCTCTTTAAAAAATGATCACTACAACCACCAACACACAAGAAATCAGACTAGTAACCACCATAGAAACTCGCTACAGTGTATACAACTCTGCACAAAATTCTGACACCAAGAAGGGCAATCACCTGTAAAACAGAGCCACGTCCACTTGTGCAACTCAGTCCGCAGCCGTGACTCCACTAAGGTGTGAGGTAGGTGGCAGAGGAAGAAGAAGAAGAAGAAAAATAAGAAGATTATCCTTCAGTCTCTCTTCTTTTATTCTTTCTAGTCCAATTCCAGTCTTGAACATAACGACCCTTTATTTACACATCATCATCATCACCATCGATCGATCGATCGATAGCGTATGGCCTCCGAGGAGACCTGGTGAAGATGTTTTGATTTGACTCCAGTAGGCGACCTGCGTGTGGTGATGAGAATTAAATGATGATGAAAACGGCACATACACCCAGTCCCCGTGGCAGGGGAATTAATCAATATGACTAAAATTCCCGACCGTGCCGGGAATCGAACCCGGGGCCCCTGTGACCAAAGGCCAGCACGCTAACCATTTAGCCACGGAGACGGAAATGATCACTGTGTAGAAATCAAGAATGCTTGTATTTTTAGGTGAATATGGATATTGTGATCATAGCCACATCTCAACCACTGGAACATGACCATTTACATCGTACGTCCATAGGCCGGGAATTTAATAGCGGCTGCTTTGGTGGAAAGCCAGTGAAAATTTCATAAAGTGCAGCCAGTATCCAGTAATCGGGAGATAGGGGGTTCGAACCCCACTGTCGGCAGCCCTGAAGATGGTTTCCCATTTTCACACCAGGCAAATGCCAGGGCTGTACCTTAATTAAGGCCACGGCCACTTCCTTATAATTCCTATGCCTTTCCTATCCCGTCGTCGCCATAATATCTATCTGTGTCAGTGCGACGTAAAGCAAAAACAAATTGCCTAATGCCACCGCGCCCGCAGGTTGAGTACATGTTCGTAGATAACTATCAACAGAATTGTGTCTTAACCATCTTCGAGTTTACCAAACAGTGCTCCGTTGTTCAAATCTGGCCACTCTCTCCACCCTTTCCATTGATCTTTCCTTCCACAGGCGTTTCATTTTCTTTTTCGTTATATCATCGTCACGCCTCGAAATACCGCTATTTGACAATGTTTAGGGGGTAAATACTGACCCGCAGCACAGGTATCACAGAACGGAAATTCGTTGACACAGTTCATGCAATACTGAACCTTAGATGACAGAACCTTTCTGGTCAGAGTTCTAAGCTGAAATATTATCACATAGAAATTTTTATAAGTGCAACGGCTATATGTTTACCGTCGCACCATCACAAGCATGTTTTCGGTTGCGGTAGGCTAGGAGAAGGCTAGGACTTGGGAGGATGCGGTGGTGGATATCGTATACCGGTATTTACATTGTATGACAATGGGAAAGCACATAAAACGAGCTTACCTTCAATTCGCATATACAGAAAGTGGTAGCTGAGTGATACAAGACCCTAAGATTAATTTTCAGGAATATAAAACCCTTCAAAAACACACAAACTTGCATTCACCTGTTCAGTATTATGGTAAGACCAAAAATAGAATATGCCACGATTGTTTGGAGCCCTAGGTGTCAATCATATATCTATACAATATAAAAACTGGCTGCTATCCTCGTATGGCGCCCAATAGTGATAACTCTTTACATTTCGGAGTTGAAAATTTAGAAATTCGCAGACGGATGGATACAGTAAACTATGCCATTGATAATCCTCAATTACTGTCTCTCTTAAATGTCCATGTACCTCGCTTCAGTTCCAGAAATAACATAACATATTTAAAAGAAAATTCTAGGGCGTGTGCGCATGATAACTCGCCGATGAACAGACTCTGTAGTATCTTCAACAGTGCCATTCAGAAAAAGAATGGCCTTGACTTCAGTTTCCCAATGCGCGAGTTTCTAACTGAACTTCATCACACCATTGCATGAAGTCATAAAAATAGGGGAAATTGTAAGGTGAAGTTCTATAATATTATGCGTGTACGTGAATTGCTTAATTGATTTTATCATTTTACTTTGGCGTGTGTTTTAACCATATTAATATTAGGCTCTTTATTTTTTAGAAAATTGATATTTTATATTAATATTATAGATGATTAGATAAAATTGTTAAACATCAGTACCGCCATGCTAATTATAGTTTATGTAACGCATTTGCCACTGTAATTGGGACACTAAGTCCTGTAGTGTGCAATAAATAAATAAACACCATTTTCAGGGCGACTGAAGATGGAGCTCGACACCACTACCGTGCGAAGACAAGTTCACAACAATTCGTTTCCCAGCGGTGAAACTATTTTGTAAACAATTGTTTGGCAGTACCTTGCCTATACTAATTGATGTCACCTTTATTTTACTGTCACATTTATTTTCTCATTTACGGAACGAAGTCGTCGGACTTGTTAACGCTCTACGGCTATCGAGCCAAGCTCTGGGTTCGGTAAAGGCGTTGCTTCGAGCCCCACCGTCGGCTGTTCGGACAATGATTTTCTGTGATTTTCGATTTTCACTTCCACGCACATATCGGTACAGTTCCTATTCATAGGCCACGTCCCATTCCTCCCACCTGCTTAACAAAATTTCATTCTCCATTCATTCATCTTCATTAGCCCCTCAACTGAGGTTGGCGTCAGAAAGGTCATCCGGCCGTAAAACATGCCATATATATTAACATCACCTCATCCCTGACCCCGTAACAAGAAACGTGGCTAAGGGGTAGACATACATACATTGATTTTCTCATTTTTGCTTTATATAAGCTCTTCACACCTAATCATATCTACCTAGTGTATTTCATATTCGCCATCCTTCGTCACAGCCACATCTCGGAATGTTTTAAGTGTTTTTCTTTCTTCTTTCTCAATTCTGCACCTTCAAATCTGCACACCAAATTACCAAATGTGTACAGAGTGATGACAAACACACTGCCATTATCTTGTGCGATCAGAGGGAACCAATCACACAAATTCTTTATAGGTACCGGTAGGAAACTTGTGTCGGCGCTGCTTGTCTACAATAAGACGAGTGTTTAATCGAATAGCATTAAAGCAGAGTTGCCTCAGACGCTGTTAATTTGGTGCCTAAGTCTGTGGCTCTGTTCTCGTAGAGATTCAGCTGATATTTAATCTATTTATCTAATCATGTCAACAGGACGGACTAAAAGGACCACTATAGTTAAGACATTCTCTTAAGCAATTTCAATATCTTGACGGGATTGAAACGTAGCTTTATTGTTATTTTTGTGTTCATGCATCGTGCTTGAGTGTAGCTTGACGGCCTTCACTACCTTGTTTAACGTATCAAATCACCATCGCTTAGATTATTCCTCTCTCTGACGACATCCGGTGTGTCCACAATCACGTCTGCTTCTGATCGAAGCGAATGTTCAAACGATAGCAGTTGCGCAATCCCAAAGCAAATGCTTGAAAGCAGAAACTTAGTCATTTTTAGTTAGTCTTTCTTAATTCTCATGGGTGAAGGACGTGCATAAGACCGGATCCTCAGTTTAAGTGAATTAGAAGGTGACATTCTAAAGGGAGCTGTATAATAAGTGGTGCACGAGTATGTGATGCAGTGTTTAGTGAAACCAGCGAGTACCAGTCATTGTAACAATCAGTTCACCAATATTAAGTGGTGTTTTCTCAGGCAGCAAGCGCAACACCAGTGACCCGAGCAGTAGTGCCAACCGCAACAGTGTCAACCCTATTGAAGAAGCAGTCGCCAGGATACTATACGAAACCATCAGCTCTGGTAAGTTCCTTGAAAAGATAGTAGCCGCAATATCGGAGCGTGTGGCAGAACTCTTCATTAAGGAACTAGAAAAATCTCTCCTTAAATTCTGACATTTTGGCTGAATTGAACGCAAAACTCGGGAGCACCGGACGAGTTGGCCGTGCGCGTAGAGGCGCGCGGCTGTGAGCTTGCATCCGGGAGATAGTAGGTTCGAATCCCACTATCGGCAGCCCTGAAGATGGTTTTCCGTGGTTTCCCATTTTCACACCAGGTAAATGCTGGGGCTGTACCTTAATTAAGGCCACGGCCGCTTCCTTCCAACTCCTAGGCCTTTCCTATCCCATCGTCGCCATAAGACCTATCTGTGTCGGTGCGACGTAAAGCCCCTAGCAAAAAAAAAACTCGGGAGCATGGATAAAGAAATACCCGAGATGAGGGAAGACTTTGTTGCAAGATGTGACTAACTAGAAAAATACAGTATAAGAGCTAACGTTAGAATGTTTGGAGTACAGGAAATTGTAAGTAAAAATACGAAAGAATGTGCGGTAAATGTATACGTATTTAGTGAGATAGGTGTGAATATGTATTTGCAAACATTTATATGATTCACCGAGTCGGACCTAAATCTCCAGGAAAACCTCGGCCAATCATTGCCATATTCACAGCAAGTGTTTCGCAATAAACGAAGTTGAAAGTACCAAATTAACTATTCGCGAGAATATAACCTACATCAGACTGTCAATACTTATAGCTACTATTCTCCGCTTTAATTCGAGAAATTGTGGAGATATCATTGTTAATAAACCAGATGGCAGTAAAATTAGAATTAACCGGCTGAGTGACATTCCTAAGGATAGTTACAGCAACTAAACGTAAGAATTCACTGAACTGAGTGCACCGAACTGAGTGTTTATATTCCTAGATTAGTCCATATTTATTTATCTCCAGATTGTTAAAGTTTATCTTATAATAGTTTAGTTAACTATCATTTATTCTCATTTAGCATACGTAAAATTACTTTGTGCAACTATTTATCTATATATTTAACTAAATAATTGATTTTCTTTTCTTATTTGTTTATGATTAATTATTCACTTAACAACTTCCATTTTAAAATACTTTTCATTTTTGTTCATTTAGAAATGCTACCCTTAATGGAGTGACACTTTAAAATAATAGGTAATTCTAGGCACAGTTGATTCTTTACCTGCACCCCCAGCCCTTCGTGTTTATTTATGCAGTTTTTTAACTCTCATCCTTCCAAGTTGGCAACAGTTATGAGACAAAATAAAATTCCTCTGACGTAATTAGTCGATTTAAACAGTTACCTTATCTCGCCTCGGACCAGCTACATTCTCCCGTTCTTTCGCTGTCCCCAGTCTCCTCACCCTCTAGCACCAACCTTGACCAAAGTACCACTAGTATTCTTAAGAATTACATCTCGCAACATCCCAGAGCCCTACACGTCTCTCATATAAACGGGCAAAGCTTATTAGCAGCCAACCGAATGGACGAGGTTGCAGAAATATTTATCCCAGTTGTTTTCCATGTCCTACTAGTATCTGAGTCATGGTTAACAGAAAAGTGCCCGTCTTCGTTGTGTCGCCTTGAAGACTACTCGCTTCTGAGAAACGACCGCGCTCACAAACGTGGTGGAGGGGTATGTGGCTAATTTCTAACCAGCCTCAAACGCAAGTTCACCAGGCAGGTGACTTAACTTTGCTTATTGGGTCGAATCTCCCATCTCGCTGTTGTTTATCGGGAATGGTAGGCCTCGCTCCATGGTTCGGCTTAGGTAATCGGGTCCATCTCGTCCTCTCAGCTGATTACCAACCCTCCTGGGTCATCAATCTCGTGAAGCGCCACCATAGCCGGAGTAGTCTCTGCCTTAGTCTTTTAGTACATCATAGTGGTCTCTAGTACGTCAGGAACAGAATAATACAATTCATTAGTTAGTATTGACATGCTGTAATTCGCTTCGTACTGCCAATGATATAGGAATATATATGTTCTAAGCCGTCTAGTTTGGCTATAACAGCTCTAAATGTGCTATTATTTGTCAATTCTCTTGCTTGCTGAACGGATGTAATTTTTCCGTGCTTTTTAGGAATTGCACTTTACAGCTGATTGAATTCTGCTCTCTACGGTGTGCAGTATCGGACAAAATATAATGCTTCCAAGTCCAACCGTGACGTAGTAGCTGAACAAGACTTGACGATTCCTTATCGCTGGTCTTAAATTTCGCGTATATATGTCAATCTATACAGTTGACGTTGAGCGGGCTGCCGCGGATTTAATTTTCCTCCAATAATTGATCATAAAATTAGATAACCGGCTTGATTCTTTACTCGATTCCGTCCTTTTTGCTGCAGTGCTGGATTGAGTCTAGTGTTCTAATGGAAGTCTCTTTTTTTAATAATCAGTTTAAATAATCCGCTTCTGTCATTCTTTTCTCACCGCCTTCTAAGAATGGTTCTTTCGGTGACTACCGGTTGAAAGGATTATCTTTTCGGCTCGTACCGATGTTAATTGTTTTCATATTGATCTTTTAATGGCTGGAATGCCATTTTTGTTCCTAATACTGTAACTATAGAACGCTGAAATGGCACACCAGCAACTCAGACAGGGTTCTAAATGCCGGTCAAACCTCTGTACCTGCTACATCTGCGCATGATGCCATATATATCTTGTATAAACTTCGGCCACCGAAACCCTCCCAGAAAGTTAACACCTATCGACCATTGAAAAATATAAATAGACTCTTGGCGGACGCAGGCAAAATACCCTGGTATGACATAACCAACTATAACAATCTAGACGACAAATTCACCTTCTTTATTAGCAAAGAAACGGAACTATTTGACAAGCATGCCCCAAAGCGGCGAGCGAGAATATCCAAAGGACCCTCCCCGTGGTTAAATGACGAAATTAGAGAACTAATGAAGAAAAGAGACTGCGCTCACAGACAGTACAAAAATCACCCTACCGAACAAAACCTTGACGAATATAGGAAGTTACGAAATAAGACAACTCAACAAATACGAAATGCTAAAGTGCGAAACGCTTACAGTTTAATTACGCTTTTTGGTAGAAAAGCGACGACATTGTGGTAATCTATATACACCTTGGACTTACGAACAGCAAGGCAAAGAAGAAATTACAGTACTTCTTGAGACTCTTAACGAGTACTTTAGTGCTAATTCCTCTTCAGTATGACCTGACGACATACAGAGACTTATGAACTATTACGATACACACCGTATCACTAACAGAGATAAATTTTATTTCAGTCATGTGACGCCCCTCCAAGTCAGAATATCAGTCCTCAGAATAATCACGAAGGTAAACAGAATTGATGACATTGGGACTGACATCGTCAAACTAATTCTTCATTGTATATTACCAATCTTAACTCATATAATCAATTTCGGTCTTCTATACTCGACATATCCATCTCTCTGGAGAAAGGTTATTGTTCTACTTCTTCCAAAACGTCAAACGCCTTCCAACGAGGGAGATTATCGTCCAACCTGTGTATTATAAGTTTTATATAAAATCTTAGAATATATAGTGCATACACAAATGTCCGAGTACCTTCAAACGAACACTCTTCTTAATTCTCTCTAGTCCGGTTTCCGACAAGGACATAGAGCAACTACAGCCATACTCAAAGTGACTAAGGACGTTAGACAAGCATTAGACAGAGGAAGATTCACAGTTCTTGCACTACTAGATTACAGTAAAGCTTTCGACAGCGTAGACATTGCCATTTCAATTGTAAAACTGACGGCTCTACATTTTTCTCAGAGTACCTTTGCTTGGATGCATCCTTATCTTTCACGGACGACAACAATGTGTGAAAGGTAATAATGGAATCGTTTCCTCGTGGTTCCACGTGAACGGAAGAGTCCCTCAAGGCTCTGTACTTTGTCCTTTTCTTTTCGCACTCTTTGTTAATGACATATCATCGAATTTAAGACACTGCAAATACCATATGTACGCTCACGATCTTCAAATCTACACAGACTCTACAGCACGAGACCTTCAGTAAAATATCGACTTACTAAACATTGGCCTGAAATTGAACCTTACAAAGTCGCAAGTAATCCTTCTTTGCCATCAAAGTCAAATGACAAGTATAACTAAACGTCCGTTGTCAAGAGTAATCTTCCAGGATGTTCCAATTCCTTTTGTATCACAGGTGAAGAATCTCGGCGTCATCATGGACGAAGGCATGACATTTTCTGCACTTGTCTTACATATGTGTCAAAACGTTTACTCAGCTTTACATTCTTGATATAAATATAAACATATATTTCCAATAAAGCTTAAAAGTAAATAAATCTAAGCTCTTTTAATGCTACATTTTGACTATCGTGATGTTGTTTTCAATGATGTCAGGCCGTAATTTTCCCTAAGGCTACAGCACGGTCAAAATGAATGTGTGAGATATATCTGCGATTTAAGAAAATATGACCACTTATCACCATATTTCCTAGAACTAGTGTGGTCGTGACTCCATGTTCGTTCTAACCATCATACTTTGTCTCTCCTCCATAGAGTTCTTATTAAATTTCCCCCATCTTATCTTTCTTCGCGTTTCCATTACTTCTCAAATGTTCATGATAGACATACAAGGGCTCAAACAACCAACCTGCTCGCCATCCCTCACCATCGAACTCCCGCGTATAACAACTCATTCTCTGTATTTGCCGCACGAGAATGGAATCGTTTACAGGATGACGCCAGAGGAATACCAACTACAGTGTCATTTAAAAGAGCATTAAAAGGTACACCAGGATACGAGTGAACTGTGCATTTCTGGTCTTTCATTGATCGTGCTATCACAGAAACATTACTAGTTATTATTATTATTATTATTATTATTATTATTATTATTATTATTATTATTATTATTATTATTATTATTATTATTATTATTATTATTATTATTATTATTATTATTATTATTATTATTATTGTTACCGTGTTTTTGTGGTAGTTATGCGTGAAAGAAGGTGCGGGTGTGAACGGGTCTCAAACTACGAAAGTAAAATTAATTTAAAATTTAACAAGGTTATATTTTCTTTTCAAAAACAAAGAAATAACAGGCATGGCAGGTACAAGGTAGCAAGTCAAAGGGTAGTTACAATATTTACAGGATTTGGGCTTCGAGCCCTGAAAACACAATGCTTGGGCAATCAGCTCAGTTTTACCCCAAACACAAGTTTCAACAGAGGGGCAGAAAACCCCATTCATGCCTAGGAGCCCTAGCTCCAAATTACACTGAAAAGCCTCCACGAGGCATACAACACTCAATTTACAAAAGAGCCACTCGCTCTCAACTTTAAGCCTCTCAAAGGCCACACCGAACTCCACCTTCAAGTTGTCCTCACTGGACATAGACACAGGGGTAAAATACCCAACCTACTGAGGTCTATTAAATGAAAAGGGGTAATTACATGACCTCTAAAATAACAATTTGAGAGGAGGCGATCTGCACTCCTAATACACTTGTTTTTAAAACTTAATCCGGCTCTAGGCCACTAATGCAAGGGCTAATCCCATACTACAGAGGTGACTTCAGAAAAGAACAACTTGTTTTACGTTAACGAAGAATAGGTTGAGAAAATAAGTTCACCTCAAAACAATATGATTGGGAGCTCGAGAGAGTTAAGCACTCTCTATCCCGATATGCAGTTTAAAAGATAGGATAGATACCAGTTTCTTTATATTTTACGGAAGGTTACATAATGGAAAAACTTCGGACCCGCCCCGAGAGTTAAACTGCTGAGCTAGCAAAGAAAGAAGTTATTAATTGGCCATTACCTGGTGTTGAACAGCTGGAGAAGAAAGAGGCGCTTCCCGCCCCCTGCTATGTACTTTACACACAGAAAGATGGAACAGAAGTGGCGCAGAGACCCTAAAATCAGCAGTTTATATACTCTCGCGGAAGGTTCTAGGTGTTAGGGGAATGAAAACACCCTCCCACAAACTTTTTATTGGGTAGGATACAGCAACATATTCAAGTTGGGGGAAGATACCTATGATTGGTCAGAAATTAATAACGGAAATTCGGGATTGGTTAAATGCAAAACAAGGGGAAAGAGAGGGGTATACAGCCAACTTAAACAATAACAGAAAGAAATTTAACAAAGAACAAACTTTTGAAATAAAATTTTCTCCAAAGAACAGTTATTTTTCTTCGCACTAGGGTGCACTATTGTAGTTCTT